>NW_026623357.1:1466564-1505840 GCF_030028575.1 Malurus melanocephalus
CCTTTTATATTAAAATAATAATAATAATATTGGGACATTGGGCAGGAAAAAAAATCAGAAGRTCAAAGGCTAAAACTCCATCTGAATTTTAAATTGAATTGGACAGGAAAAAAAAATAAATTCAATTGGTCAGAAAGGGCTTGGAGCTTAAAAAAGTCTCCAAGGACAACAGCAGCACCAAACTCTGAATTTTCAGAGTCGGAGAGGGCACCTTGARGTACCATACAAAGAAGAAAAGGATTCTATGAAAGATTACTTACCCTGTATCTCACTGAGCTCTACGAAAGTAAAAACTGCATTTACATATTTCAGACTTGTGTAAATATTACAATGCACATTTTGTGTTCACAGTCTCTGGAAGAAAATAACATTTTTTTAATGGGAATAATTTTTTTAAAAGTTCTTCTAAATTAGATAAAATCTAAGAACACTAAAAAAATCTCCAGAGCAAGACTAGGAAAAAATTACCACAAAAGAGGGCAGAAAAAGGAGTGTTTCCACAGTCTGGCATAACTGATACATTAATTACTGAAAATAGTTAAAGAAATGGCATCTTTAACAAAATGGTGATTTTCTGCTACATTCAAGGCTAGCAAATATATAAGACAACATCTGAAATGTGATGCAGAGAAAACACTGCAACTGCTTGGTTGTTTTCAGGTGCATATTTTAATTATAAAGACACAGATTTTATTCTTGGTTTAAAAAAAGCACTTGTCTTTTTGAGATCTTTAATATCCCTTGCCTWATTTCTTCATTCAGAAAACAATTTTTTTAAAATCATTTTACTTTATTTTCTTTTCAGCTACAAAGTCAGCCTCCTTGGGCTTGCATTAATTTGATGTGCATCCATCTTAATTGAAGCTGATCCATTTCAATTTTGGCAGCACATTGATAATAAACAGGAACCAAACACCATTTGGCAATTTCCAATCTACCAGCAAAACCAGGGAGAAAGCAGAAAACCTGGGACYATCTCCTGGAATCAGCTCCTGGGCTGCAGCTCAGTCTTTGTATGTATATGATTTTATTTTATTTTTATAGCCAAGCAGTTATCATCGTAATTGTATTTGTAATTTCAAAGGTACATTATCATACTAATGGATGATGAGCACTCAACAGTCACAAGAAATATTAATTAAAGAAGTTCTCCTGTCCTAGCAGGGAGACTGTGCCCTAATCCCCATTATGGAAATTGGTTAAACCAAGAGAAAATTTCCTTTATAGTTTCAGCTCTTCACAAAGTCTTTGATGTCCTAAGCCAAAGCAACTACGCATCAGGAAAAGAGAGATGGACTTTGGTCCCCCATGCCAGCTTTTTACTTATGTCTGCYATTTAATTTCCCCTGTAACATGGGGACAAGTCTTAGCCAACATCTTCATTTTCATCCATTAATGAAATCATGGTTATGTCCCACTTTGCACTTAGCTGTCTCCCAGGCACTTTGGAGGTGTCTGTCACCATGGTGTGTATACATAAAGAGAGCCCTCTGCCCAAAAATGACCTGTCAGTGAAGTTTCTCAATATARAAAAGGTCAAGGTACTACAGGACTCTATTATTATCACTTAAAAYTCCATGAAGCATTAAAATCACGAGTGAGGGAGAGCTGGAAAACAGCTTGGTATCACCGTGGCTGTCGGTGGGTCTGCTCTCCCTGTCTGCCCCATGCTTAGCAGTCATGCTTCTCACTTAAACTTCCTTTTTTCTGAAATAAAAGGTCACTTTGTGCCATGCCAGAAGATGCTCTGCTCGTCCACTGTTCTGCTGTCCTTCTCAGCCTTAATCTGCATAGGTAAACTGCATCCCTAAATAACTCAAAAGGCAATAAAGCAAGCACACGCAAAAATTACCGCAGCTTCTACGTCCTTGAAGAGGGGGGAAAAATGTCCTGAAAAGCTCTCTTTATTAATATGAGATGGCAAATATTTTTTGCTGTTTATTAAATCATATGAAAGGTTAATTATGGTTAGCGACTGTGGGTAGAAAACAATTCTTGGAAGATGCTTTTGTAACAACAGGTTGGCAGTATGCAGAAGCCATCTGCTTCCTGCAAATGTTAAGGTACAATCTCAAACTTGTGAGGTTAAAAATTACAGATTGCAGARTAGTTTGGTAGAAGGAAAATCCATGTTGTGTTGATGTAAAGTTGCTCAGTCTCCTTGACACACAGCCTGGAAGGAATGCCAAGTTCCCTAAAGGACGATGTTTGGCTGGAGAGGACCCTCGCTCGGGTATTCTGTGCTCACACTGGCTGTCTACGCAGCTAATTAAGTCATTTTTGTGCTGTAATTCATCTTTTTAAATACAAGARTTGGTTTCAAATCCAGACCCGTGAAGAGGAGTGGATTGTGGCTATAATATTCTGCTTTCAAGTGGGGAATTCAGCTCCYTCCATGAAGGAGACTAAATAAAATCATTATCAAAGCGACACACTCCTGAAACTTGTTGCTTCAATCCACARTGTGTGGACTTCATGGCGACTGCAAACTCTTCATGGCCAGGAGTATCTGTTAAGCAAAGAAGAGTTATCACCTTCATTTTATCCACAGTGATCTGGGCAAAAAGGTGGGAAGTGATTTGTTTGTGAGCACTCAGGGAGGTTGTGGCTAATGGAATTAGACCCTGACTTTTCAGATCACAGTGAAGTGCCTTAACCACAAAACCATTCTTCCTCTCTGTGGGTCAGCTATTGTGACTTCAGCATTTTATCTTTTTGTTTATCTTTTTCCAAGGATCAAGTTTAATTCTGCTGAATTTTCCACTTCCATGGAAAACATCACCCACTTTATCCTTCCCCTCTACAGATAACATTGCTAACTCTACCTGCTCTGCACCAGGGAAAGASAAATTGAACCACCTGTAAGAGAAGGGATGGGGAACTGCGCCCTCCAAACAGGGAGAAAATATTTTGGTTTTTTTCAATACTCTTACCTGAAGTGATGTCATGCAACCTTCAGSCCCTTTCCTTCTCCCCTCACTCACCTCTAGGAGCTGACAGCCAGCTGGCTGCTGTGTAAAAGRGTTTATTTAGGAAAAAWTTCTTCTCTGAAAGGGTTGCTGGAATCACTATCCCTGGACGTGCTCAAAAGGCATGTGGCTGTGGCTCCTGGGGACATGGTTTGGTGACAAACACTGTCATTACCAGCCTATAGGACTTTGTGATTTCCAAGCTCTGCTAGCAATGAGACACTGAGTATTTACTGAGCAATAAAATAATCTGGGATCTTGTTTCCTGTTACTCTACCCTAAACAATTTTGAGAAGGCTATGGATGTCTGCAGGTGTTTCTTCTCCTATCCTGCCTTGTTTTTTAACAGATTTTCCAGCTTGATGACTTTTTTTAAAGCATCCTGTGAAGTGGTTTTATCTCCTCCCTTTGCACTGGAACTGGTGATCCACTCCATTATCAGCACCTCCAGCCATGAAGGGTGGCCTGCTGTAAAAATCCCTGAGGATGGAGGAGAGAGGGACTGATCTGATGCCCTCTGCAGAACTCGCAGTGATTCTCCAGAGCTTTGCTCCCCAGTTCTGGCTGCATCACTTACTGGGAGCACTGGCAGCAGGACCTGTCCTGCATTGTCCCCTTCTGCTGCCAGCCCTGCTGCTGCCTCAGTGCCATGAAATCCTGAGCACAGGGCTCCTCGTGGGCTGCAGGTCATGGGATCTTCTGTTTCTGGGCTGAAACCATGATGGGGAAGAAGGAACCAGCTCTATTCATGTCCTGACATTTTGTCAACAAACCTGGACCTTTACTTTTCTTCTTACTCTGATCTCTTCAATGAAACTGAAGATCATTCTGGGTAATACCAGTGGCACTTTCATCAGGCATCCTGGAGTGCCCTGCAGGAGCTGGCTGCATGTGAGGGACTGAAACACTGAGAAATTAGKGATGAGATGTTTCAATCCCACCGAAGGGATTTGGATACCCAGCATCCATTAAAATGAATAACAATTCCTGTCCTGCCCCAAATGGCCTCAGCCCAAATTGCTCCATGAGATGGAAACCATCTTGGTTAATGCATGGACACTTAAGCCCTCAGCATCTGACTTCACTTAYATTTTATTTCCAGCAAACTTGGTTGATGATGTCCAATGAAACCCTCGCACGCCTGTCACCCGCTCCCTGGCAGCTCCTCGGGCCAGCTCTGCCATCAGGGGAAGGTGATGAAGGTACCTAATTTGTTTGCAAGTTGGARAGTGATGTAAAAGGTTCCTCGTCCATCACGATAAAGGCTTTCAAAAAAAAACCCAGACAAATTCTCCTTCCTCTCGTTTAGCCTGTGTTCCATGAGGACATTGGAAACAGAGGGAAAGTTCAGCACAGCCATATGTACAGAGGGATGCACACAAATCACAGATGCTGCTAATTGGATCCAGAGTTCTAATTGGTCCCTGATGGTGGCACCCTGGGCTGCTCCTGCCTCCCCTGGCCTGCCAAGGGGCTGGGCCACTCACAGCAGAGGGTTGGCCACTGAGCAGAGCAGGCATCCAAGGCCTTGTGCAACTCGAGAGCGAGATGAAGATGTAAAATAACAATGTAAATTATAATTTAAAATAGCATAAAAGAATAGAAAATAATATAAAATAATATAAATTAATATAAAATAATATAAAGTAATATAAAGTAATATAAAGTAATATGAAATAATATAAAATAATTCCAGGTGCTTGCTCCAATGGCTCATCCAGAAAGAATCCCTACACCAAAGCATTGAGAAGCACCGCTAAAATTGCCAGAAACAGGATATTTCCCACATGCTCTTCCTGCCCTAAGTGCAAAGCAATCTGCCTGTCTCTGTTAGGAGCTATTGGTCTTCTTTAACCYTTTTTAGGATCACTATCACACCATCCAGCTCCACACATGAGCCCAACCATGAACTCTGGACTTGGATGCTCACAAGTTTCATGGAGCAAAGTCCTGGGGAAGTGGGGAGAAAATATCCAAACTTTGGTCTCAGGTCCATTTTAGTCCTGGAAAAGGCTCTGAGGCTTCYTTTATTATGCAAACCTCCTCAGCCAATCCTGATTTTAATAAAGTTGATTAATGATTGCGCTGAGGACAAGGACAGTTATTCCCTGACTTATGCTACGCCGTTTATGGAAGCTGTATCCTTAAATGAATTACTGCAGGGATCATTAAATTTTGACTTAAATTGGACATAGTAAGCTCATTTRAAAAAATAAAAGGCTTAGCAAGTTATATATAAACTAGAGGAAAAATGAATCTCCTCAAGCTGTCTCCCATCTCCTTCTCAAGCAGGAAACTAAAGGGCAGATTTGCAAAGGGAAGTTTTAATTTGCAGGGCAAATTTTCATGAGGGCACTTTGAAGCTGCATTTGTGTAAATCCTAATTGAATTATGGGCTCAAAATCTGGACYTTCATCCTCATTCAGCTTAACAAGTCCCCAGATTTAGGGTTGGCAGTAGAAATATTGCCACCCTGGAGAAAGAAGGTGAAAACTGCTACCCTGTGTAGAGTCAAAGAGCTTGGTGGGAATTGGGTGCTGCTCCCCTGCCCTACATGGTGGGAGCTGGGGCTACAGAGACCCAGAGAAGAGGAACACAGCTTTTTTATGGGATTACCTTAAAAAGTGATATTTAAAAATCCCCAAAAACTGTTTAATGGCTTTAGGGTTTGAATACTCATTTGCCAAGTGTTTTTAGAGGGAGGATGGAGATGTTGGACATGGTTCTTGTTTTCTGYCTTCTTGCAAGCATTTGAAAACAGTTCAGTTTTTATTGATTTGCTTCACCTTGTATAAAACTGCCAACATTACTCCTTGGTGCTGAGAATAATCACAGGAATGACCACAGGGCCTTGTGGTCACAGACTGGCACAGGGTGCCCAGGGAAGCTGTGGCTGCCCCTGGATTTCTGGAAATGTCCAAGGCCAGGCTGGACAGGACTTGGAGCACCCTGGGATGGTGGAAGGTGTCCCCTACCATGGCAGGGGGTGGGATTAGATGGCCTTTAAAGCCCTTCCCAACCCAAACAATTCTATGAATATTCATTTATTTAATTAAAAGGATTGCACCGTTCCCTTAGGATATGTTTTCAGTACAGGGGAAAGACTGTAAGCAAAAATAAGGTGATAAAGTAGGGGAGGTTAAGTAGCAATATTGAGACTCTTCTTAACATCTGGACTGTAAACTCCAGTCACACTTATTCACCCCACCTTCCAAATCCCAGCCACACCATCCTGGGGGAAGGGATGAGCTCAGAGGGCAAAGGGATTGCCACTACATGCTCCCCATTTTCCATGCTTTTCTGTGTTTAAATTAAAAATCTTAATTAATTTTTCACTTTGTGTCAAAATCTGCTTCATTGGGGTGATCAATGATGCACTTATCTCTYGGGAAATGCAACTAGAGAAAACAAAGACACCTTTTTTTAAATTTCTCTTATGCAGCAAACTCCAAAGGGCTGCAGTTTACTGCCCCTTCGTGCTGACTTGCTTGGTCATAACAAGATTATGTTTCTGCTTTAGCAGGAGATTTTAAAGCATATACTAATGCTAAAAAAAAATAAGGAAAACTGGATATGCTTCAGATATTTGATAATCTATAAATACTGAACCAGTATATGTGCCTCCCAAAAAAAAGATGGAAAATAATGTAAAATTTCAACACCTCCCTGCTTTTTACTTCTGGCAGAGGGCTCAGCATGCAGGGGGCTCAGTCCTTTCCCTGTAACCCAAAACTGCTTTTCCTCTGGATGGAAATTTCTATTCCATCGCCATCTCGTGGCTCCCTGCAAAAACTGCTGGCGCTGCAGAACATCTCCTCACGTTGCTGGTGCTGAATTGCCCGGTTGTTTAAACTGGCCCAGGTTTTAAATGCATCCTGTACTGGACAGGAGACACACGGGGGGCTGCAGTTAAGATTGTGTAGCTGGGSCTGCAAGGGGGGATTGGGAGGGGAAAATGGGGGACTTAATTCCAACACTCAGGAGCTCAGCCTTGCCTTTTRCAGCCACTCACTGTCCTGTGTTACCTGGACATCATTGCCCAATGGATTTGGGGTTTTTTGGTGGGTATGGGATGGATTCTAATCCATGAGAAGGAACAGGAGGAACCTCTGGTTTCATGAAAGACACCAAAGCTGTTATTTAGAGTGGAATATYTGGCATGCTTATCATAGAAAGTTTGGTTTGGAAGGGACTGTCAAAGGTCATCTATTCCAGGCCTTCTGCAATGGACAGGGACATTTTCAACCAGACCTGGCTGCTCAAAGCCTCATCCAACCTGACCTTAAATGTTTCCAGGGATGGGGTCTCTTATGTCTATGAAATTCTATTTTTTTTCTTAAAAATCATTGATTTTCAAAACATTTTGTTTCTTTGATCAGTTTGAGCTGCACTGAAATGATGCAGGGCAAACCCCAGATTTATGATGGTTTTTATATTACTGTGGCACTGGTTTGGGAATGTCACTTACTTCACTACCCTTCTGTTTGTGTTTACACAATGTAGGTTTTTTGAAGACTACATCAATGTTCAGTTCAAAGGACCAACTTTTCACCTACAGTTCATAAAAGTCCAGCAAAAACTGAGCTCTCCAATTCATTTCAAAATGTCCCAGCAGTGTTCATCCCCACACTGAAGAAACTCCAGGCCCTAAATTAGCTCAGTGAGACACGTCTGTGCAAGAGCCCCCTGTGCAGATTGCAAATGGGGATTGCTGTGATCATGGGGTTGTGATTGCAGGGAGGAAGGGGGATGGAGGTAGAACTGCAGAAATTACCATCAGTCTGAAAAACCTCAACCTCAGCAGCTCTCCAGTCTGGCCCACTCTTGGTCTGTTGTCAAAATTCCCTTACCTTGATTTCATCCTGCTGGAAAAGGAGTCTTTGCAGGAGGCTGCATGTGTGCCCCTGGTTTTCCTCAGCAAGGCAAGGAGAGGGGAAATGTTGAAACTCAGCCTGTGGTTGGGAAATTGCCCCCCTGTAATRCAAGCCAGACCCATGGAAACCCTCCAGGTCTCAAAATCCCTCATCGGCCCAAGCAAGACTTTGATGAAGAAAAGCAGAATAAAAGTGAACAGGAAGAAAGCAAGCTTAAATAAACCCAAACAAGTAACAGCAGATTTTGTAAAAGCAAAGTGAGCAGCTGTGGGCAGCCCCAGCTGTTTGACTGCCCCAGAAAAAGACAAAAAAAAAGAAAATGCTCTCTTGTGGGGAATGGCACTGACACCCCCAGGTCTCTCCATGTGCATGAGCACCATGRGCAAGGGAGGACAATGACTAAATCTGTGAGCAGTTGTGCCAGTGAAGAGTTCTAGTAAARTCAATGTTTTGTTCCGCTTTGGGGCTTTTTGATGGCAAATTTCCCATTTTCCTGGGAAGAATCCCCCTGAAGATATAAGCTGGTGGACTCCCACTTCACACCTGCAGGGTGTGATCGGCTCTGCTGCCCCATCACCTGCTGGGTGTCCTTCACACCCCCTGCCTGCAGCCAGTTGGAGCAAAACACACAGTGCTGTCCCCTCTTGTGTCCCCTCACCATGTTAAGATACAAAGAGGGTTTTCCTTCTTTTCCAGCACAGTGCCCACAGGATTTGTGCTGCTTCTCTCCAGCCCATGGGATGTCAGGAACAAAGCACTGCAGAGCTCATTTGGGCAGTGCACTGGCAGGGACATTGCAGCCACATTTGGGACTTCTTTATAGGGCAGAGCAAAGGCCTTTTTGGGACCTGAAGAGGAAGRAGCAGTGGTTGGCAYATAGAACCTCTGCAGGTATCTAATYTAGATTATAATCAGGTAYTTTAAAGTTTTTACAGGAGGGAGTTCCCAGTTTTCACTCCACCACAAAGCAAATACAGAAACAAATGAGAAGCTTGTTCATTTGGACCTTGCTGAAATGAATGGCTTCCTTTATGCCAGCTGCCTCTCAGAAACATTGAGATTTAATTAATCCCTGGCTGGAAATAATGTACAGTATTGCCCTAATCTCTAATGCAGGATATCAGTGCTAATGCTCAGCATAAARAATGAGGTTTGTTGAATGCACAGCTGGAAACTTGACCAGCTCAGTGCTGGGGGAGAGAAATCATTTGCTGATGGTTGAATTTGGGGCTGTATTACYRTGCTGAAGCTTTGCTACAAASCAAAAGGATGGCACAGCAGTGTGARTCCCAGCTTCTCCACCCTCCATTTCACTCCTGGCCATATAGCCAGTCCAGATCCTGGTGCCACATTACCAAAGCCATCCAAGGAGGGCAAATCTCTCCAGGCAYTGATGGATGAGCAATGGATCCATATCACCTTCCTTTAATTTAGCCTTGCCAGAAATCCTGCAGAAAAWGCTCCAGGTGCTGGCTCCCTGCTCCCAGCCCCTCCCTGGGAGGCAGGTGGCCATGTCAGGGTGCTGGAGCTGTTTGGARGGGACAGAGGCAGCTCCTGCTCGGGAGCGTTGGAGAGGGACAGCCAGCACGTGTGTGCTCAGCCAGCTTTGCACTGTAAGAGGATCGCCTCCTTTTTTAGAGCAACCAACTGGCCTGAGTCTCTTGGGTCACTTTGGTGGCACTGAGTATTCCTGAGCATCCCCAGCACCCCCCAGCTCCTGCTGCCAGCTCTCCCTTGGCTCTCACACTCACAGAGGGATGCCAAGCTCTACCCTGGCCTCATCTGCTCTGCTCTTCGTCCACATCTCCTGGAAACCACTCTTCTTCCTCACCCTTTGCCCTAGGCTATATATAAAGGGCTAATCCCAAAGCTGGGCCCACAAAGACCTTATCTGCCGGCTTCAGGGTGGATTTTTGAACAAATGATTAAACAACCAGAGGAGAAGAGCACAGTCTCATCACTGGGCCGCTCCAAATTCTGTAAGTGAGCCTGCATGTGATTTCTTCCCCCCAGGGAGGATGAAAACTGTGAGGAGTTGGGACAGGTTGATGCTTGCCAGTGTCCTTTGACAAGTTTTATCTTCATTTGCATTTTCATAGGTGAGATGAGAAACACTGGTTGGGTTTTGAATTAAAACTGTGGCAGCTTCRGTGCAGAATATCCAGAGACGTGCTCTGGGCTGTCATGTGCAGAATCCAACTGGAGAAGATCAAAGGAAAAGAGTCTATTTTTGGTTTTGCATCTAGTAATTACTCTGAACAAATGAGCAATGCATCTGAGAAGTAATCAGCAATCTTTTTTCAGGTTTCCATCTGGTARAATTCTTGTAGGTGCTGTAACTTCAGAATAATTTCAAGCCTGTACTTCTCACTGAATGCTCTGAAGCTGGAGTCAACCAGTGAGTGGAAGAACACAGATTTGCTGTTTTGTCACTCATGTCCATTCAGAAAACTACTAAAGCAACACTCCTCAGGGCTGTGAACACCTACACCCTGTAGTGCTGGATGCAGTGAGTTCTGGAGTTCTAGAATCCTGATGGGAAGAGACTCAGAGGATTCCAGGAGTTCAACTCCTGAGAAAGTAAGAAGGAAAGAAAGAATGAAGGACAACTGAAGGAGCAGGAGGAATGAAAGAAAGAATGAATAACTGAAAAAAAAAAAAAAAAAAGGAAAGAAAAAAAGGTTAAGGGGGTCCAACTCAAAGAGATGTGGTTTTTTTTATAACCAGTGAAGTTACACCTGGGTGAGACTTCCCTTTGCCCCTAAACCTTGTTCTGCAGTGACAATGAAACAGCCCAGTGGGGAATGGGGAGGGCTGTGAGGATGCAGAGAAGGATGCAGGAGTCAGAGTTACACTCTGCACTTACTACAGTTCGAGTCCCACATGAAGGTTGGAATTTTGCCATGTTACAGAGGGTAAMAGTACTTACACACTGAAAATCCCAYCASTTCTCCATCTTGGATGAATTAGCACAGATTTGCAGGCTGGTTCCTTGGGAGGCCAGTGGTGATKCTGGGGTGAATTTCCCAGCTTTCTGTGAAACTGAGGTTTCACATTATTCTTGAGCAAGTTCCACCTATTGAATCGGGGTGTCACAGACCCATGGAAAGGAGTGAGAGCAGAACAGGAGACTTTGGAGATGTTTCTTTTTAGACACTGGTTATTGCAGAGTATTCTGTGCATCATTCTGAATTTAGGCTTGTTTTTGTATGAAAGCAATTGGCTGGCAAGATTGCTGTAAGTATTCCCAGTAGAGTTATGCTGGGAGAAAAGATTCCTTTTTCTTAATGGAAAATTTTGACTTTATAACTCAAAACTTGAAAATTTTAGCTGAAAACTGTGAGAGCCTTCCCCARTGCGACTTCTTGTTTTCCAACAAAAATAAAATAGCGGCGATGGAAGTGGAAAGTTTCTGTTTTCAATCAGAAGGAAATTTTCCTTTCCTACCAGTTCAAATAGCTGGTAGTCTCTAGTCTAGCCTCTCTGCCAGTCTCCAGCTTCCCTGCTGCTCAGGGATCAGYGTTTCCCTGGAGGCAGAGGAAGTTTTGCAGAGCTGAGAATGGTCTGTGCTTGGTGACAGCTCKTTCTGAGCATGGACAATGTCACTGGAGCATTTGCAGCCCCATTGCCAGGGATCTCCTGGACACTGATGGAGACAAGACACCTGCAGCTGYTGAAAAACAAAAATCTGTTTCCAGGCTGCAATCAGCAACAATCTACTTTTCGATGAGAAGGTGGTTTTTAGGTCAAGAAATATGGGAATATRAGCTGTTTAACCCTGTGTTGTTGARATTTGAGCAGCAGGAGGGGTGAGGTGGCAGCAGCACTCAGCTCCCCATAGAGACCTTTCAGAGCTGGGTCACTCAGCCTTAATGAGACATTTGCATTTGGGGTTTGGGGCTGGAAACAGGAATAATGCAGGGACTGAATGAGAAAAGCTCACCCTGACTTGAGAGCAGAGCTGATRGATTTGGTGAGGATGCTCAAGGAGCCCCCAGCAGTGACCTCCCACCTCTGGCAATGCCACAGCCACCCGTGTGTGGTGTCACCATGGGCAAGGCACCTGCAGTGACCTTCAGAGAAAGAACTGCATTAGCTGGGGATAAACTGCTCCCACATATCCCATCCCTGGCCAAAGCCTAGCCTGTTAAATTAAACCCATTTTGTTAAGGGTTTTAAATGCTGCTTGCCCATATGCAGAATTATGTCTTTAAAGATTAAAAAATCCAATATAAACAAAATAAATCCAGGGAGCTGAATGCATGAATCATTATTTTAGTACATATTGTCCATTCTAATCTGCAGTCCAATTGTGAAGTCATTCAAAATGCTGCTTCTCAGTAATTAGCAGGAATCTAACTCCGAGCCAATTTCTGATTAAATGTGCTTAAAATCAATAAAACATCATGAGTGATTAGAGTCACGTGTGATTAGCCCTGTCGAACAAAGCAGAATAAGTTATGGCCTCACTTTAACTTGTCAAAAAACAGAACTGGGGGTGGGAATGAGGAGGAACAGCTGATATTTCTATAAAGGGTTTTTCCAGTTCTCTGCCTCTCTCTTCGCTCCTTTAGAAAAGTGAAAGGATTGGTTTGTTGTCTGAAAATTACAGGCTGAAGGGGAAAGTTTGGGGTGGCTTTGGCTTCTCTCATGGGTTTGTTTAAGGATAGGCTGGAAATGGTTTTTTAGTCCTGCATTACAGCTAYGAAGGGTTACCTGCTTCTTCTGGCCTCACCTGTTCCCCAGCTGAGTCCTGACTATTTGCAGAAGGAGAAATGGCTGCATAAATTTATTTATCTTTGTTTTCTAGAAGAGGCACAAAGATCTCTTCTCTCTCCCAATGAAAGGGAGTAATGCAATGAGATATCCCCTGTCAATAATGAAAAAAAAAAAAAAAGAGCAGCAGCTCAAGACCAGGTGTTGGTTGAGAACCATTRGGGGGTAAAGCTGCTGGTGAGATGGTTTCACTCCATCCCACTGCCATGAATCCAAGTGACCCACAGCACTCTCACCCCGGGGTCTCCTGGACACAAACCATCTCCTCCATCAGTCTGGGGTCCAGCACGAGGTGCTGCTGATGGAAAGTGGCTTTTTAGGCAAGAGGCTTTTGGCAGCACATCCCTCCATCCCGGCAGCTCTGGGCTGGGGGTGGAGGCGGTGCCAGCACCCGGCTGGATGGGAGAAGGCTGAGATCTCACGTGGGGGCTGCGTGGGGTGGGAGAGCTTCTCTGGAGCTTGGAGCTTGGCAGGGCTCGCCAGCCAAGCTTCTCTTGACGTCAGGAGATGGAGAACAACACTCATTTATAGCTACAGCTTCTTCCCTTACAGCTGTGCAGCCGCATCCCCGCCGGCTGGACCCACAGAGGAAAATCCAGTGCTGTGCTGCCCCTGGATCGATCTCTGTCCATCTCAGTCAGCACAACAACACCACATCCACAACATGCTCTTGGTGGTGGAGGCTTGGGAAGCATTGTCCCAAGTGAATTTCTGCTGGCAGACTGTGTTTAATTGTCTTGTTTTGTGGCCTATTTAAGAGGACATTGTTTTTGTTCAAAAGTACATCCACATGCTTGTTTCCTGCTCTTGGCAAGGGTCTGGTTTCCCACCAGTGAAGCTGAAGAGCTTCTGGGAAATTATTATTATTATTATTATTATTATTATTATTATTATTATTATTATTATTATTATTATTACTATTACTATTATTATTATTTTCTATTCCCAGGAATTTCCCTGTTTGCCTGTCCCATAGGATAAGGGCTTGTGACTCCATGTCACATGTGGGAGATGCAAAGAGCCATCAGGAAAAGGTTGGAGAAAGGACCTACAGGTGCAGGGAATGTTCTAAGAGGAGTCTGCTGTGGGCAGCCCCACTATTCCCAAACACCACGCTGAGCTTTGGGTTGGTGTCTCTTCCAAAGGAAATGGTCTTGGAAGCCTCCAGGTGAAATGAAAAGGCAAAGCAAGTTCATTAAATCATGACCTGGATCAAAATTAGCAGTACAGGGTCAGGAAGGGTAGGTTGTGTATCATAATGTGCTGGTGGTGGGTCAGCACTGCCAAMGTGTGACAATGCACCTGGTTCACCCTATTTAAATTTCCTCTCTTTTACAGGTTTTCTTACTGCTTTTCTTGCAAGCTGCTGGTCTTTAACAGCAAAAACAGCGCTGAAACAGAGGAGCAGATCCTCAGCAGATGTCCATGGCAGTAGCTGGGTCRTCCCCAAATTACAGCAGCTGAGTCCCAATGTCTGCTGTGCTCCGAGACATAAATCACCCTGCACTGACCTCCTGGATCCAGCCTTGGTGTGGGACCATCTGTGCTCATCCCTGGTGCCACAGGTGTGTGGGGAGAGCTGCTGCTTGAGGTGATCAAAGTCAGGCCCATCCAACACAGGGTGCTGAATAAAATCCAGGGCTGAATGTGGGAATTACATAAATCAGCTAATTATTCCTCTCCCTGAGCCCCCTGTGCATAGTTTGGTGTCTGAGCTGGGGTTTTTTGCTTTTCTCCAAAGCAGCTGGAGATGGGATGTTGAACATGGTGTGTTATTGCTCCTAATGGTATTAAAGGAAAACGTCTCAAGTGCTGGTTGGCATGTTTTGATTGTATGTGAGGGTAAAATGAGTGCCAGATTTGGAGCGAGGAAGACTTTTTACTCCAGATCAAATTAGCAGGAATTGTTGGGGGAGTGAAGCAGGGAAGTGTGGGGCTGGGGGAGCACTGGATAGAATCTCTCTCTTGGAGTTAATTTGGCATTTTCACTGAACAACTCCCAGCTACAGAAGACCAGAGCCCTTGGTGGTTCCTTTTCTCTCTTCCTTTGGTGTTACTATTTGTGGCTTTATTTATTTGTACTGAAAGCCTTGAGCTCGTTATGGCATTTTTGCAAGTGTTTCTGTGGCTTGTGTTGAGTGAGTATGTGCAGAGCAGTTGTTCCCCGGACTTTTGGATTAATGTTTGTCATGTGATTGCCTGTGATTCYGTGACCTCTGTGGCTGAAGTGAGCCCTGTGGGGTTTTTTATGTATGTGCAATTTAGCTTTTAATTAAGGCCTTGTTATCCAGGGAGTTGCAGCTTGGTTGGCTCRCATGCCCCAAGGTTCTCCTGGCTTGATACTGAAGTAAGGTAGCCCATATTTGGAAATATTCAGCTCATTTCTCTTGTTTCAGTTTTCCAAGCTGTTTGAATTAATCTTCASTCTTCTCTTCCAATGTTTACTGAAGAACAGCAGTTTTTTTTTAACACTCCCTTGTATCACACAGTGTGATCAGCCCAGCTCAGACAATGTGCATTCATGCTGGGGTCTGTTGCTCATTTAGCAGTCTACAAACTACTAATGAAGTGCAGATGCATTGGGGAAGATCCTCCCTCTGTGGATGAACCCTGGATCGGGATGTGCCGAGGAACTGTGGCGTGCAATTCGCAGAAACAACTTGCAGGCATTGTAGAGAGAGTAGTTTTACTTTTATTTATCTTCCTGTTAACTTCTCTTTTTCTTTGTTAAACAGCTCATCAGGTCCCTGTGTTTAACTTTTAGAATATATATTATACTTGGGCATAAAATCTGTCTTTTTGCAGGAACAAGAGTGGTTTCTGTTGGCGCAGGTTTTGGGTGCTCAGGCTGCCTCATGTGCACAGAATTGATTTCCAGAGCAGACTTCCTTTGCATGCACTATCTCCATCAGCTGTCTCYAGGATACCCAAAGAATCTGGGAGCTTTGACAGACACCTGGGTGCAGATTAATTCCAGATGACCAGAGCAGATAGGTAYCAGACYCTTTCCCTCTTSTCCTGRTGCTCCCCAAAGCAGGAATTCACTTCATCCCAAGATGCCACCACACTCAATTGTCTTACTAAAGTAACCTAAAGATTACTATTAGCAGGTTTTTACACATCTGTGTTCGAGTAATTTAGCATAAAGGCAACTGAAGCTGGATTTTATGGCTGTGGTTCAGTATGTAATTCTGGATAATCGTATGCCATCTCTATGGAGAAGTAGTAGAGGTGCCTAACATATCTGAGTTTCCATCCTAGGCCAAATTTTGGCAACCAGAAGGTGTTGAGATATTCATAGCCARTGTTTTTATTGATAAAATGCATGTTTGTAAAATCAGGATCCAGTTCTGAGCTCAGATTTGGTGCATATTTCAATTTCCTTCTATGTTAGGTGGGTTCCAGCATCTCCACCCTGGCCCAGTTTTAATGGTTTAGTGTCTCTTTCTTTGAGAGTGCTTTTAACTGTCACCTGTGATTTAAAACTGTTGATTTCAGCCTCTCATTTTTGCAKGAGCTCAGGGGTGAGATGTTGACCTGGGTGCTGCACTAACCTAATAATCCTTAGAAATCATTCTGGGGCATCTAATATTCACTGTGACCAAACTCTGAGCTCAGTCAGTCGTAATCATCACACTGGAGCACGGTCAAGATGCAAAGTTTGGCCTGGACCCTGTGGCCATCTGGTTGCAGGGAAACCAGCTGCCTCTCAAGCTAAAAATGCCCTTCATCCATCATGATAAATTCCCTTTTCTACCAACAAACCTTCACTCTGCACCCTGCCTCCCTGMATGTAAATGGCCACACTCTTCAAATAGGGATGTTTATGGTATTTTAGGTTTGTGTGGCCTCTTGGAGAACACTCACACCAGATATCCTGGCAATAAGTGGGGGTGGGTCTGCCAGACCTTGYAGAAATCCCTGACCAGACACATGARCCTTGGTGGCATCACCTGGGAAGGCAGGTGCCTGTGGATCATTTGAGGCAAGGGGTGTAGAAAGGCGTGTTCAGAGCATTTTTAAAATGTATTTTTGTGATTCAGGATAGGAATTGTGTCTCCTCATATTGTCTTCTCCACTGGTTGCTAATGAGCGAAATAGATGCTTGTGAAGCAGGGATTACTCCCCACTAAGCTCAGATGCCTCAAGCAGCTCAGATAAATGGTCATTTAGTCACTCRTTTCTCTCCATGGATGCTGAAGGGAATTTAGAGCATCAGCTCCGATGTAGACATCAACCCTGGAGACATCTAACATCCGTGGAGATGAGAATCTCAGCTGGGCTGCCTCTGCCTCTAAGCTTGAACACGAGAAAGGGGAAGTCAGGCTGAAATCAAAGGCAGTTAGGGTCAAAAAACAGATGCAAAATGTCAAGAAAGATGAAAGCTATGAGATGGCCCATGGTCCTGGGAAGCCAAGGGCACCCATCTAAAAATGAAGTAGCAAAACAAGAAAGCAGCAGAGAAAAAGGCAGACTTGGACCAGCATAGGAAGAGAAAAATTTCCTTTCAACACTGAAAGTAACAGTTTCTAAAATCCACCTTCTCCGTCCCTCCCAAAATGTAAATGCTAGTAGTCACCCCTGTGAAAATCTGGAGCAGTTTTGTGGTAGTAAGTAGCAGATTCTTGGCTACTGAAGCCTCAGTGTGGCAGATGGGTTTTTTGGAAAATGACACTTGCGCAGCCCAGCTGGTAACCACAGCTGAGATCTCCCTACTGGAGATCTTAGAAGTCAACGGCTGCATGGGTTTTGATTTCACTGGAAGCAGTGGCTGGGCTGCTGGAAATTGCACCCAGGTGTGAGGTGGAGAGGTCAGGCTTGGCCAGCASTTCCCAGGGTGATAACTGACCCCTTTCAGGCAATTCCCCCTGTTTACCAGCAGGAATGTCTGTGTTAACTCTGATATCGCCAGAACCTCTGGCAAATGATTTTTTGCCTTTTTAAATGAGCTATTAAATTTTTTTTCCTCCCCTGGGTTTGGGTGATGCTTTTGGCTGAGGGTTGGGCACGTCTTTCTGTCATTGCCCAAGGCCCCCTGCTTTGGAAAGGCCAATCTGCTGCCATCCTGCTGCTAAACCAAGCCAGGAGCAGGCGTTTTCCATCCCCCAGCAGGAGAGGCTGGCATTTGGAAATGGTTCCCTTCTGAATCACACGAGAAATTTGGAATATTAAACAATATTATTGAATAAAAGGATAGTGGATTATTTTATCTCACATGTGGTGGAATTAAAAGCAGTAGATAATTTCCCTCAAAAGTGAACAATGCAGTATAGGGGAGCTCTGCTGAAGCAGTTGTTCAAATCTTCATGCTCCCAGAAAATCTAGAAGCAGTGTTATTTTCAGATGGAGGGAGGGGGGGGAAGTGTGTGGCATGTCTGACCAGTTGCACTTTCTTCTGACTCAGAAACATCAGCTGGTTTTGACTTTATCTCTGCTGAGGGCTGGGCATTGTTTCCCCAGTACAAATCACTTTGTATTTCAGGTGCTTCTTGCACCAGCTCTCCCCATACCCAATAATAAATGGAGGGACCTCCAAAGTGTTTTCAGTGTCACCTGCAAGAAGGTTTTTGTATTTTAACTTCCCTTGAGATCAAGAAAGCACAGCTTGCTTTGTGCCATCTGATCTGACTGCTATTTAACCCTCCTTTTCCAATAGTTTCTGTGTTCTCAAACTTTGTCTCTAAAACTTACTTTTTGTGCCCATGCCATATGCACACCCACCTGGATGTGTTATGTGCTATGTTATGTTTTATGCTGTGCTAAGTGCTATGCACACACACCTAACCATGATGTGTTAGAAGTAGAGATAGCTGTGGATTTTCCATCCTGTCATTTTCCAACTGAAAAAGTACATTCGAAAACATCATGTTTTGCTGTTGAAAAATAGAAATCCTTTCCCCCTGGATGTACAGCYCCCAAATAAAGCCGTCGTTGGGAAAATTGAAATCGAATATTTTGTTTGGGGATGGATTGATTGTAATTGGAGTAGATAAAATATTACAATGAGATGTTTTATTTTTCATCTTTTCAGCCAAGTGTTGAACTGCTCTTGCCAGTGGTGAAACCAAGGCAAGTGAGAGCCCTGGTTCAATCCTGAATTTTCTCAAAGGAGATCAAATTTCCCTTCACATGGGCTGCAGTGGCCATTGCACCATTCGGAGTGGTGGCAGTGGCGTTTGGCTGAGGCACAGACCTATGGAAATGGAAAAAGKCCTGATTTTGTAACTGGGATTTGATGTTTTACATCACTGCTGCCAGAGAAAGAAGTAGTATTAGGCTGCTCCTGAAGGTTTGGGTCCATGAGATACTTCCCATTGCCTGTGGGAACATTGGAGCAGGTCTTTGGTTTGCCAAAATGGCCTTTGTGGATTTTTTTTGTGGAGGGGATTGGTTGCAGGGAGGAATTGTCATTTCTGCTTTAGGAGGGGCTGAAGAAGTGACTTTGGATGACTCCCACTGTCAGTGGAAGGCAGAGGGTCAAGCTGTTGATGAAGAAGTTGTTTGGTACGTGGCTGGTACCAGTTTATATTGATCTCCACAAAAAAAAAAAATAAATAAAATAAAAACAAGGGAAGTTTAAAAGCAAGTTCTTTTAAAATGTAATTATAGAAATCACTGCTGTCCAGTCAGCAGCTGGAGGACAACACTGCTGATTCTGCTTTGGTTTCAGAGCACTAATGCACTTTGTAACACTGAGTGATCCTGCTTCTACCTGTAGGAGTTCACAGTTATCCTCCAAGGCAGGAGTTATTTAGATTATTTAATTTTCACTAAGGAGATTAGTTGATTGKTTTGGGAGGGGGTGTTTGTTTTGTTGATTTTTTTCCCCCATAAATAATTTTCTTTTTTCATCTAAGCATGCTGAAAAAGGAAAATTATCTATTCCATAGCCACAGGCTCATCTATGATCTAGTGATGTCCTTTGAAAATTGCCTCAGCTTTCAGAAATRTCTATTATAGAGAAAACATAACATTACAGCTGTTTTGCAGTATTTAAAGGGCAGAAGCACCTAAGCTGCTGCTCCCCTGACTTCTGTTTCCAATGAGTGAAAATTATCTTACAGACAGAATATTGCTGATCACCAAACAGTGCAGAATTGTTGTTTGATTCCTATTCTCTAACAGGGATGCACCAAAAATAGAAACAGCTGCATCTTTCAATTGAGTGAAATTTGAATAATGTTGCTGTGCTGGAAATAAAATGGAAAAGCCACATGGAGAGAGGAGTTTGATCTGGTAGGTGCAAATGAGACCAAATTTCAGTATTCTGTAGCATATCTAATTCTAGATTTTCTGTGACCCAAAACTTGGGAACATTTTAATCTGGGTTCTAGTTTCATATAAAAACTGCAATGCTGGTACAAAGATTTACCTTACATTGCTCAAGGAATGTTTTCACCAGCAGATGCTGGCAATGGACAGGAGAAGCAGACCAGTGATTACCAAATGACCTCAATGAGATGTTAGATCAAGAAATTAAGACAGCTGCTTTTCTTCCTTAATCCTRTTTGTTTTACAGGTTTTAATAAATGTACCGAAATTGTATAATTTTTCCAAAGGTTAGTTTTAAAATGCCAGCCACCTGGGAACACCTGCAAGCTGCAATTCTGGGGGTTTATACATCTCTCTAATAGAGGAATTTTAAGGAAAGGAGCCCCAAAACCAGGCCCTTCCATGATGGTTTGTGTTGTCCTTGCCTTTAGGCTGAGCCTGCAGGTGTTACTTTGCATGGATGTTGGACCAGCTACAGGTCCCTGGCACGCAGCAAAGCTGTTATTTGGTAAACAAATTCTTCTGAAACAGTCGAGCTGAAAGCAATTTCTGCACATGAAATGGATAAACTAAATGGTTTAGATCTTGCAGAACCTAAATATCTTCAAAGAGCCGGGTCCTGGTGTGGGACAGATTGTGGTGATCRCCCAGCATGGGCTGTGACACCAGTGTTCCTTGCTGTGCTTCACAGGACACRACAGGCAGGGGAACAGCTTTCCATCCTACTGCAGTGCCCTGCCAGAGTGAGTTTGTCCCTCCGAGTCTGCCTGGGATCTCTTTTTGAAGGCTTTGGAGGGCCCTTCTCACCCTGTTTGTTGTTCCCCCACAGGATCACACCTGTGTTGCTCCCACCCTCCTGTTCCTCTCGGTTTCTGCAGGTCCCCGGGGCCTCCCAAAGGTTGTCCCTCTGCAACATTTACATCTTTCACATACTTGGGCTCATTTGTCATGTCCCTCGCTTTACTCATTGCACGGTGATGCATATTTACTAATTCTAACATTTCCTCGTTAGTCATTCCCTCCAGGCCCATTAATCACTATAAATTCCCAAACGAGAGGCTGCAGTACATCGTTCCTTCCAACAGACAGCTGACACGTAGTAATTAGGCAGCTGAACATAAAAATAATGAGGCTGAGGCTCCCGCAGATCTCCTTCCCCCTCTCGGCACCTCGGGGGCAGCCTCTCTGCAGCCACCACTGCACAAGCTGCTCCCCAGCATGGATGTGCCTGTTTCCCTCCCTTTACCCCCCAAATTTGTTCTCTGATCCATTGGAGAGGTACCCAGGCATTTAGCTTCGTGACTTCTGGCRGTATTTTTCCATGCATCACATCAACACACACTGAATTATTTAATCTCTCTGCCTCCCGTTTCCCCGTCATGCAGGGACTGGTCCAGCTCCCGTTGTTCATCTCTACCTGCTGCTCCAGAAAATCCTCGTGCCAAGCTGCCCTGCCAGTTTGCCACAGCCTCTCTAACTCAGAGCACACTCTTGGAAATAAATGCATCTTCTCACAATGGCTTCGCTCCCTGGAATAAAAAGCGTGATTCAGGCAGGGGTTTGACTGCCATGTGCAAYGCAGAAATGGTCTGGGAGACCAAAAGGCTCTTTGTGTCCAGCCTAATTTCCCTGTTTCCTTGTATTCTCTCTCCTCTGCACAGTTAGGGAGCAGTTCTAAGGAGCAGTTTGGGAGTTTTTTTTCCCTTTTTTTTTTTTTTTTTTTTTTTTCTGTGGCGATCACTTTTGTTTGCCACAGAAATACCTTGGAAACAGAGTGCCCATGGAGAGGGACACATCCACTCCAAATTACACTGCACTGTCCAACATTACTGGCCAAACTGGAGTTAATGAGAATTAGGAAGAAACTTCCCCTGCAGCTCTTTTTTTTCCTCTCCTGCTCCTTTCTGAAGCAATGTGTCTTGGCTGCATTTGGCTTAAAAAGACCCTTGATCTGCTTTGTTTATGGTAATTTCTTTATTCCTGAGAGAGAGAGAGGGAAGGCAGCACCRAACTGATATTGTTCTGGGACTGCAGATGGGCAGATGGTTTGAAAAAACGATTGCAAGATTTCGCTTGCACTCTGGGCCTGTCTTTCACATTTGGGTGCAAAGACCAAGTTTTGTCTTCTGTCACGGGGAGCCTAATTTAGATTGCCTAAAACTTGAAATCAGTTTGAAGACAAATCCCCAAGGTCAACGACTCCACAGATTTGGAGGTTAAGGAATTGAGGTTAAGAACTGACAAACGAGGAAGCCRAGGCAAGATTATGGAAATGAGGATCTGTAGCAAATTCTCTCTTGTTTCCCCCTTGTAACCTCCTAATGACATTAGTGCAGTCTTTGACAGTCCCTTCTCAAAGGGGAACTTACTTGAGTGCTAAAGACGCTTTTATGAGTCCCAGAGACACACACCCAGGAAAACATGTGGGCAAATCTGCTAAGACCCAGATATGGGACACAGTCCTTAAAAGCCCTGGGCAGACTTAGAAGAAATGACCTGAAATAAGGGAGACAACAAAACACACTTGGCAGGTGGGTCCCCAGCACTGTGTCCCCATCCCAGACCCCGTGCTGAAAGCAAATATCCTTTTTAACCTCCACATTGCTGAATGCACTTAGTTAAAAATTCGATCTTTGCATCTCCCCAGTGAGCTGGAGCACTTCAACTGTCCCTTCTTGCAGCTGCAAAGCTCCAATTCAGGACTGGAGCCAACACCATAAACCAGCACCTATTAACACTGTCCAGCCCAAGCCACTATCTCTCCAGTCCTCGGAGCAATTTAGCATTTTTTGTACTGCATTTTTGTTGTTGCTTATCCCAGTCCCTGCTCAGAGGTTGCTGAACTCATTTACTTCAGGGAGAGTTTCTGGACACCTGGTCCACGGCTGGAAATTTTTTTTCTGTAAGTACCTCACTCTTCTTCACCGAGGAACACCTTGTGAAGCATAAGCTGGATTTATTTCTGCAGGCTGCAGATTTATTTCTTGCACTAAGACACAAGACCCACATTTTGCAAGGTTGTGTCTCACCCCAAGCATTGCAGCTTGGTTGCTGCAAGAGAAGCTTCCCCCTGCAGTCAWTGTAACATCAGACCTTTCCTCCCTCTTTTTCTCTCGATCATCCCCACTAAAAACTACTCAGAGAGCTGCCCAAGAACAGCTGGATGGGTAGGAGGCATTTAATAGAGAAGCCTTTTCTTCCCCATCAGGTTGGACAACTGAGCCACGGTGCTCACTCCCTTTCCCCTTCTTGTCTGTAGGACTTTTCTAGCACTGCTGGTGAGCTGCTCAATTTTTTTYCTGTTATTAGGTGACAGAAAGCAAGGTGAACTTGCTCCTTTTCTTTTAATATATTAGCCAGCTATGGCTAATGAAAAGCTGAAAGATGATTTTTAACTGYAGAGTGAATAAGATATAGCTTTAAAGGGGAGCAAAGCATCCCTGTGGATGGTGGGTGGCATTAAGTATGGATAAATAATGTATGTGGCTGTTTGGAAAGTACCTTATTCACCTGTCTAAAAGACCTGCCATCCTGCTGATCTCAGATGTATGAATTTATGGCCTTGTTATAAATTTTCTGATGCCTCAGCTCCCTAACATTGAAACATTCATTCAAAGTAGCTATAGCTTTACAAATAGATTATTTTTTTTTTTCAGAAATAGAGTTTTTCCATCTGTTTGTTCCATTTTCCCATCTGTTCCTCCAGCCTCGTAGTCTTGTTCAACCTGTTTACAAAGATTGCCTTTAAGTGAATATGTATATATATATATTTTATATATATATATTTCTTTTTTTTTTCTATTCCAGGATAATTGTTTCTTTACAGTGGTTGGTTTGTTCTCTGGGTGGTTTTTTTTCTAAACCATTTACCTTTCCAATATGCATTTTTAATGACACCAGGGCAGTTCTAGCAGAGAGCCCAACCCTCGTGCCCTCCATCCCAACATCAGTCAGTGCCTGCTCAGGAGCATCTTCCACTCTCATGACCCAGAGGTGCTCTTGTAGCACCTCCCAAGGCTTTGCTTTCACTGAAGAACCTCTAGTATCTCCTGAGTAGTGACTAAGTAGAGATTAAAGTACCCAATGCAGTCCCCAGSCTGTGTTTGACCAATCTGGGAAAAAAATTCCCTGGAATCACCAGCCAGTATTGTACTGCAGTTAGATCAGAAGCTGGACTGGATTTGCCTCTGTATTTGTCTGAGAGGCACCAGTAGGCACCCTCTGAGAAGGGATCATTTCTGCTACAGAAAGAGAGCAGRTTTGCGTCTCTCCAGGCCACCCAAAAAGTGATTTTTGATTTGTCAAAATAATCCTTTAAGCAGAGGAATTGAGAGTTTGGAGTATATCCAAAAATGTGTTAATCTACACTTTTTAAATTTCTCTTTTTATGTAAGGAAGGGGGGRAACTAATAATAAGCTTGTAAATCATGTGGTTAAGTTTCAAGAAAAATGCTTTGGGAAAGTTTTGTAGCCTCCTGCAAGACATTTTGTTTTTATTCCTTCTGTCTCCRCAAGACTTTTGCCTTCTAATGTTTGCCAGCGGGATTGGAAAAATTCTACTGGTCCTGTCATCGCAAGGGACGCTTGTGGGATTGTTTTATTGTTACCCTTCTCCTTCTGGTAGGATGAGATCAGTCCCTTCATTTAGCTGAAGACAAGGCATCTTCTCTCTCGTTCCAGATGTGCTAAGCTGCTTGTAAACAATGAGGTACTTTGATATAGTCGGGTATTGTGAGCCTTTGAAGACTGCTCTGCTCCACCCTTAAGGTAAAAGGGCTCAGAGGAAGCCTTTAGGGCAGAGAAGACCCCAATTCCCAGTTTCCATGCAGGAGGTTTTTCCCAGGAGGACCCACAGCTCCAGCCTTCCAGACTAAAGACGACACTGATTTATTTTAAAGGTTTAGCAAGAGTGTCCTGCTAAGATGTGTTGGGCAGGTGGAGCAGCAACCCCTCCTCCTGGTCTTGGTGGTGGCTTTATTTTAGGGTGGTCTTGTGGCCAGAATGAAGCAGAAATGAGCTATAATTTTACCTCCAAGGGGAACTGATTGGCCACGGGATTTTAGGCACAAGAAGCCAGTCCTGAGAGTTTTGGAGCAAGCTCCAGGCTTTACCTACCAGCTCAGCATGGAAAGTTTATCCATTACCAACCTGTGTCTGTTTGGTTCCCTTTGTTCCCAGAAAACAAAGGCTCTGTGTTCACMGTTAAATCCCCCCATCCAAGCGTTTCCTGTAACAAAACAAAAGCCTGCTAAATAGGAACGTTTCTCCCTCTGGGAAGTGATGCATTCCCTCACRTTCACGGTATGCAATATTCTCTTAGTTCACTGATTTTGTTACTTTTTACAGTTCAGTTTCCATACGCTGCTGCTCATGTGTGGTGCCAATGCTGCTGGTGATGAATTTCTTGCAGAGCTGACTYGAGCAATGTCTCTCTGTACTAATCATTTTCTGTCTCCCCAGCGTTTAGTTGAGTACATAGTCTCCAAGACCTTTCACCAAGCATCCATCAGCAAGGAGTTCAAGCTAAGCAAGACTTGAAGCAAGGTCTCTAAGCAAGACCGTTCCAGAGGCTGAGCAAATCACATGCCTATGCTGTAACTAATTATTTCTATTGGCTGATTGGTTTTTAATGCATCTGTTTTACAGGTAAACAGTTTTATCTTAGGAAAGGCATAGGTAATGATGATGATGGGKTTTTTATTCATTGCCTTCCATCAGACACTGAGAGGCTGGAAGCTGAAATAGGTGTCATTGAGGTGTACGGTCCCTTAGAGTTTTGTACCTAGGCAGAATGGGCATCTGGGATTGCTGGGCAAGGCTGGGAAATCCTGAAAAACTTGTGGAGGCTTCTAACAAGACTCCATAAAAGAATGCATTCCATTAACCGTGTGGCCTTCAACCCCAACTCCTCATGAATTTCCTCATTTATAATATAGAACATTTTCTAATTGTCAGATTCCCTGGAGAAGCAAATTTCTGGTGCAAGGAGCCCACAGCATGGATCCCACATTCAGACAGCACAAGAGCATCATCAGCCATCTGTGATGTTCCACTCACCCTTCTGATCCCAGGTGCAAATCTGATCATGGGTMTCTTGCAGACATTTCAGCAACTGCTCTGGCAACTGTGATGCTGTTTGTACTGTAGCTGTGTTGCAGAAACACTCAGAAATGTCTCAGAACACACAATCCATGGATCAAAGAGATCCAAAAATCAGTGCTTGACCCAAAGTGCTTAAGACTGAAAGAGCAGAAGAGTGGAAGGAAGCACAGCAAACAGAAAAGCTCTGCTCACTGGTACAATTTGGATAAAATCGGGGGATTTCAATAAGGAAATGGCTGACTGAATAGCCCTTTCAAGCTTATAAATTAAGGAAAGGGAAGAAATTCACCAAGTTAAAATTCTTGGAGGGAGATGTCACAAATGTACATGGTAAGGTAAAGCGTGGACAGAGAGCACCATCTGGATGATGTCCACAGCACTCCTGCACAGGTTATAAACTTGTTTTCAAAGAAATGTGCATCTTAAATTAAAAAATGTATGGCTAGAGCTGTTCAAGAGTGGCAGGGGCTGCCTCCAATCTAACATGGCCAACCTTGGAGACCTGAACCAGGGTGAACCCACCTGAACCACCAGTTCAGCACTCACCAGTGTCCATAAGTAACAAACCTGCTCAGCTGAAAGTGTGGCTCCCCCATTCCTGGACTTTTCTGCTTTGGAAAGAACCTTCTTTTTCTTTSCACCACTGCCAAAATAAAAGCAGCTCTCAGTGTAAATTTTACCAGCGCCAGATTTTCCTGCCCACCCTGCCAGGGCTGGGAGAAACAGAAAGACCTTTCCCTGCTGCTCTCTGCCGGGCAGGGGCACCACGAAGGAAACGAAACCCAGCCGTCTGGCAGCAGCTTTTTTCGGCTGGATTTCGGCTCGCCTGCCGGGCTGGGGCTGCAGCTGGCTGGCCTGATCTCCTTCCCTCCCACCGGCTCTCACTGGGAGCAGAACATGCCTTCTCCTGCTGATTTCTGCTTGCCATATTGATTGCAGCAGGGTATAATGGAGACAAGTCAGGCAGAAAGCCAGCCACCCTTGGGAATGATTAAAGAGCAAGCAGAAAAGGATAGAAGTGAAGAAAAACAGGCTGACACTTAGGACRTGGTGGATTTGGAGCAAATTATGCCCTTTTCCCCACCTCACCCCCACGAGGTGCCTGGGACRGTTCAGAGGCGCCTCTAATTCAGCTCTGCCCAAATGAAGCATCATATCGASCCCCATGAACACGGGGAACAAAATCCCCAGAACGTGTACAATATCCCTATTGTGCATGGATTTGCAGCCTGATTATTCAGAGCATAGCCAAGGAAAGGTAAGGCTATGACCCATTGTTTTCCTGCGATCAATTGAATACTGTCATTTGCATTTAAAACGCTCTGAATTCGCACTGTCAATATGCCAAACAGCTGCTCGAGCTTTTCAGCATTCCATGGTGACAATCACACTATCATACATCATTGGCACCAGGATTTGCAATACTCTCGGTTTCAAAATTTTGTGGGTTTTTTTTTTTAAGAGGAAAAAAAAAAATCCTCCCCTCCCCCCCAAAATACCCAAACCTGTGAAAAATCCACTTTTAAAATGATGGCGTTGGATGCTGCTAAGCAGGCCTTCACAGATGCCAACATATCAAAATTCATCTCTTTTCTTCCTCTCCTACAATTAAAAGGTAGTTAAGAAAGAGGCTGTTCCTGATAGACCCACCTTCTGTTTTCTCCTTTGTATGCGTATTATTCATTAGCAGTCTAATAAGAGTTTCAAAATGCTCTGTGCCTCTGCCAGCAGGGCATATGTATGTAGACATGTGCTTGTGACAGATAAGTACATAAACAGCATATTGGCACCAGAAAGACATCTGTGCCTAGAAAAACGCTTGTGATATGTACATAAATGACATTTTAGCTCTAGTCAAGTCCTTGTGGCTTTGAGAGGAATATGTGACTGTACTCGTCTCTGAGAATACTGAAAAGGTGCGCCTTAGATGGGAGAGTGTTCCGGAGGTTTTCGGGCAGCCGGGGTTGCGGCAGACRGAGGGAGAGCCGTGCCAGGGGGAGGGTGGGCAGCCCCTCGGGGGGAACCACCCAGCACCCCCAAATCTGACTCCCTGCATCCCTACGGGATGTGCCTGCAGGGCGGTGCTGGCAAGAGCGACGCAGCTCCTGGATGYGAAGGGAATAAAATCTTGGACCAAAAAGCCGGGGGTGATCCAAGGTCGGGGGGCACAGCGAGCGCTCTGTGCAGCGCTTTCTGCACCCGCATTTAATTATCTGGCTGACGAGTCTGAATGCAATCCCTTCACAACTGGCTTCCACAGCAGAAAAGGGGCATTTTGGACTGTTAKAGAAGGAGACAGAGCATCCCATCTTCTGGGATCCTTCCCAGCCTGGCAGCCAGACACTTTGTTGGTCTACTCACACCACTTGGTTGAGGCTCGTAATGCCTCAGTTTGCCCATTCCTGGTAGCAGCTCCTTTATAGCCTTACAGCTCTAATGAGCACTGGAAATATTTTTGTAGCAAGGAGGCTACAGGTGAGAGGTCTATGGTCCCAGGAAAACCTAGAAATTATTTGCATCTAGTGTGGGTGAAGGAGAAGAGAGAGAAGATGCAAAATTGGAGGCACTTTAGTATTCACCACACAAACACAGAGCAATAAATATGGATTTGGCTTGCTGGTTCTGGGGCTTGGGATCAAAGTCCTGATATATTTGAGCACTGAGAGCACACGGGAGCTCTCATGTCCCAGTGAAATCACCTCAAGGGGGAAACCTCAGCCTAAGAAGTGAGTTGAACCATGTCTTTCCTGAGTTTACTCCATGAGGTTTGGATGTCCCAGCACTCTCCACTCTTAGCTTTCTGAAATCAAAAATTCCCTGTAGATCTCATTTGATCCAGTAAAGTAAATCTGAAAAGGAAATGAATGTTCAAGGCTGTCATTGACTTCAGGTTCATGAAGACTCACCTAGGCTGGACAATGAAACAGCCAAAGCACCTGCATGAAACCTTCTGGGACGTGGCCTTAAGACACACATYGGGGTGGTCGCTGCTGTTCAAGGGCTTGTCAATGATAAAAATGGCCTCACTTCTTTGGGTGTGACATGAAGAGGAGAGAAACAGCRAAATATTCCATCCTGGAAATCAGGATGGGTCCTTGGACTTCACTGGAGGCTGTTTGTTGACGTGACCTGAGGACGCGGCTCCCAGGGGGGGTGGGAGTCTCACACCTCCAACGGGATGGATGGAACAACAGTGGTGGATGAGTTGTTACTTGCCTGAAAAAAAGTGTTTTGGGGGAAAATTGTCTCCAGTCATTCTCATTTTGCATGTGATTTTTTCCTACATATGTTTCTAATCATTAAGAAATTCTGTAGCTTAAATAATGCTCTGAAAGTACGGTAACTGTTGGACTACATTCTGTTGTAACCTTATTGAATTTCACTTCTCTGGAAAAAATAATGGGATACTATATCTTGAAAAACAAATGGTAATTGCATTTTTAACAGAATGTTTCTCTTTGTGTTTCAAAACCTTCTGCACACAGYTAGACATCTAGCCAGGGAAGAAGGTACAAAGCATATGGGCCAATTTCTGGCTGTTGGCTGTTCAAGATGCCTTAATATTCAGGCAGTGATGTCTGTGTGTCCATGCAATATGGCACAGTTTATCCATGTGGTTTCCTTGAGCTCAGGTGAGGTGCTCAAAAGCTGTGTACTGGGGTTAGGGAAGGTATTTGAGGAGAAATTGGGGGAAAACAGGTCTGCATCCTGTTCCCTACTGGATGTGTGGAGGCACATCCTCTTATAAATTCGAATTGGGGTTATTTGAACTGCAGAAATGCAATGTTCCAGCATTCATGGTGCTGACCAGAAGAATGAGTTCATCCTCCACGTGACCAGGATCTTACACATAAGGATCTTGTCAACACTGCMGAGACTGGAGCTGTCCAACAGCTTTTGCGCTGCCCATGTGCCACAGCGACGTGACTTCCTCAGTGCTTTGGGGATTTGCCCGTCACCACGTGCCGAGAACTGAGTTGATTAAAGCCTGGGACCCAAAATAGCATCATCACAGTTTGATAACAGGCTGGTGTTATTGTCTGCCGAGGTTAGGAGAGCCCTGGAAATACTGGAAGGCTCTTCCCTAATTCTGAATAAATCTGGCGTGTAAAGAACTTTGTGAGGGGATACATTTGGACATGTGAAGCTTCAAGGCAAAGGAACAGGCTTGAGGTTTCTGACTGACAAGACACATGTGAGTACATGCAAAATGTGCTCCTCCTGCTAAAAATAACATTTCTCCTGTCAACCACGATGCACCCACCCCCACAACACCACCCAGAAGAACACATTAACACCTTGGCTTTGCACGTAGCCCGATTCACAGCAGCCACAAGTGGTAGAGGGATCTGCACTCTGTGCATGCTGACAAATCATATGGCACAGCGAGGAACAGAGGAGTGAAACTGGGCTAGCAGAAGTTGACGCCTTATCATCACAGTCCCTCTGAGCGTGCTGTAGGCTGACACCTCCACCAACCGAGTCATCTCCCCGGTGCCAGGATGAGGAGCACGAGCTCGCTATCCTGATTTAGCCTCTGGTAAGCCAGGCTTGGCTTGCCACACCAGGGAGGCTGGAAGAGGTGCGTGGATGCAAATGGTGCAGGAGCACCGTGGGTGCGCCAGCTTGAGGAGAAGCAAAGCACGTCCAACCACTGCTGCTCACAGCTGTGCGATGGGGACATGTAAAATATGCTTTATACACAAGATGGGAGATGTTTCTCCCATTATTGCTCCCCATTTGCTGCCTAATCCCATCTTAAATTATATTTCAAAGCAAGAAAAGTTGGTTGCAGGTAAGTATCACCCCTAAAACAACTGCAACAGCCAAAGTGCACGACTGTCAGACAGTCTGTGTGTGTTTCTAAGGTAGTGAAAGACATGGACAGCAAACCTTTTAAAAATGGTGAAAGACTAGAGAATACCAGATTTTTTTCTCTCCAAAATACTGTTTCCTATGAAAATCTACACTTTTTTTCTGAAAAATTAAAGCTTTCTTTAAAGCTGAAGGCACAGCATCTCTGCACATGGCAGGAGGTTAGAATTAGATGATCTTTAAGTTTCCTTCCAACCCAAACCATTCTAGGATTCTATGGCAGTGAAAGTTGGCCATCCTTCAGATTTTCTCACGGTAAGTTCTAGGCCAATAATTTGAAAACTCATTATTGACAGTTTTGCTTGGTATAAATTTAGATTGTTTGCGATGTAAATTTCTTAAAAGGGAAAAACAAAAAAAAAAGAAAAAGAGCTGGAGACAAGTTGTAGCTAAAATATCAGTGACCTGAGATGGATTCAGAGTCACAGGGGTCACTCTCAGTCCACTGCAGCCTTCCCCCAGGACAGCGTGAAGCTTTATTCAAAGGAGATTTTCGGAAAACCCAAGAGATTTAAATGCATAAGTTCAAATCTCATGGCAAGCGCATGAGCCTATGTTCTCACTCTCAAAATTAAGCTCCTTTAACTCTCATTTAAGTGGCCGGGAGAGCCCTGGGCTCCCCAAGTGCTTCCCTTGTCTGAACCTCCCCTGATGGCTCCGGCAAAGCTGGGAAGGCTTTGGTGGGTGCTGAAGGCATCCAGCCTTTTGCAGATKGTGCTTAGCACTTAACAGGATCAGCCCCTCAGCCACTTGTGTGGTGTCCATCACCTCAGATGCCTCAGCATCTCTGAAACCACGCGACGCCCACCATATGCAATCAGCCCAGTAAGCTGCTTYCACCTCACCTCGACTGTGATAATCCCAGCAGGGTGTCTGTATAAAGGAGMCCCTTGTTCAGGGCAAAAGGGAGGAATGCTCTTCCATAAGAAAATTAGGGAGCTGGCAGAGATGTAAAGCTAAAGTTTCGCAAGATTGCTTTTGTTTGGTCACATGTTTTTGAGATTTTGGGGTTGATTTTGGAGATCCTGGTTAATTATTTATGATCCTACAGTAATTGTTTAACAGGTGGTCAAAATTTATATATGGAAAACCAGCTTCTGTCCCCAGTCCGCTATAAACAATTTAGCTTTTTTGTTTCTTTTCCAGTCCTTTCTTACTCCTCTTTTAGAAATGTAACACCAGAATCAAGTTCCTTCCTGGGATGAAAACCTGTGAGTTCATCAGCCAAGATGGAGTTTCAATTTTGGTCTGATTTGGTCTCTTTCTGGGAAAAGTTGAATGTCTGGATGCTCTTGGTGGTTCTGGTGATATGTCTTTTGGTTATTGACCTGGTGAGAAAGAGACGACCCAGGAATTTCCCTCCAGGGCCTCAGCTCTTTCCTCTTGTGGGAACCTTTGTGGACTTCAAGCAGCCCCTCCATCTCGCATTGCAGAAGGTAAGAGCTCCATGGTCATTTTCCCTGCTAGCAATATCTTACCCTTTCATGACTCTTGTCACCACACTGTGAAGCAGCAAGGGCAGTGTCTGCAGAACAGGGTATATAATAACCACATAAGATAGATGACCCTTCTTGTTTTTATTTCTCACCTCCTCTTCCATGGGAGTAGGATGGTCTAATGGGAAAAAACCCATAATGGAGGAAGACTGTTGGAGGTTAGGTCTCCTTTTGCTCTATTTCTCTTGGGGAATTTTTCCCCATTTTGTTGCTAAATGATAATAACAAACCAGCACTAAAATAATGACCAGGTTCTCAGGAGAGATTAAAGAAGTTGCCAAGCACTGGGGAGGAGGGTACCTGGCAGTACCTCTCTCTTATCTGGAGATTYTTCCTCTGAGAAGAGCAGAGATCTCGCAATAATTTGGGCTCGGGATAAAATGGGACAGGGGCAGCTCCTGGCTCTTCTTACGTTGTTGCCTTTGGGATGGATGGTGGAACTGCTGCCTGTGGGGGAGAGCTCACTGGTACCCCAAAGCCTGGCATCCTGCCATGGGTGAGCCTTTGCTCGTGAGAGAGACCACTGCATTMCTGACATTACTGACACCAACCTCACCAAGGGAGCCCTCAGGGAAAATCCACTCCAGCACCTCAGGGAAAACCCCAGGACCCCTGGGCCTCCTCCTCCTCCAAGGGAGTCTCTCTTGGCCRTGTTCAGGAGCCGGGTGGTCACTGCTCAGCCCCTGTCGTTTTCTCTRCCACTGCTCCAAAGTTTTTTCTTTGCTTTGCTCCCACACTCCCTGCCGGGAGTCAGTTTCCACTACAGCTGCCAAGTTTCTGATACATCTCATCTACCACCCCGGGAATTTGCTTGTCCCTCCCTGCCCAGTTTGCTGCTACAACTCCTTTTGCTSTCCWGAGGGGACACCAGGATCRGCTCCCCCTGTGAGTTTGTAAATGAAACCCATTTCTCCATCCATTTCTGCCACCCACGCCCACCATTGCCGTGTGGGGATAGAGCTGGCCAAGCCCCCCGCACTACARTGCCCCTGCCGGAGTGGAGGAATCACCGCAGCCGCGCTGCCCGGACGGAGCCGGGTTTTTTTGTTGTTGCTCTCATTGTTGCTGCTTTTCTACCTTGTTATATATGCTAGTAAAAAACAGTTATTCCTTTTCCCCATATCTTTGCCTGAAAGCCCCGTGATTTCTGAGTTATAATAATTAGAGGGAAGGGGCGTCGTATTTGCTGCTCCAAGGGAAGTCCCTRCCTTCCTTGGCAMACWCCTGTCTTTCAAACCTAGACAAAGATCTACATGTTCCTCCTCCTCCTTCTTCTCATCTGACCRTGAATATTTCCTTCTGGAGCCCAGAAGGGTTGGGCCAGGCTGGGGGACAGGTGAAAAGYGCCGTGTGAGAAATGAACTGTCTGGATTGTGGACATTATCTCTGGAAATTGTCTTGTCATTGTCTTTGCTGAGAGGCCAACGATTTAGCCCATCACATCTGAAAGAAACTTCTGATATACTGAGTTAGTTCCTGTGGCTTCTTTGTTGCAGGAAGAGGCAGTGATTGCTCTGGAAAGGTTTCTGGAGCTTTGAGTCCCACCAGAGCCAACAAGAGAGAGATTTTATACATGCTGAGTATTCCTCTGTGCAAAGGTGAAGGAAGTTCTGGCATGCTGGCTRCAAAAATCCTTTCTGGTGACCATTTGTCTCTTGCTTTTACTCAGCAGACGTCCTTGTTACCAGCCAAACTGATGTAAACACCTGGTAAAACCCAGGTCACACCAGATAATAAATATAAGCAAACCCTCTCTCCCACAGTACAACTCTCCAGCCCTTTTTACACCTCTCCAGCCTTCAAGGAGTAATTTAGATGAGATGGGAGCTGTGTGCTTAGGTTTGGGTTTCTCCAAAGTCCCTTTGCTTCAAGCAGCATTAAATTCAYAGATAGATTTCCCCATTCCAGGTTTTGTCGAGGGGAGTTTTGGAAATCTCCATTTCCTTGTTCTCAGAGGACAATGGACTCTCTTTCAGCTCACGGGTCGGTACGGGAACATCTTCAGCGTGCAGTTTGGAAATCTGACATTCGTGGTTGTCAACGGGTACCAGATGGTGAGAGAAGCTCTCGTCCACCAGGCTGAAATATTCGCTGACCGGCCAAATATTCCGCTCCTCCAAGAAATATTTAGAGGCTTTGGTAAGCATAGCTACCAGGATTTTGGGACAAAACTTTCATATCTTTGAATTGATAACAGTTAAGAGTGAAAGAAACGGGTTGAATTCAACCCTTTGTGAACTGCAACTGTAAAACCTTGCACAGGGGGAAAGGAGGAATTGAATACAGACTAATAATCTCACAGGGGTATGTTTTGATCTCTCTGAGATTTGGAGATGAGGATGGGATAAAACCAGATTTTAACAAAAGAGGAGAAATAAATGAAAGAGGAGAAATAAATGCAAGCTGCCCAGTGATCGATACACTTGCAGAGCTTCCCCCTGGTTTTCGTTTCTCTTTACTTTTCCTCCCCGGGTTGCACACAGCTCCAGAGACGGGGTGCTCCTGCCTGCAGCTCTGCCAACAGCGTGATAGTACTCAGAGTATTTTGGCTTACACCTTTTTTTCCCACGCAAAGTGACAAGTAGCAGATTAAAGCAAATCCATAAAGCTAGATCTTTAGTATAAGCCAATTACTCTTGAATTTTAATTCCTAGGCAAAGCCATAGACTTTTCAACGTCCACGAGGTTTGCTTTGCTTTGCTTTGGGGTTTTTGTCCACAATGAATGGCTGTTTCTAAATCCWACACTCACAAATGACCCAGAGAGAGGATTGTTCACCTGTTTTTTCCACCTGCAGGGCTCATATCATCMAACGGGCACATATGGAGGCAGCAGAGGAAGTTTGCTTTAGCAACACTGAAAAGCCTTGCTGTAAATTTTGAGGACAAAGTGCAAGAGGAGAGTCGGTACCTCGTGGAGACGATTGGGGAGGAAAAAGGTGGGGGSTTAATGCACAGCACCGTGCTCAGAGCTTCCAGCTAAACAAATGATGAGAAGTAAAACTCTTACCCCAACGCAGCTCCAAACATGCAAAACATTTCTTCMAGAGCTCAAATCTCTATCTTACACTTCCACACTGTGCCTTTTAGCACTTATTTTAGACCTCAGGCTTCCTATTTAATTTCTTCCTTATTAAGTAAATAAATATTAGGTGGTTATTAGAATGTGAGTGTTTATGTGGCTAAGGAAGTATCTCTGTGAAGGAATAAAGGCAGCCCTCCTGCTATCAGGCACTTCCACTCAGAGGCTTAGTTAACCTCTGCTTGTCCTTGGTTTTGCAAAGTATTTTAAAACTTGTTTAGTCAGGCTTTCCTTTTGTATCACACACAGATGAAGCGTGTGCCTTGCTCTTTTATGGTCCAGCTTTTAAAAACTGCCAGAGGGATATTAGTAAGAATAATTTGTATGTTGGTACATGGGTGATTTGCACTTCAGCTTTAAATAGAAGCAGATGGGGTTGAGCTAATTCTATGGAGCTATATATAGTAAACCAGAAAGATCTAAAAAGGAATTGTGAAATTATATACTAAACTTGCTCCATTTTAATTGCTGTTGCGCTGAACAGGCCTAATACTCCGTGTTGCCAATTGATTATAGTCTTCTATAGTCCTAATCAATAAACTAATTAAGCTGCTGGTTTGGGCCTTTCTTCCCATTAGTAATGACAAATAGTGATCATGTCCATCACTCTAATATCTGAGCACCAGCCCGGTTTAATTACTTTCTTGAAGAGCGGGGAGATCAGCAGTCCTGCGAGGAGTGCCTWGCATTTCAAAGCAATGCTCAGCAGCAGCTCAGGGCTGGACTGGGCTTGTCACTGAGATCAGTCTCTTGTCACAGCAAGTGGCTCTTCAGGCTGCTGAAATGTGCCCAAGGAGATGAAGGGCTCTGCTCAGTAGCTCTCCCAGGGAATGCAGATGTGACGAGCATCAYTTCACTTTATAAAGATGCTCTGTGGGCCATGTGAGCTATTGCTGGGGTGGGCACAGAGATTTGCAGCCTTCTCCCCTCTCTCCTCCAACTCCCTTGATTTCTTTGTGGTGGACAGCTAAACCCCAGGGCAATCGTATTTTTGCAGTGTGGTTAGTCCTGGGCTCCCTGCCCTGGGCTAAGCTTTGAGGGACCCTCTCCTGGCATTTAAAATTGGCACCAAACACGTGTTGGAGCAAAGTGCAAAGTCGACAGCATGGCGTGCTGGTGGTTGTTGTTCCTGGAAAATAGTTCAAACCCTGCTTGGGCAGCTCGGTGYTAATGTCACTGTCTGCCAGCAGCCTGGGCTGGACACAGGATGGGATGTCCTGGCCCACAGTGCCCATCCTGCAGGGGATCCTGGAGGTGATGGAGGTGAGGGGCACCCCAGGACATGGKGTGAAACCTGAGCACCACCTTGGGTGAGAAACAGGTGGGGTCTCACCCTGATTCACAGCTGGGGATCAGGTACAGAACGTGGGTGTGACTGAGGCTGTACAGGAAAAGAGAATTAAAGCTGTCTTTAKAATCACAGAATCATGGAGAGATTTGAGCTGGAAAAGATCCTTAAGCTCATTGAGCCCAAACATTAACCCAGCAGTGCCATGTTCACCATGTTCCCAGGTGCCACATCCATGTGCCTTTTGAACACTTCCAGGAATGGTGACTATACCACAGCCCCTTCCAATGCCTGCCTTACTTTCAAATTAAGAAATTTTCCCCCATATCCAATCAAAATCTCCCTTGGCACAACTTGAGGCTGTTTCCTCTTGTCCTGTCCCTTGTTTCTTGGGAGAAAAGACCAACCCCCCACCTGTTCCACAACCTCCTTTCAGGAAGTTTCCTTTCTTTTTTTTTCCCCTCCAGGACAACCATTTGACCCCCATTACAAAATCAATGGTGCTGTTTCGAACATCATCTGTTCCATAACTTTTGGGAACCGCTTCGAGTACCATGACAACCGTTTCCAGGAATTGCTGCACTCCTTGGCTGAAACATTGCTGCTCATGGGAAGTTTCTGGGGCCAGGTAAAGCCACTTGGATGTTTTTTTCAGCTTCAGCTGCCTGTAAGAGCTCAGAAACTGGGGTTTCTAAGGCACTGATGTCATCTGCTTTTTCCTGTAGAAAAAGAGTCATGTTTAAAGGAAAATGACCGTGAGAATTGTTTTGCATTAGATTGGTTTTATACATGAAGTCTATCAGGAAAGCAAGATAGCAAGAGGAGTAAATAAATTGTCTTAGCATCTCAACTGTGATACTTGCTCTTTTCTAACCCAAGAAATGCTCTTTTGCTCTGTTTCATTTCTCACCAGCTGTACAATTCTTTTCCTTTGATCATGAGATGGTTGCCAGGACCCTTCAAGAAAATCTTCAGGCACTGGGAAAAACTTCAATATTTTGTGAAAGGTGTGATTGCAAAGCACAAGGAGGATTTGGACCAGTCTGAGGCAGAAGATTATATTAACTGTTACCTGAAGGAAATAGAAAAGGTAGGAGAGAAAMACCTAAAAACAACTAAAGATTAACCCATAGAATGAGCAGAGAAAATTCAGGGCTGTTTTGTCAGGGGATCTCTTGCCTCATGTGTTGCTTTCTCCTCCCTACCTCTGCCACATCAAACTCCAGCAGCAGCAGAAGCCTGATCACTTCAAAACCACACAGATTTTTTATTTGTTTGAAAGGTTTTACACTTTGTCTTCTTCCCTTTTTGGTTCTGTCACACAGCGTAGGAGGAATCTCAGGGAACATGTTCATGTTTCTATGAGTGCTCGCAGGCCTGTGTTTGTCATTGTGAAACTTGACATTTAAAAATGCTACCTGCTTTCAAGAGTTACTCTACAGCAACCAGGGTGTCTTTCAAAACAGTCCTTAGGGCTTGAAATTCAGTAAAAGTAAAGGCTGGAAATTTCCAAGTCTTGGGCTGGTAAATAATAAAGGAGCAGCAGGACTTCAGTTACGTAGAGGTGATTTTGGATCGGGTTTTTGACAGCAWCCCCTCCATAATAAGAGTTTTCATCGCCATGTTTTTCCTCCAAGTATAAGGGTGACACCAGCTCCCATTTCCACGAGGAAAACCTGCTCTGCTCCACCTTGGACCTGTTCTTAACTGGGACTGAGACCACGGCGACYGCCATCCGCTGGGCTCTGCTCTACATGGCCGCGTACCCCCACATTCAGGGTAGGGCCACCCAGGGGTCCTTTGATTAGCCCAAAACTAAGAAAAGAAAAGTCARGAAACAGAGTTATCCCAGTTCTGCCACATCTTGAATATGTCTGTGCCCCAAATATCTTATTGGGAACCTTTCCAAGACAAGTCTCAGGAGGAGTGTTCAGGGAACTGGAAGTATTTGGCCCAGATAAAAAAGGCTCGGGGGGGACCTTGYTGCTCTCTACARCTCCGCAAAAGGAGGGTGGAACCAGGTGGGGGTCRGTCTCTTCTCCCAAAGAACAAGTGATAGGACAAGGGGGAACGGCCTCAAGTTGTGCCAGGGGAGGTTTATGTTGCATATAAGGGAAAATTTCTTTGYTGAAAGGGTTGTCCAGCCCTGGAACAAGCTGCCCAAGGGAGTGGTGCAATCACCCTGGAAGTGTTCAAAAGGAGCATGGATGTGGGACTTGGTTTGGCTGTGGCCTGGCATGTTGGACTCGATGATCCTAGAGGGCTTTTCCAACCTTAAAGTTTCTGTGGTTCCATGAGGAGGAATGTTCTGAATCTTTTTTTGCTCCCTGTAGAGAAAGTGCAGCAGGAGATCGACGCCGTGGTCGGGCAGTGGCGGCAACCCTCGATGGCCGACAAGGAGAACATGCCCTACACCAGCGCYGTGCTGAGCGAGGTCCTGCGCATGGGCAACGTGGTGCCCCTGGGGGTGCCCCGTATGGCCACCAGCGACACCACCCTGGCCGGCTTCCACCTGCCCAAAGTGCGTGGGGACCACCAGCCTC
>NW_026623357.1:1506530-1561658 GCF_030028575.1 Malurus melanocephalus
CACCCCACCAGAGCAGGGTCTTCACAGCCCAACTCCCAAATCTCCCCTGGCAGGCAACCAACCAGCAGGATCCWATAGAAATGTCATAATTATATAGAAAATACCAGCCCTCTTAATGGATTCTGTGGGGATGTTATGGGTCTCACCTCCTCACAGAGGAGAGCTGTGAGATCCTTACAGTGATTTAAAAAAGTTTAGCCCTTAAATTTTATAAAGGATGCCCTCCACACATTATGGGAATGGAGGGCTAGGAAACATAGGAATGCAAACAGTTTGGGTTTGTTAATTACACAAAATACTAAAAATTATCTATTAAAAGTAGCACCCAATGAAAGGCAGGTAATGGGTATTGTTCCACACACACTGACCTGCAATTACAAAAGCAAATATGGGATTTAGACATAACTGGTCTCTTCCCTTTGTATGACTGGTTGCAATAAGGAAAATTAAAAATCAAAAAATCTAGGCCATTTTCCTCCACTCTGATAAGAATATTTCGCTTGCTGTTGAAGAATGTGGAGATAAACCAGATCAGTTTTTTTTTTTTTTTTTTTTTTTTTTTAAAAAAAAAGCACATTTAAACAAATCAATTGAAAATTACTTGATAAATTGCCTAAAATTCCTATGGGAATGCAGCGCTACCAATTTAAAGTTGGTTTCCATTTACATCACCTGTTACTGCAGCTCCAGGTGCAGATCAACACCCGGCGATTTGTAAAGGCACACACAAGTGAACAATCCCGCAGGCTTTCACCCTCATTTAGTTATCTAGCTTAGGGGGAAAAGAAAAAAACCCGTTTTTCCCTTAAAAGAGTGTAGTTTACAGAGCTAATAATAACCCAGTCTGACAACACATCGGCTCCTCTGTGCCGTGTAATCGCCCCTTTTCCCCACCTCTCACAGGGCACCACCCTGATGACCAGCCTGACTTCCATAATGTTCGACAAAAACGTGTGGGAGACTCCAGACACCTTTAATCCTGAGCATTTCCTGGAAAACGGCCAGTACAGGAGGCGGGAGGCTTTTCTGCCCTTCTCTGCAGGTAGGATGATGGATGGGGAGGTGCCTCTCCTTTTTGCAAAGCTTTGCTTTTTATCCCCCAAGACACTGCTTATAGAGTAGGGAGTTCTGCTCCTGTCCGGCTTCCAGCCCATCCCCACAGTGAAAATCCCAGTCACAGTTCATAGTGGCTGCTCGGGGCGGGAAGGAAATCAATTTGTTATTGCAGGATCAAAAAAAAAAAAATAAAAAAAAATAAGGCTTTTCCTTCTTGCACAAGTTGCATAACTGCGTTTTTCAGACCATTCCGCTCTTCGCCTCTCGGAAGAGGCGCAGTTTGCTCGGCAGGAAACTTCTGGGGAAGGTTTGAGCAGATTGTGTGGGTGAACATTGCCACCTAACCTTTCCAAGAAGAAAAGCTGCCGCAGCCTGTGCGAGACAGCGCRGGCCGGAGGAGGCTCAGAGCTCGCTCGGGACTCTCTCGGGTTATTTGTGCTCCTTTTCCAGGCAAGAGGGCTTGTCCCGGGGAGCAGCTGGCCAGGACCGAGCTCTTTATCTTCATCGTAGCCCTGCTGCAGAAGTTCACCTTCCAGGCCCCGGCAGAAACCGAGTTGTCCTTCGCCTTCACGCTCAGCCTCACGCGCTGTCCCAAACCCTTCCAGCTCTGCGCTGTGCCCCGCACCTGAACCAGGCCTGGGGCTGCCCCAAACCCCTCTGCAGCCCCACAAACTGGGAAATGCCCCTTCTCCCAACTGCCCCCGAAATTCTGGGCTGAAATCATGGGCCTTGGCGACCCAGCACCCATCTGGGTCGCAGGGGAAGGGCACAAAGGGCACGTCCTGCAGCAAACACAACCCTTGTGGCTCTTCCCTTCCTCTCATTCCTGATCCCTGCTACCTGCCTAACAAAATGCACRGATTTAAAAGCCTTATTACCTAATTTCCTCTGTCAGCAATGCCCAGGAAGGTGTCTGCCAGCTGCAAAAGCATGGTTTAAATGCTGACTTTTCAATAGGGAATATGTCCATCACCYAGAAACCACTTAGCAACCCCCAAATCCCAACACTGCAGCACCCAAATAGCTGAGGTGTCCCTGGTGAGAGCACAGCTGACCTTGGACACAGAAGCTCTGGGTTCATGATTCAGCACCAATTTGGACTTCCTTGTGGCCACAGCCTATCCTTAGCCTCAGGTGGGCTTGGGCTCAGTGTGCTGGGCACTCCCTGCACCATCCCATTGCTACTTTGTGATGGAATCACAGAATCAAGGAATGCTTTGGCTTGGAAAGGGCCTTAAAGGTCTCCTCGTTCCACCCCGAGGCACTCCTCCCCCAAGACCTGGCTGCTCCAAAACCTACCCACCCTGTCCTTCAACACTTCCAGGGATAAAAAATCTGCAGCAACAGCATGAAATTTTTGGATCTCACAGAGAGTATGGGGAGCTTTTAATTAGGAGGCTACAGGAGTGAGGAGCAGCTTCTACCAAARCCCAACCCAAGTGGGATGGCACAGGGAGCKGTGCTTCCAGCAGGTCTGGAAGGGCTATAAAAATACAACATTGCAGTTTTATATTAGAAAAGCCAAAGTTTTGAGTGAGTAGAGTACAAATCAGAAAAGCTGCAATAAAATAATCCCTGGGGTTGCTGGGGAGCAGTTCACCTGGAGCCCAGCAGAAAGGGACCAGCAGAGAGGGTTGGGAGAGCCGTGCCTGTGGCAGCTCAGCGCTGGCTCTCAGGAAGGAAGCGTCAGAACAGTGGCTTTGTGGTGGGAAGTCATGAGTTGAACACTTCCCCTCTGTTCCTAGCAAAGATTTGTGGCCGTGCGTGACCAGCATGGCCATAGCATGGGGCGGAGGAAGGGGGGTTGGGACAGGGCACCCTCCGTGATGGACACAGAGCTCCTTCCCGTGCCAGGTCACTTCAGAAAAGGTAATTAAAYATGCAATTTGTAGAGAATCTTTCCATTTCTGTGACCGAGCATTTATGCTTAGAAATGCTGTCCCCTGTGTGCTTCACTTTACATGACAGTCACAGCAAAGATTATTCGATTTCCTCGGCTTTTTTTTGCTTTACCTTTCATAAGCGACTTTTCTATGGGTACCCGCATAGGATACGGAATAGTTAACAGGAAAAGAGGATTACATCGAGCTTCATTTCCACTGTTTTTCTCCTCTGTCCCAATAACGGCTTTGCTGCGGTACAAAGCAGGCCCTGTGCAGTGGCAGATTTATGCCACAGGGGAGAGTCCTCTGCACATCGCATCCCTGCCACGCCGGGCGCACGGGGATTCTGTCACTGATCACTCTAATCCTATTGCGTTTTTAATTATTGTTTCACAGTCATGGGCTCCCATGTCGTGTTTTTGTCTTTGTTAAAGAGGAAACATAAAAGATTCGGGATTTTTTTTTTTTTTTCCACAGATGAAGTTTTCAAAGCCACTCAGCGCTAAGCACTAGTTTCTCTCTGTTCTTTTTTATTTGTTCTGCTGTAGGTCTGACCTCTGTCTTATTTGCAATGGCTTCACAAATAAATGTTGATCTCTTTCCTCTTTCATTCCCAACCTTTGTTTCCTTGCTACTATAGGGTTTCCTCCCCTCTCCACTGAGAGAATAWATGATTGAAGTCATCTTCTTTTTCTTAAATCAGCTGGGGAAAATGACCAAAATTATATGCAATAATGCCATACCATAAAGGCAGGAGGCACGAATTTGTTTACTTTTATCCCATGTGAGTGCTGGGGAACACRTGCATCTCCATGGGCTCATGCCTAAGTGTTCCTAAAAACCAGAGATAAAAGGATTCTCCTCAAAAACAGGCGTTTCCTCTTTAAATTCCACAATGAAACAGAGACTTGACTTCTCAAGCTTCCCAAGTGTAAGGGTTGTAGAAAACAYGTGTATGGCATCACTCCAGTGGCTCTGGTGCACCTCTGTGCCTTGTGATCAACACTGGACAGTCCCAACAGCCACTACTGATGGCCCYAAAAGGGAGAAAAGGAACCCAAAAGGTTCTGATGACCGCAAAGGGCTGTGGCAGAGCCACGTGATGMAAGGGCAAAGTGCTGCTGCTTCTTTCCCAATATAACACAATATAACACAATAAAACACAATATATACAGCAAAATTACATGTGATCTGTGTGTGAACCTGATCTGGAGCTGCTCCTGGGTGGGTAAACATGGMACATTCTGTTGCCAGCTACCCCAAAGATCCCCAGATGGCCCCAACCCTCTGCATTGGCTCCTCAGCACCCGCCTGAGCTCTGTGAGGTTTTGGGAACAACTTCACCAGGGGCTACGGCCCAAAGGACAGGGCAAAGGGGGAAAGGGATTGTTGGAGAGCTCATGGCATGGCTGGAACAAGCTGCTCTGGCTGTACTCATCCGGCAGAGATCAGAAAATGATGGTGCTTAGGAACRGCTGCAGTTCCTGGAGAGCTGTTCACTCCCAGCCCACGTCACCCTGCCACACGGAAACACGAAACTGTGACTCAGATGGCTTGGGAAAGGTTTGTACAACCTTATCTCGGGTGTCCCCTGAGACCTGGGGCTTGGCCCGGGACTCATCAGAGCAGCGAGGGAGCTGCTGTAAACAAGGGGAGCCTGAGGCTCTCGAGCAGCTGAGGTTCCCTGGCACCGAGAAGGCAACGTGGGGACACAGCACGGTGAGAGCACCAGGGAAGGGGGAGCTGGGCTTATCCTGAGCACGGGGAAGCTGCCAGAAGGTTTTCATCTCGATCCCACAAAGCTGATTTCTGTCCTTTAGACAAGGCCATGGAGAACTAGGGTTCAGTAAAATATTGAAGGGGAAAGTGGGACCTGAGGGTGTTCTGATTCGTGGTGGAGTTTGTTTTAAAATCAGATCAGAGGAAATGTTTCCATTTAATCAAGAGGGATTTTAATCCTTTCTGAAAGTTGGGAAATCAGCTTGTAGAGCAGGCCAGCAAAAGCTGCTCTGTGCTCTCTTGTGTTTGCACCCACAGCTGCAGCAGCACATCACCCATCTCCCCCTGTGAGCTCAGCCTGCCCTGACCTGCTGTGGGACACATCCCTGCAGACCCCACCATCCAGCCATGCTGCACTTCCTCTGGGACAGCATCTCCCTCCAGACATTCCTCATCTTTCTCTTCGTCTTCCTGCTCATCGCTGACTACATGAAGAACAGAAATCCAAAGAATTTCCCTCCCACCCCATTCCGCCTTCCCTTTTTGGGGCACATCTACCTTGTGGACTTCAAAGATCCAGCGGTCACAGTGCAGAGGGTATGTGTGTGCTGGGCAGTGTGGGRAGGGGATGGAGGGATTGCAGCTCCACAGCCCTGGCTGTGCAGGGAAGGGATAACCCAAACTGGTCCTGAAGGCTGACAMGAGCTTTGCCCTCACCAGTGACATTTACCTGAGTACAAAGAGGGGGATAAATCCTGTGGGCAAAGGGCACAACACCATARCACAGGTGCAGTCACAGATGCATGAACCCCATAGGTCTGAGTGGGGGTTCAAATAAGGCGAAACAAAAATTGGAAAGAAATAGGACTGAAAAATCAAACCTGGAGAGGTTTACTTGATTTATGGCAAATTAACACCAACTCCTGATCACTGATTCAGGAAAAGAGGAAAGAGAAAAGACTAAACCCTCAGGCACAGTGCACACATTCTGTCTCCCCTCCCACTCTCATCTTCCCTTATTTTCACCCATGTCCCCTGACAGGGCTGTCCCAGTCTCACCAGGCACATTCATTACAAACAAAACCCCTTTCATTTACGTCCCCTCCCAGCTCAGTAAAAGATATGGTGACATCTTCGGCCTGCACATGGGTGGCATGAAGTTTGTGATGGTAAATGGGATGAGGCTGGTGAAGGAAGTGCTCGTAGAGCAAGGGGACAAGTTCATGGACCGCCCTTACATTCCCCTTGATGAGGAGGTTTTCAACAAGATCGGTGAGTTATCCCCCAAGGGGTGCCTCAGCTGTGAGGTCCAAGCCTTGGCCCTGCAGAGCCCTGGAGCTGTTCTCCCTGGTTCATGGGGTGTTCCTGCCAGGACTGATCTCCTCCAGCGGGCACTTGTGGAAGGCACAGAGGAGGTTCACCCTGACCACGCTGCGGAACTTCGGCCTGGGGAAGAGGAGCCTGGAGGAGCGCATCCAGGAGGAGTGCCGCTACCTGGCAGATGCGTTCAGGGAYGAACAGGGTGAGTGCCACGGCCTCAGCAGCTCTGCTGAAGGGATCAACTGCTACAATTTCACTGCATGCTGCCAAATACCCCACCTGGCAAGGGATGCTCCAACCCTGCCAGCCCCYCTGCTCCTTCCTGCAGGTGCTCTGCCTCCCAGCTGGCTGGGGAACGCAGCCAGGCAACACCCACTGCATTATTTATAGCCCTCCTCCAGCCTGCTCCTCTCTGGGATATACCGTGTGTACACAAATGCTGATATTTCCTAGGAATTCCAATGACACTCTGCAGACCTTGCTTTCCCAAGTAAACAAACATCTCCATAATCTGATTGAACTGGGATCAGTGGGATTGCCCCACCAAGCTTGGCCAGCTCATGGGGTCAGCCAGGCACCCCAGCAAAGCACTGACCTAGGACAGTGCCCATTAGGGGCCACTCAATTTATATTTCTTGACTATTTTACCTCTGAAAAGGTGTCTTCTCCTTTTCTGAGAGGAGTGGAAGAGAACTGATCTTTTTCTTCTCCAGGGAATCCTTTCAACCCTCAGCCCAAAGTCACTAATGCTGTTTCAAATGTCATCTGCTCTCTCATCTTTGGAAACCGGTTTGAATACCACGATGAGGACTTCCAAAGGYTGCTGAAGCTGATGTACGACATGACTGTCCTCCATGGAGCCATCACGAGCCAGGTACAGCCCTCCTGCCACCAACCCAGGGCTGCAGTTTCTTCTCTGGAGTCAACCTCAAAATTCAGGGGTCATCACCATTCCTGTAATCCCTATTCCTTTGCTCAGGGTACATTTGCCTGTAATTTCTTTCTGCCTTCTGTTCAAGTTGTGCTGTGCTCACACTGCTCTTTCTCACCCAAAATCGCTTTTCCTACCCACTGATTGCCAACCTGACTGCTGAAACACAGGGTAACACACAAATCACTCCATAATGACAATTCTGCTTTTCTGGAGGTGAACTGTTTTCATCATGTCCAGAAATCCAAAAAGTGCAATTGCAAGCTTCTCAAGTTTTGGCATCAGAAGAGTTTTTAAGTCCTTTATTCAATTTGTCTTTTTCCTCTCGTGTTCCAAGCTGTACAACCATTTCCCATCTATCATGAAGCACTTACCTGGAGCCCACCAAACCATTTTTAAAAACTGGAGGTTGCTGAAAAAATATATGCAAGAGCAGATCAATAAACACAAGGAGGACTGGAACCCTTCGGAGCTCCGGGACTACATCGACAGCTACCTGCTGGAGATATCCAAGGTCAGCAGTGGGGAAAACCCTYCTGGAGCAGGGCTTAGAAATCAGAAGGGATGGGGAAGAAGCCCAGATTGTCCATCTGAGCTGCCTSTGTGGCCTTTTATGAGCTCAGGGCAGACAGCAGGTTCAGGCCACCCATCAGTGGGATGGGAGCACAGGGGATCAGCAGCTTCTGCCAAAATCCTTGGGGTGGKCTGGACCAAGGCTGGTGCCAGGAGACTCTCACTCTCCCCGTGACACTGACACACCATCTCGTGAAGGACAAGGACAGTGCCACCTTCCAAGAGGAACACCTCATGGCCTGCACATTCGACCTGATKTTTGCTGGGACCGAGACCACCTCCKCGACCATCCGCTGGGCTTTGCTGTTTATGGCCACACATCCAGAAATTCAAGGTACAGCTCACAAAAAGCCAGTGTTTTCTTGCTTTTCTCCCTCACAGCTTTGTGAGACACCAGTTGTGAATGTCCCCACACTCTAAGAGGTGTGAACAGTGTCTCAGGTCCCTTGGTGGGCCCTTACAGCAATCACCTGATATTTTTCCAAGGGTTTTTCCCTGGGCTGATCCCTGCTCTCTCTCCAGCCCGGGTTCAAGCTGAGATTGATGCTGTCATCGGCCAGGCACGGCCCCCAGCCCTGGAGGACAGGAACAACCTGCACTACACCAACGCTGTCATCCATGAAGTGCAGAGGAAAGGCAACGTTGTCCCTTTCAACGTGCCGAGAATGGCATCGCAGGACGCCTACGTGGATGGCTACTACATCCCAAAGGTAAACTCRGGAGTGCTGGGGCTCCAGGGAGACTGCCAGCTCCCTGCCCTGGCCAGAGTTCACTCCTGCTGAATGTGGATTTTTGCCATCTAAACAATATTCTCCTGCTCCCTGAATGGCACCACACCCCCACACATATGGCTTTGAGGCASAGAGCCAAGCTCACAGCCCTGACAGGAACTTTGGCCCAAGATTACAACACATAAAAATGATGCTGATGAGGGAAAAGTGCAATTATATAACTGCACCTCCAAACAGACAAGAAGTAGAAAGATCTGGCCCTGCAGTGAGGTGTTGCTCAAATAATTTCAGTAGAATTTGACTGTGGATGTTCCTTGTGGAGAGGAGCCTGGAAGATAAAACTGCCCCGCTTGCTGTCAGTGCCAGAGAAAGTGTGATTTATTTTTCTTTTTTTTTTCCTCTTAGGGCACTGCTGTAATGACAAACTTAACCTCTCTGCTGTTTGATAAGAATGAGTGGAAAACCCCTGAAGCTTTTAACCCCGAGCATTTCCTGAAGGATGGGAAGTTCTGGAAAAATGACTATTTTCTACCATTTTCTATGGGTAAGATTTGCTGAATTATGGTTCACAATGGGAGCTCAGGTTTCCAGCTGCAGGGTGGAGACAGAGAGGAACACAGCAATAGGAAGGGCAGATACACCTGAGAGGGGCTGCTCAAACTGCTCCCACGGCCTCCCCAAAGCACCACAACCACACCTGGAGCCCTTTCTTGTCTCTCTTCACATGCACAGAAGAGATGGGGGTGAATAAAACCCATGAAAACTCCAGAGACCTTAGGAACACCTTCACTGAGGCAAGAGCATTGCTCTGTGCTCCTGCTGGCCCCATGGCTGAGCTCACAAGGGGCCTCACTGTTGCCACCACACAATTCTGCAGCCAGCAGCTTCCCTGGGGAAGTTGCTTTTAGCCCCCATTTCCCACTCCAGCATCACACACCTCCGCAGGCAGCTCTCCTTGGTGAGCTCTCCCAGCACAGACACATCCAGGTTGTGTGTGTGAATTGTCCTCATGAAGTCATGTAATTTTGGGGGCCAGTCATTATTGGGAAGCTTAGTTTGGGTTGAACTCATCCAGGAATGGGGTAACACAGCTGGACCACGGTCCTAAGGGCAGCAAAGCATTTTCAGCAGCCAAAGCACAGTCTGAGGATGCTGTGGGTTTCTGTCTCCACAGGGAAGCGTGCCTGCCTGGGTGAGGTGCTGGCCCGTGCTGAGCTCTTCCTCTTCTTCACAACCCTGCTCCAGAAATTCACCTTCCAGGTACCCCCAAACACCACGCTCAGCCTCCAGCCCATAATAGGCATCGCAATGGCCCCACAGCCCTACAAGATCTGTGCTGTTCCTCGGTAGGGAAGCCTCGGTCATCGTCCCCACATGGAAAATCCTTTGTCAGGGGTGCTGAAAACAAGACCTTGACAGCTCYGGGGGAGAGGCTGTGTGGTTTATTTCTTTCAAAGCAATTGCAAAATCATTTATTTTACAAGTAGACCTTGCACTCTGTATCCCATGATGATTGATCAGCATTTTTAGGCTTGCCCTGTGGCACTGTAAATGAATAAGGGGCTTGAAGCTTTCCTAATTTTGTGATGGATGGCCATAGTTCACTCACCTTGGCTAAATGGGGAACATTTTAGAGACTGCACTGCTGAGGCTGTGGCTGGGTACAGTGGAAGAGCAATACCAGCCTTTGTTTTGTAACACTGGTACAAGTATTAATGCAACATTTCCTTATTATGTACTTCTCTAAAAAAAAAGGTCACTCTATAACACCTCTGTCTCATGCATCAATAAATCTTTATCAAAACATTTCTGTCATGAAGTGTTCTGCAAAGTGAAGCCCAACACAGGCCATGTCCAGCCTTCAGCCATGTGTTTGCCCTGCACTGCTGCAGGARGTTGGCATTGCTACAGCAAAGGCARTTCCTACAGAACTTGAAAAAATGATCCTGACAGCACAGGTAAACCAGAATTACAATATGCAAAATCCCTGTGTTTACCTGCCCAGCATTATGGAGTGGCTGGTGTGTCCAGAGGCAGCTCCAGCAACACAAAACATGTCRTTAAGCTGCTGCTCTCAATGGTCCAGTGAGGAAAAGGGTGCCTTGGAAAATAACAGCAACAAATTCCTGTTTTAAACCATCATCTACAGTGAAACAGCCTCAAGACTGACCACCAATGCTTAACACTAGTAAATGTCTTGAACTGGGAAACAGCTGCACCACAGGACCCCACTGAGGCCTCCAGGTAGAAGCTGCAGCTCCTGGTGGGGAACTGGGGCTGCCTCAGGAAACCAGCACAGCACCAGGAACACACACATCTAACTCCTGCTGAGGAAATGAGCAGAGAGCAATCTTTTCYTCTTCATTTTCAACTTTCCCTGGAGTACAGCTCACATGTTCCTAGAGGAAGCAGATTTCCCCAAGGTGAACAGGGTTTCTGGCAAAGCTCCTTTAGCACAGGGCTCGGTGGGGGTGTTCTGCTGCCTCCTCTGATTTTCTGTGCCAGTGGAAACAAGAGCTTGGACTGAGATGCTTTTCTGGTACTTGGGGCTGTTTCACAGACCCATCAGGTGGAGAAATGAGAATGTATGAAAAACCAGTGCATTTATAAAATGCAGACTTGTCTCATCCYACTTCTAGTGAGAACCTGCTCAGCCCCAGCCCTCCAGCCCTCCTCTCCCCATGCCAGCTGCCCTCCAACTGCTGCTGGCATGGGCTCCCAAACCCTCCCTTCCCAGCAGAAACAAGAAAATCCACTTGATCTTCTTTTCCTTCCTTGAGAGAAGCTGAAAAGGAAGGCTGGAAGTGGCTGCATGCCTGGAATTGACTGGGAACAGGGAAAGGGAACAGTGATAAATTTCTGCTGTGTGCAGGATTACTCCCAAAACATTTCCAGTTCTCAGGTGCCATCTGACTGTTTTGACTTTTTCCCCTCAATGCTTTGCTCAGATTCCCATTTCCTCTCCCAAGCTAGAGCTCCATTCCAAAGCTTCTTCTCTAGGCCTCTGCTGGAGTAGTTAAATTATAAAGAATGCATTTTGCAGGTTTCATGAATATTTTTGCCCCTTCCACCCAAACCATCTCCCACACATGACTGACCCCAGCTCCTCCTTTTCTTTGCCTTCAGGGTTCTAATCCTGCACTCCTCTTCCAGGGACACCCCTCACCTGAACACAAAACCTGCAGTGTTTGGCTCTTCAGGAGCTGCCAGGAAAGCTGCAGGAAAAAAGGGTCAGGGCTGAACACATCCTGCAGCTCGGCTCAGGATTCCTGCACAGCTGAGCACCTCTTCCCTTCTCCCTCACACMCCTGCAGGTTTTGGTGTTCAGGTCTGAAACTGCTTTTAGGTCCAGCCTCAGAAAGCAAGAAAAAGTTACTCCATAATGGCTTCACGCTCTCTGGGACAGACCCTTCCACACTGAGGAATCAGCACAGCTCCTCATCCTCGAATCTTCACTCTGGAGGGCTGAAGGCTACCCAGTTCTTTCCCAACACCACTTCTGGGTTGGGGGTAGTGCCCAGGGAACAAAAGAGCTGACAATGAGACTGAGAATGGAGCACATWAATCMSMWRMRASRSRKGCYKGMSMKSKCMRGCMKKYSTTKYWKSKGATTWAAGTGATTTTSAGCTGTACCTGYCCTCTGTGCCTCTGAGGTGGGRCTGMAAACAGGCAGAGACCATCACCAACCTCAGCAGAATTAACMATTACTGAGGTCACTTCACAGCCAATCTGTAGTGGGGTTTAATTCTTTCACTTCACAAGGTCCCAGCTYTGAGCCCTCTGTTAGTGGGCTGAGGAGAGAAAAACAGCTCTGGGTGGGAGGAATGACCTGGAAACAGCAGAGGAAAGCAGCACAATTCATAYTGTGATGTAATATATTAATTACATCCATACCCTCATTATAATACATGTTTATCCTCAAACAGGACATTTTTGATGGTGTAAATGTACCCRACATGCAGATCCACTTTGTGCATTGCCCAGAAATACCATATAGGCTTTGAATAAAGACACCAAAGAATTAATTTTAAAAATCTTTATGTGAATATAAAAGAATTTTTCCCAAAGAAAAAAATAGAACCAAAAGTTTAAAAATTAGTGCAATTTTTCAAGTCCTATGCAACACAGTGTTTACATTTGTTTTRAACAGAAGATGTAGACACCGATACACTGAAAACCTTAACTCCAGTTTTAGGGAAGGGGAAAAAGAAACAAATAAGAAAATTACTGTACTAGACATTACCAACTCTTAAACAATTGTTTTAATTTTCTAATTTCTAAACTATTTATGGCTACCTAAATAGAACATCAGTATTGCTTATATTACTTATTTCCAAGTGTATATCATAGAAAATAGAATACCCATATATATATACTTTTTCAATGAACAAAAAAATCAGGTGAAAATTTATTTTCAGTGAATGTTTCTTAATCCACTATAATAAGGTTGTTGCAAAAGAATCTTCTCAAAACTGCTGCCTGACCCATCTTGAGTAAAAGAACCCACTAGTCCATATTTTGTATTATTGCTATAAAACAGTTCTCTCCATAGTAATTAATCTCATATAAAAAATAATTAACAAATGATATGTCAATCAGAACATATTTTTTTGTTTCTTTGGATCTACATTACCCGTTTTACTGGAAGCTGGCTAAATTACTAATAATGCTGTGTAACTTCAGCAATATTCAGTGATTTCACCTCCTATTTGAGTCTGCTCTTGACTGTGCTGATGGGATGGTACAAATTCATCCTGCAGGAGAGCCAAGGCCTCTCTGCTCCTGCTGCCTCAGCAGTGGTGCAGCAAAGGACATGGACAGACAAGAGCTCTGCTGCTGTGTTGGACACAGCTGTAACACAGCAGTGGCTTTAGCAGCTTTTTGGTTTGACAAGAATGAAGCAAACATTAAAATGATCCTGATCTAATGGTCCTTCCTGCACAGCCAGATGAGCTGAAGTGAATACACCACCATGGCTTATAATCCAGTATTTATTTCTACACATCAGTTCCTCGCTCACAGGACGGAACCCAGGTTTAACCAGTCATAGAACAGCTGCTTTTAAACAGGTTCTCAGTCCCAAAGAAACCCTCGAGTGACATTCACAGGCTTCACTCTTAACAGTTTGGAAAAGTTYCCAAATTAGCAACATTTCACCCAATACCTGAAAACCAGATTCATTTTAGCAACCCCAACATGATTACTGGGGACAATTGTGCCCTGAAAAAGGCTGATCCCTGCCTGTAGTTCAGGATTTAATTCTTCCATCACTAGTCARAAGACAAACTTCCAATTAAATGACAGGGAGGTTCTTGGTTATTTTTGGTCCCAGGGTCYGCAGTTTTGAGAAGTGTAAGTCAAAGACATTTGCTCCAAGTTTGTCACTATTCAGCACCTGACAGACTACTGACACAGCTCCACTACTGTGAGAAGTACAACGAACCAAGCCTACCAACTACATGAGTATTTGAAGGACATCCATGAAAGTTTCCATGCTGCAAAGAACGAGGGTTAAGAGACCCACTCAACACCATCAGAGACAGCTCCACGTTTCACTAGAACACACCAAGTACCAGACTTTAGGAATGGAAACATCTTGCTAAGAGTTCATCTCCTGCTCCACTGCTCACCACCACCTCCCACCCACACCACCAGCAGATTAAATAAGCAACTGTACCTTAAAAACACCAACTCCACTAACACCACTGCAGCAATAAAAGACCTCAAAACCCAAGAGGTAGTCCAAAGAAGCATAGAGTCCTGAAGAACATCACCACAAACAACTCTYCAACAGCCATTTGTCTGGCTCATGYCACACTCAGCACGAGACTGGCTTTTAAACAATACCTTTTGAAGGAGGAAATCTTGAATGTCTTAACAGACAGCACTGAAAAACAACCACCACAACTAAGAAGCAACCCTAAGTATCAAAAATCAATACTWGTCCTTTCTCTGGCATTACGTGCAATGCCCAAGTAAAAATTCAAGATGTTGGGGAAGGAAGAAATCAAAGGACAAGCAGAATAACAGACTGTCCAAATGTCACAATTCAAAACCTATAAGTTCTGTAAAGCTGAACCCTRTTCTCAAATCAAAGATGGCCTTAATGGTGAGACAGGTGTGTTTTCATTCTCACTTGTAGCTGAATTTTATATTCCATGCTGGTCTGGTACAGCACCCTGAAAACACTTAAATTAAGTGTATTCATTKTATTTTAAGGGCTGCTGCAATTTTGTTTAACTATGGGTATAATGAGCTTGTTCTAGACCAGACATTAACACGCTTCCTAAAAATACAATTCTAAACAGAAATAAGACATTTGGAAAATCAAGTCACAGGTTTTGTGAAAAACAGCACCTTCCTGCATACAGATTTGAGATATCAACCCTATTGCATCTTTTATCAGAGTTTATACACTTTTCTCCCTGCCACCAAACAATCTCTGCTRCCAGTAACTGCTTAAGCCACCTTTCATTTCTCTGCCTAGCACAGTCAGTTCAGAATAACTGAAGTGAAACTACATTTAAAAAAGAGGAAATCCAATTTCCATGCACAGGGTTGTATAAATAAGTTGAAATAAATGGGGGTCCTTCTCACCTAATCCCCTTTCTGCAAATAAATGCAGTGTACCAATATGCCAGACTTTGAAAATATAGCCCAGACTATTATAATAGCTTTTTTCTTACCCAGGAAAAGACAAGATTTTTGGCTTAAGTGAATTCAACATCTTAAAGACAGGTTTTCCCCATATGCACCAACTTAAGCTTTGCTTTTTTTTTTTTTAAACAAATCAAGTAATTCTGCTTCTCACAAAACAAATCCTGTCTTCTGTTATACAACAACTGGTACCGCATCTTTATTTTCTTTTTCTATAAATGCAAGTATTTTCTTGCTTTTAGAAGTGTATTTTCTAGTCTAAAAAAATTGTTTTTAAAAAGATGTTACCAGTCTTTTAAATTTCTTTTCAGAACAGTCCAGCAAAAATGCCCAATATTGCCAGTTTCCTGAAATATTTCTTTGCATAACATCTTCCCATTATAAAAGTCAACTTTCTAGCCCAAACCCATTTAAATAAAGTTTTAAATATATAGTGCCAAATTTCRTATTTACAATATAATCTGAAGGCAWATATAAATCTTTTAATTTGTGCTTGTACATGCTGCAGTTATTAAATCTACTTGGAAAACTACGTGCTACCTTCTGGCTGATCACCTCAATCCCTTCCTGACAGGTTCTGATGTTGTAATTTGCAGTCGCCCACCATCCTAACCTYCTCTTTCATCAAGCAGGTAAAGTGGAAGGTATAAAACATGTAAGGACACTTYAGCATGTGAGTTTTCCTCATGGCCTCGTGTTTAATCAGATGTTGCACCCGGTACTTTAACAGTGAGGTTCCTCCTGGTGTTGGTGACGTGACGTTGCTGTGCCAGGAAGGAGCGGCCGGGCCCGGCCCCGCAGCTSCCACTGCTGCCAACCAGCCTGGCTTCCATGCCCAGCTTCTGCAGAGTCAGGCTCTGCAAGAGAGTTAAATGACTTAAATAACACCAAAAATACAAGGAAAAATATTACCCATCTTGCTCATGCTTACTTAGTATGCACACGGAATTTTTTCCGCTTTATTTCTTATGAAATTTTAGATTGACTAAGATTTWACTGGCACGTTGTGCAAAACATGTTTTTCTGATTACTGATACACCAACAAGTGAATTTTAACTCACCTTGTTATACCATGCAGTTACAATCAGCTTTTCCTCATAGTCACGTAGTTTAGCAATTTTGTATTCATTCTGCAAGAAGACAAATCTCAGTTAAAACACTAATTTTATCTGCATAAACCTACTGCAGTCCACAGAGTGAAATAAACACAGGCAGCAGAAATGCTTCAATACACAAAATAACTACAAACCCTAGAAGTATAAACAAAGATACTTTCATAAAAGACTGAGAGATAAATATCAGCCTTCTTTAAGAAGAGGCTAAACCACACAAGTTGCAGTTAGAAACACAAATGGAATTTAGGAATATACTCTGAGGGTTTGTGTATGGGGAAATGCACAAGAGGTCTACTGTGTATCAGAAAATCTATAAATAATTTAGTGATTTTTCACCTGAAATGAATGTACCTCCAGTGACTGACTAATTGGAATTATATAACATACTTCCCTAGTACACATTACATAAAAAATAAGGGAGGCCACAGCATTTCTACAGCCAGATCTATCAGCCTATTGAATCACGCTGAGGAGTTCTGTATTTGYTCAGGCAACTATTCCAACTAATCCAATCAATATTGTTGTGAAACTGAATGCATTTCCCCATTTTTTTAATATTTGGACTACTGTCAACAATCCTTTCAGAATTTCAGCCAAGCAGATTTTACTGAATCACTAGGAAAMAATATCTTGAATAGTATCAGAAACAGAGCATATCAGAAGTTACTGTTAAATATATGCAAAATTTTTACCTCTAGTGCTTCAATTTTTTTGTCTTTTTCCAATATCTGTTTTCTGAGCAACATAATTTCTGCTGATGCTGGATTTAGCTTGGGATCTAAGGTTTTTATCACCTAGACAAGGCAAAATAAKAGCATTACAAGTCAGGTTTGAAACTCAACAGTGCAGAGCACCTCATCTGCTCACAGGGAGAATGTGAAAACAGGGTGGGCACTGGTCAGGCTGTTCTGTTGTAAAACAGACAGTAAAGGGGACAAAGSAATCCTCAGTGCACCTCATGCTCAGCCTAAACCCCATTCTCTCAGACTGCAGCTGAACAATGTGAGTAAAAATGCAATACACAGATACTAATTTTAACTAGGACACACACTCAAATCAATCTGTTTAACAGCTTATGAGGGAGGAATGCATATGTTCAGAAACATGTCACTCACATTCCTTGCTTTTTCAAGGTACATTTTATATCTTTCTTCCATCGCTTTCATATCCTCATCCTTTTTTCGTAAAGCTGCTTCCAGCTCTCCAATCTTCTGGGCTGTTTACAGAAATCATCAACAAAGACATACAAAATAAAAACAGACATGGTACTTTCAGGGCTTCTGTGYTCTCTTGGTTTCACCACCCCGCAAACAGAGAACTATGTAGCAGCTAGGAGGTTTAAGTTTTTATTTTTGTTTCAGTTATCCCACTTGACCYGAAATCCCATTTTGCAGAGCACTGTTCAACAAAATTCATCCCCCACGATCCTCTCCCTGCCCACCACCATACACAAAACCCATCTACATTCCCCAGTTCAGATTTAAAGCTCATCTGTAGCAGAAAGCCTCAATCAGACAAGTACCCCATAGTCCAGTGGCTATGGGAATCATTTCAGAAGAAACTTAACATAGCCTTATTAAAAAAACAAAACAAAACCCCCTCCACAAAACAACTCACGGTTCTGAGTGTCATCAGGCTGCARTTCTGCAAGATCAGCCTCTTTCTTCTGTAACTCATCATGAACCTCGTTCAACTTCTCCCTATGGAATAAAAAGCTGGGCTAAGGATCGACCTCACAAATAATTCCAGGTTAAACTTTATGACAGAAGTATTAAAGCAATTATTTTAAACTCTGACAATTCTTCTGAGTTTGAATAGAAATATTAATATTATAAAAGTTGAGACTTCTGAATAGACCATCCTTTAGTTAAAACCAGAAAAATTAACTATTATGCCCCTCCAGCACCTTCTTAGCAAGAACCAAGTCTGATGAAAGGATCAGAAATATTTCAGAAGAGTGGAATACATTTTGAGTGTTGGTTTTAGCAGTCTATTGTAGAATCAGAACAGTTAAAGGTGGTGATGAAGAGACTATGAAGTGGTGCTGGCATTACAAGATCATCAGTCAGAGTAAACAAAACTAAAACTTCAATATTTAACTAATTTTATGCATAATTATCAAATCAATGGCTTAGAAAAGACATCCCTACCAAGATTTAAGCAGTTCCTGTTACTACATTTAGCATAAATTAACTATTGTGGATGTATGTGCCTTACTTACATGTGTGCTGCCAATTTCTGCTTCAGGTTGCTGGACTGTGAAAGGAGAGAGTTAAAATTCAGTTACATTTCAGTATTTCATAACCATGCAACATTCAAGGGCTCTTACAAATCAGCCAAGAATACTTTGCACAACTAAATAAGCCAAAGCAAATAAATCCACTGAATGATAAAATCAGAATTTTTTTTTAAGTAGAAGGTACAAGGGTTAAAGTTCAATAAAGGACGTGAGGGGAAGGAATCACACAAAACATGAGCTTTTCTACTGAACTGCAGTTCACGTGGGGTCATTTCTCAGATACACTGAAAAGTAAGACTCACATCTAAACAAAGGACTTGATGCTACACTGTAGGACTTTAAACAAAACAGGCAGTATGTCTTCAAGGCCAAGAAGTCTGAAGTTTCACTTACTCCTTCAGTCTTGCATCCCTGCTCCTGTAAAGTCTTTTGGAGATCTTCAATTTGCTGCTGTAATCCCCCAATACGCTCTTCATTGAGTCTTTTAGGAARAAAAGTCAGTTATTCCCATCTAAATAGTTCAGACAGACTTTTCTGCTTCATTAGTTTTTCAGAGGGTCTACCCAGCACGACTTAAGTGACAAACTGATTTCAAATGCTTTTTGTTTGACTGGAACTTCAGCTGAAACATACACAGAGACCTCTATAGGAATTGTATTATAAAATGTTCAGCAATCATTGTAAGTTTTGAGAAAACCTAACTATCAAAAATTCTCATAGTCTAGTAAACTGCTTTAGCATTCATGGATAGAAAATTCATGGTCTAACAGTGTGATGTTCTAGAAATAGAGCTCACATCCTTTCTTGGTCTACCAAGAATCTCTCACAACTAAGAGTGTCCTGTAAGCAACATTTCCATCAAGGTGTGGTACACACATCTACCACATTTAGAATACTTTACTTCTCCTTTGCTTCATAATCCTTCATTTATGATGGCACTGGTGAAAGAAAAGGTTCCTATATAGTGCTAYACTACAAATGCAAGGCACAGGTCACCTTGTAACTCCAGAGAACACTTTTTATTGTAAGATGTAGCTTCACCCATCACCTTTTCTCCGTTTGCAGCTCATTCACTGTCCTATGCTTCTGCTCCARCTGTTCCTGGAGCTCTGCAATCCGTTCATTTTCTGATCCTTCCTGTTTCAGTAGGAGCATCTTATTTTCATGCTGCAGCCTAATAAACATTTCTCTGAAAGAAAAATAAAAACAAAGTCACTGTTAATTAAGAAGGAGGTGACTAAGAGGAAGAAGTAACAGTCCTGTTCACTCCCCCAACCTTAAATTGGCAAGTTCTGCTTAATAATATAATTGGGATTAAAATTCCATTTTTTATTAAAAGGTAACTTAAAATATATTGTGATGTTTGAAAACTGTAAGAGAGATGAGCAGTTTTAAACTGCCACTCCAAACCAGATTTATATGTAGCAAGCTGATACGATTTTAAGAAAGAAAGCAATGTCATTTTAGTATGGGTAATAATTATTAACAGCTACATGGGGGTYTGAACAAGCATCATTGGGGCCAGGTAAGGAGTGGGATATAGAATCACATTGATGAAAATACTGAACTTTGAAAGAGGCATTGTCATGCCCCACCTATGAACACCCTAAGACAATCTCAACCTTTGGGTCTCACCTATATTCCACGGGCAGAATTTCAGCAGCAAGATTCTCATGGCTTCTAAAACGAGATTCACCTGAAATCATATGAGGAGTTACATTTAACACATTTAAACCTCTAATCCAAGGAAAAGAGCCTCTGAAGATAAAGCAATACCTGTTTGACTCAGGTGGTCCTGCTGCATCTGTGCACAGCGAAGCTCCTCATTTGTCTCCTTTAATGCATCACACTGCACTATCAGCCTCTAACAAGATAGATTTGAGTGGAATTAGGTCAGGCTGCACCACTTCAAGACCAAATAACATTAATCAGAAATAATAATGACACATGCACAGTTTAGACTGGTCTTGATAATCTTGGAGACCTTTTTCAACCATGATGATTTGATGATTACATATTATGTTTTACATGTCTATGCATACACACAGGGCACTAAGGTTCATTTTTATGGTGGCATTGCTTCCAGGAAGTTCTCCTCAAGCATTTTATTTGAGAGATTTATTAGGTGCTCAAATAAACTCTTAAAAGGGATTTACCTCTTTTTCTTTCATTAAAGCTTCATGTTTTTCTTCRAGTCGCTTCATTTCAAACGCCAGCTTATCAGCTCTTTTGGATTCTTCAGACAGTTTGTTATGAAGCTCCTGGACCTTTTCACAAAAACAGGATTTAGCACAGGAATGTTGCAAGATGCTACTTCTAAAAGCTATACTAAAACACTCTCTCCTGCCCAATTCAGTCAAAATAAAACAGTTGGTCTCTCAAGTTTACAGAAGGGGATATAGGATGAGAGCCTATATGTTTTGGGGGGATGAGGTTTGCTGGTTTTTTTATTTAACTCTCTCAATTACTACAAAAATTAAACTTCCAATTTCCATGAAGAAAGAATATAAGAACATAAGCATGCAGTGAAAGGACAGGGGGAACGGGTTCACATGGAAAAAGAACAGGTTTGGATTAGGTACTAGCAGAAGATTCTTTACTGTGAGGGTGGTGAGGCCTGGCACAGGTGGCTCTGGGAAATTGTGGATGTCCCACCCCAGGAAATGTTCAAGGWCAGGCTGGATGGGGCTTGGAGCAATGTGGGATAGTAGAAGCTGTCCCTGTCCATGGCAGTGGAACAAGTTCATCTTCAAGGTCTCCTTCCAACCCAAACCATTCTATGATTCCATACAAGTGATCTCAGGAACACAAATCACCCCAGTCAGAGTAGAAAAGCCTGCAGATTATGGACTCTCACATCAGCTGAGAGGGCAACTACAGTCAAGCCTGCAGGTTTAACAAACAGGGAAAAACCCACAAGGGAATGGCAGGGTATGAAGGGGTTTTAACAAACAAGAAATTCTAAAGGGGCAATGCAGGATTGTTAAGCTGTTAAGGGAAAAATGAACATTTCAAACAAATGCAGCATTACCTGTCTCTTGTAGGTCTCCAGCTGGGCTCGTGCTGCGTTTGCTTTCTTGAGCTCCTCCTCCAGRCTGACTGTGTTGTGCATGTACATCATGTTGGTCTCCTGCAGGGACTTGACCTGCCTGCGGAAATCGTTCAGATCCTGCAGCTTCTTCCGRTACACTTCAACTGTTGACTCCAGCTTGCTTGCCTTGTCTGCAGTGGCCCTTAAGGTATAAACAGCAATGAGAAGGAAAAATTACAAAAGTCAAACTCTGCTGACACATTATCTTCCAAGAGAGATGCAACATGCTTAGCAGCAGTTACATCTCACTGCTTTATTTTTAAATGCATAATCGAYACAAACTTGCTTATGAAAAGTGAAATCAGCCAGGCTTCAAGAAATACAAGCAAAGGTTAGGGGGGCAAATATCCCTGAGAAATTCTATGGCACCACAACATCCTGTGCTAGGCAGTCATCTCCAAGAACTGGTACCTGGTATGCTCTTATTGCAGGATTATACAGAATTAGAACATAAGTGCTCTATGAAAATGATCATTGGCAGATATAACCAAGAACTGTCAGCTGATCATTAAYGAAAATCTACATGGTAAGAAAATATTGGAATCATAAATTTAAAATTTATTTTAATATCTGTGTTTATTATCTGCATTCATATCYCACCAGAAGCTGGTACAAGAAAATAATGGAAAAAATCTATAGCTAAGATTTGTTTCAGRTGTTATTTAAGAATCACTAAGTCAAACACCTGAAACCACTTTTCTTTCCATGTTTTATTCATATAATTTTATGAAKAGCAGATCTGCTTTCACAATACAATTTATTTTGGCTATTTCTTGGGTGGTCTGGTGTTTAATACAGTTTACACAAGCTGAAATATTACATTAAATTCTTCTGAAGATTACTGTGTATTTCATCTTCATTTTGTTAATGATCTCCCTGACCTAAATCTGGCCTAGAATGCTGACACCAAAAGTTAGGTTAAAATTCTAGTTGTATAAAAGCTTTTCTACATCAGAACTTAAACTCTTTGTCCCACATGAAGAAGTTTAAGTTCTGCAGTCATTAATTCTGCTTCACAGAYAAATTCCATGTGTTATTCTTGTCAAACAATGGAGCCTTTCCATGAAACCCTGCACTTCACCTCTGCTTTGCCAAAGATCTCATGCAGGTAAGACCTGCAGAGGTAACACCTCAAAAAAAAATCTTATTAAACACATTAGGATTTAATGGCTAAATCCAAGGATTTGTATGTGTGAAGCTCTCCCTGCTACATACCTAAGAATGTCATTTTCATCTTTCAAGGCTCTTGATTCTTCTGCCAGTGAGGTCAGTTCATTGTTTCTATGCTGCAGCTCAATCAATTGCTTTTCTAGATCTTCACAATGGACACGGTAATCATCTTTTGCAGCTTCAAGCCTACCAGACCAAAACCAGGAACCTCTGTTAGGAACTCATCATTATTGCACAGTTTCATTTAGTACCAGAAGTACTAAACATAAATAAGATAAAAGGAAAACTACTGATTTGAGTAACTGGAAAAATGTTACTGTAAACATGGAACATTTTGTTGTCTACCTGTTAAACCACAATGGATTGTACATTGTGAATTTACAACATCAGTAACAAAGAGTCATATGAAAAGTGATTTTGTTTCCCCATGTGGCCCACAGAAAGACTACTGTGAAATAAATCAGTTCCATAGAAAGACATGGTGGTGTTGGGGAGTTTAGGGTTTGATTTGTTTACACACAGCATCCTTTTCTGGCCTTCCATCACCTCTTTTGAAATACTAGAGGGCTATGCCAATCACAAATTCACACTTTTTACAAAAAGTAAGATTCTTTTTCTTTCTGAATATAGGGCCCATCTTTAAAATATGTTTATACAGCACTAGAAAGCTTTTAATGCAAAAGAAATKGAGATGGAAAATCCCCAAAGAGTAACAAAAATTCTCAGAGTGTATCAGTATAAATCAGAGTATTTTGGGGGGAATAATTTCATACCTGAAGTTTTCTTCTTGCAATTGTTCCAGCTGCAACTGTGCACTAAAATAYTTCTTTGCAACCACAGTATTTGGATCGTCAAGAGAATCATCTATTTGCTCTAGTCTGTCATTCATAATCTCATTTTCTGACATCAAGCTGTTTTTCTCATCCTGRAGGGCAGCCACCTAGTACAGATAAAACAACATGAACACTGTAAGACCTGTCCAAAGAACTGAAGCAAGACAACAGTACATCACCAAATTAGTTTATGAAAAAGGTTGAGCACTCAGAAGTTTTAGAATGTAGTTTACAGAGCACACTTGAGCATACAGATGCTTTTAGTGTATGACAGTTATGAAGCACTAAAGGAGAAATCCCTCTAAATAAAAAAGACAAATTTCTGTAACTGAAACCACGGTAAAAAAAGGCAGACAAAGTGATATGGAGAGAAACCGCTACTTCCATTAAAAACACCACGGACGCCATAGTACAAAAAAAACCTGAGTATTGGTGCAAGAAGTGTCCATCTTGCTTGTACTTGACAACCAGAAGCAGGATGGCATGGGCAGCACCCCCCAGCCCGTGCTCAGCAGGGAATGGCTGCGAGAAGCGGGGTTGGGATGGGGCTGAAGCGCAGAGCAGGGACAGCCTGGCAGCTGCGGGGGCAGCATGCAACCCTGGCAGCACCACGGCTACCGAGGGGCACAGCTAAGCACATGGGGCTACAACACTGCACTCAACAGGAGCCAGCTCAACAGCCAGAAAGATTAAGAGGATAGAACCTTTAGAGTTTTTCTAGTGAAAGCTGGTGTGTTAATTTTAACGTCCTGTCGAACATAAGAGCACGTAGCATGTGTTAGTCAACTGGCATTTAAACAGGGACAATACGCTTTTTGGGTTATGTTTTCCTGAATCATAAAGTAAACCTACCTTTCTTATACTCTTGGAAAATATCAAGGAAGACTGAGACCTTACAAGTGAATTTATTAAGAGTTAGTGTAAATGAGAAGCGTCAAGTCAATATTATGACTTCAAATAAATAAAATTAAAAAAAGACATATCATGATGACATTATTAAACAGATATAATCTACAGTATGCAATATTAAGAAACAATTTGTGATAGTAAAAATCTGTCAGTCAAACAGATGTAAAAGACAAACAGTAATTAATCTACCACTTAATTCAGTGCTGCYTTTCTATGTTTACTCCTTGTTATGTACCAAATGTCATTTACTATTTACATGCACACAAACACCTGTGAGTAGAGAGCATATCTGAGCTTTGCTCAGCAGAATGCTTCCTGTTCAAGGGTCAGCCACTCCTAAAACATGCACAGCATTCAGACTTCCTGAATAGTGCTAAAACATCACCTATCTCAGACTCTAAAACCCTAAAAAAATCAAACTATGCCACAACTCAGAGCAAGTTTTACGTGTTTTCTCAGTTCCTTTCTGGTGGCCTTGTCTTTTTCACTATTTCAACATAGCAGAAGTGGTGTCTAAGTTTAACACAAATCATGAAGAGATATTTTAAAAACACATCACAGCATTACAGAGCTGTGGTATCATTAACTCATCCATTTATACTGGGCAGTACCTATTCCTTGAACACCTTTCACCTGTCCTTTGCCATGTTATGGCTTTGCATCATCTATGATTAATTAATAGAGAATTCTGGAAGAAAAGCCATGGAAAACAGGAGAACACCTGGGACTTCTGCAGATTCTTCTCACAAGCATTTTTAGATCTCTGCTTTCACTAGGAAGCCTTACTACTGCCTCAAGAAAAAAAGAAAATTAAATATCAATTCAATAATAGCAATAGCTTCCTGGGCATGGCAAGTAGCTCTGAGCTACTTTAGAYACAAGTATTCTATTTTTTCAGTTGTCATTGTCAGTAAGAAACTTAAAASTGGCCTCTGCTTTTGTGGGTGTGCATTTCCAGAGGCTCATACAGCCAGYACAGCCCTCTGGCTCCTACAAGAAGATGCCACCCAAATTTTCTCTTTGTACAGAGCCAAATCTGACATGAATTGCCTTCCCAGATAAAACTCCTGTAATTCTCAGATTATAATGCCATAAGTAAGGGGCTACCAAGTGTTTTTTTTTTTCTTTAAAATGTTGATTGAAATGCAAATTTCTCTTTATTGTTATGAAGTCCTCTCTACTTTTYCTCAAGAGTGACTTGATTAACTGCTACATCCACTAAGAACAAAAATAGGCCTCTTATTAGTGCTGTTTGAAAATGTCAGCAAGGATCTATGCATTATCATTATTTTTATCCTGAAATATCCTCCATGTTGCAATTGTGCATAAGGAAAAGTTAGCAAGTTTTAGATATATTTCATTTTTTTTTGTCATTCATCAACTCCTATTGAAACAGCATAATTTTCCTGTGATTAAGTCTAATTACTGATTATTACATGAACTGGATGTTTTGGACACAGTACAAAAGACTAGAGGACTAAAAACTAAAAGGGCAACTTTAAAACCATGATAACATTGTGTTAACACTACCTGCCACTAAGGGTAAACATTAGCTAGGACAAAGAACCTTTGAGATAAGCTGGCACAGGACCTCAGTTYACACTTCCATCAGGAAACTCTTTCCAATAATTGTGTTTTGAAGTACAGAATGATTGCTTTCTCCTCACAAAAAGTTAAGAATTCTTACAAAAATTCAAACAATTCAAAATTTGCTTTGCCCTTCAGAATTCTTCATCTTTAGAGCAGCACCACTACATATTAAAGAAATAAGAAACTGGCTGTTTCTTACCTGCATATCCAGCTCTTGACATCTTTGTGCCAACTCCTCTTTTTCTGCTATTGCTTCCTGAAGGTCTTCCAAGGCTTTTTTAAGCTTTCAGAAAATAAGGCAGTCAATCACTGTGGCCCATATCCAAAATACTCAGYTCTAGCTTCTAAAATGCCTCGATTGCTCACACCAATTGTGTAAGTTGGCTATTAGGTGCACACATTGACACCCAAACCTACATATATTCTGCTGGATCAGGATCCCTGCTCATTTCCCTTCCCTTCTAAATGACTRCCACATGTAAAAAGTAAATTATTGRAACACAACAACTTAGGCTAAAGGCATAACAAAACAAAATACAGGAACATTTGTGCTGGCACCATTTCCAAATCTCTTTAAAGATCAGTTCACCATAGGTGCAACACCTTGTAGTGTTCAGGTTATCAGGATTTTTCACAATCCCTTAAAAGCAACCTGAAATACTCAGCCTGACAACATTCCTGCAATGTAAGTTTGCACTGATCATTTACCCCATGTGGGAAGATGACACAGGAGTCACTGTGGGGCTTTTAAAGAAACTATAGAATAACACTTTTCAGTTAATTAACACTGAAARCCAGCATTATTTTATTTAAGGRATGGCAAGATACCAASTTATTGTTCAGGCTTGATCTACAACAGCAACACAGACCAAGCAGTTACCTGTTGTTCCACTTCACTTGATGCATCACATGGGGAGGGACTCGTTATTTCCTTGCTCATGAGCTACAGAAGGAGAAAACAGGAAAAAGGTTAAATTAGAGGTTACATATCTACAAATTCACTGTGAATACCAACTCTATTTTCCATTCTGTTATTGCACCCTTCAATATACCAAAACAGATTAATACCATCTTCCTCCTCCTCATCTCATGGCTGGTAAAGGATTTAAATAAATCTACAGTAACATGATTTTTCAACTCCCTCCTCTCAATATGAATTAAGCCTGCAGTAACATTGTATTGGATAAATGTGGGATGTGTTGAAGTTATTGCCACTCCAATTCAAAATGAAATGAACCAGTGGACAAGATTTCACTCAATTAATTTAGCAGTTATCACACTTCTTTGTGTCCCATTAATTGCCACTAAGCAAGCAACGAGAACGTTACTTCTCCAACACAAAGATGTACAATGTGTATTTACCAACAATTAAAGGGCTTTACTCCTCACTCAAGCATTACTGTATAATTTATAGACCTTCCTCTAGAAAGTTTAATTAGTCAGAAGACAACAAACACGAGGTTTATGGATTTATTTCTACYAATAGGATACTTACAGCTTTAAAGACTATACAGCCAATTTACATCTAAGTTCTAAARCTTATTACCAACTCCACTGTTACCTTGATGAGGGTGCAATTACACACCACSTTTTCTTCAAAGTCAATATTTAGTTTTTGGCTCTCTCCACACTCTGCTTCACAGTGCTGAAGCACACAAATGTGAGTGAGAGAAGAGCTAAGCTGTGAGCTGGGATCACTAAGACGATCCAACCAAGAACAAATAAAGACAGGAGGAGGAGCCCACCACGACAAAAATAGAAGAGATGCAGCAGCAAGCTTGTAAGTCAGAGGGTGGAATGGTCTGTCAGAACAATGCAGCCTCACAAAAACAATCAGCTAACTCTGGGACCAAGACTACAGCACTGGGACAGAAATTTCAGAATCTGACTCCACTATGATCAGTGGTTGGCAACTGTATACATTTCTTGTTGGAACAAAAAATCTTTAGCATTTGTTGTATGTTTGGGCACCATGAATACAAAATGAAAACTATTTGGCTGGGGTCTAGGCTCTCTTGGTCCTGAACCTCCCAAATAATTTGGGAAAGTACTTAACACTCTTCCCTGACCTTTGCTTGGATGGAAGAATTCACAAAGATCAACAAACAAATATTTGGACTTCCCAACTGCCAGCATCAGGCTAKGAACTGTTACTTACCTCTTGAATGGCTGTCATGACAACATGCTGAACAGACTCCTCAAGGGTCATGATATTCTGTATGTGTTCTGTGAGAAAGAATTTGTAGTGACTCATGACAATTTTATCTCAATGGTTTAAGCAATATGCTGAACTGTTTGCTGAAAGATCCAGAAGAAACTTTCATCCATAAAGCTTCTTCAAAACAAGTAGTGTTTTTTTTTTTATATAGAGAAATACCATTAGCCAATATCATTATTATCCAGTAATATGGCAGATAATTACAAAAGTTTATAAACTCTTAACTGGACAAATTTATATCTAAGGAGAGATGCCATCAGACCATAGAGGATTATGCTCTCTGATAAGGGGAGAGGATTATTTTTTCTCCTGGTAAGGGGAAAGAAAATAATCAATTCAATCTTGAGCTTCTGCAATTCAATCAATTCAATCAATCAATTCAATCTTGAGCTCTGCAGGCAGAGAAAAGGCAGTTTCTAATTTAAGCACTTACTTTAGTTTTGCTAGATTTGCATTTGAATAGTAAGTCTTGGTACATATTTTAACAATATGAATAAACCACACASACTTCAGACTATAGTTTTAAACCAACTCTGAACAAAGTTTTGAGGTTTATTCACAGGCATTTCCCATAGAATTTCTGCTTTTAAGATAACTCCAGTTTCATAATAGGCCTTCAGCATATTAACAATGTTGATGGATAAGAAAGGGAAGTTTCTACATATTTTCCACCTTAACAATCACCTGAGGCAGTCTGCTGTTTGTTGGGCAGGTTAAAGTTGTGCCTACCTTGTTTCCTCTCACAGTTGACTGCACAACCCAGAATGAGCTGCAGAAGCCTGCCCAGCTCAGTGGGATCTGAGTTCTCAGATATTTGGGTCAAGTCTGGAATGAGCTCTTCTGCAATCTGCTGACCCAGGAACTGAAAAAAAAAAAAAATTAAAAATTAAGAGAAAAAGTAGACTCCCACTTTTGTACAACATGAAAATCTGGTATCATGTAGGAAATCTGAACTCAATGAGACAGTCAGAGAAAATGTCCTAGGAGTAAGTTTGTTACCAGGTTTAGTTAACTGAGCACTTGTACAAGAAAAAGYGACAACAGTAAAAGTTATTGGGACAGTTCTCAAATATAAGAGAACTGATCTGTTTTACCAACATAATTAAATAAGGAATTAATAATACTTGAGATGGACTAGCTTTCAAATCCCTCAAAAAGCTCCTCATATGCTCAAAGTTCTGCTTCTGGGTTTGCCAGAGATCCTCARACGTGGCAGCACATCAGGGCCTGGCACTTGGGACCACAACTCAGCCAGGTGAAACCAGGAAGCCACAACAAGATCTGGCAATCTACACCACACCTATCACATAACTGTAATCAAATCAACACATACAAAATTCAGCAATTTTTTATTTTTAAACTCAAAATATAGCAGCCTTTTATGGCTACTGTACTCATTCCTGCATGAGACAGAACAAACCAAGCATTACTGTGTCCAGGAGGATTCCTATCTGGGCTCCCAACTTCCAAGTGAGTATCATAAAACCTAGGCTGGGGTTGCTGAGTCTGTTCTGCTGTGTACAAAAGGATTAAAACTTCTCTAGACAAGAGCAAATATGARTGCACACACAAATGTCAGCAGGATTCTGCAGCTCAGTCCTTTCAACATTCACCTGGGCAGAGATGTGGTTTCCAGATCATACTCCAAGAGCCTTATCTAAAACACCCCTACTCAAATTAATTTTATATTCATTCAGACCTCACACTTAACAGTTAATTATAATACACTTTCTRCCTAAAAGGTCCTCAAAACAAATTATAGCTTTTTTTTTTCTACTCAGCAAAGTCAAGGAGAGCAATAATTTGTATTTAATGATGAGAACAACAACAAAAACTGCTTTTTCCATACCTCATGATAGTAGTCCATAATYCCTTGCAGTATCTTCTTCAAATTACTGGACTAGTTGTTGTACATGAAAGACAAGGTTACAATTCTATTAAAAAATATACTTTTTATTAAATCAATAATAATTTCTAATAAAATAGTTACAAGGCAGCTCTATGAGAGAGCAAGGGAAGAGAAATATCCCCATACAACACTGCTGGAAGGCACTTAAACTATCAACAGACAGTACAAACACATTTMATATATCCTTGAAAAGCTTGAGCTTAAATCTGCAGATTTTGGATTGCTAGATCTCAGGACAGCCACAACATCCAACCCMACAAACTTCACTATCTGCAGTTTTAAATACCTTTATTCTCCAGTTGTCACCAACATCTTCTTTAATGCGGTTGAGCCAAGATGCATCAAACCAAGCAACATCTCTGAAACCAAATGAAATGATTAATCAATAAGCACAGACTTCAAATAAATAAGACAGCAAATTCCCAGCATTAAATCATCTGATGTTGAACTACAGTGTCTAATGAGGCATGAATTCCTGRAGATTGCAAGGTAAACTTATGTCACAGGAAATTTCCATCCTGCTGGCTGCATTAAGGCACATTCCAGGGCTGGGAGAATTTCTGGGTATGTCTGAGCTAGGCACAAGGAACACAAGGATGTGAAAACCTTTGYCATGTTGAATTTTTATACCTAATAAAGTAACCTTAATAGGTAAAGAAACTTTTTTTTTCRACTAGGGCTGACATTATGTTTGGTTCCTATTCTTGTAAGCTGGACTAACTAACATTTACTACAATTTGTCAAAAGCACTTCATTAAGAAAACACTTTAAACTAGTGGCATTTTGTGTATTATGTATGTCTGTGGTTCCCCTGGGCAGAAGGGGATTCACTTTGCCAGCATAAACAGGGATGAATTGCTGAGGGAGGTCTTTACACACACTGAGCTGCCAAGCAGTACAATCACAGTATATWTAACAATATTTAACTTTGACAGTGCACTGTTTATTCACTGCTCTCAAAGCACGTAGTAAAGGACAATCATTATCCCCATTTGCACAAGAACCAACTTGGTGTTAAGAAGTTTGCCCAAAGCATCTAGCAACCTCATACCCCAAATAGATGGGAAGGAACCATCATCAAACCCTAAATCCATTTTTGCCATGTCCCAGGAGGAGGGTGAGCCCTGTCTTTAAAAGTGTATTTAAAACATTCACAAGCAGATGGGAGGCTTTGGGGTTTGGGGGTTTTTGGGGTGTTATGGTGGTTTTAAAGTAATTTCTTCATAATCAAAATTACAATTTGAACATGACATGGTAATGCAGATTTCTCTTATTATCTGAGCCAACAACAACAATAAAATTGCAGTGGTGACTTGTAGCATGACACTGACAAAAGAAGACTTATATTACAGTCATCTAAAGTAAATGCAAATCTGAAAGTCAGTGATCACTCAGAGTACCATTCTTCATCACATCAAGAGAACAGCTCATCAAAATAACCCTAACTATTAATTGCCATTGAAGTTTTACAATTCTTTCTTTGTTTCCACACAAATAGTAAGTTGTCATTTAAAACCCAGAAATTAAATCGAAAATAATTGAGCAATACCAGGAAGAAAAGAACATAMAGCCATGCTTTTGGAACATTTAGTTTCTCATTCCAAAGAGGAACCTACTGCCTGAAGCATGAACTAGTGCTGATGGGAAAAGTGAAAAAGATAATGTCATCCTTGTCCAATTATCCCCAAGTCTGAATTTAATACTGCAGTATTTGTTTATCTTCTTATCACCATTTCCATTATGTTATTATTCAACTATTATATCATCCCCAAAATAGCAATACAAAGGCATAGCCTATCTTCTACTACAAATTGTCCACTCTGAATTTCTGCCTACTTTAAAAGCAACCACYTCTGTCAAACACAAAAACCTCAAGAAATTAAATCCCTCTCCTTCCAGCTGAAGAATCAACTTACATTTGGTGAAGCACCTGAGCCATGGCAACCCCGTTRGTCAAGTCCTGGACATCTCCGCAGGGTGCAGCCGTATTGAACGTCTGCAGCTAAAACAGGGAAAAACACGAGGGTTTAGCTCAGTAGACAAGAAATTAGCTGCTTTTTTCCTTATCCCCTGTAAGGCACAAGCTTTTAGCAAGATGCCTTTCTACTTGAAATCCTTTTTGAACTATGCAGCCAACCCAATTATCTMAACACTTGTGACTGTTATGACTGGTAGCTTAAAAAGCTGGTACGAACACCCACACTTTGTTTCTTCATGTTAGGCCTTCTATTGTAAAGCAGATTATGGAATGATAACTTGGGAGACTAAAGTTATATTTATCCAGTTCTTGAATTATGTTGCAGTTGCTTGTTGTGGTTCTGGACATAACTACCTAAACATAAAATGGCATCAGAATCAGGCATGAAAGTTGAAGGGGGAAAAAAATTCCAGTCTTCTACTACAAGAATTTACTAACAGAAATAGGATGGGATTACCCCAATGTTAAAATGGTTCTCTGTTTTAGATATAGTGGATTTTTTTTAAAACAATCCCCAAGCTTATATCTAACATTTTGACAGACTTAGCTGTATATTTAGAATTGCAGTATTTTCAGAACTATTCTAGATGAGAGTCATTTCCACACACGTCAGTTCATCACAGTTACTGAGGAAAACACAAGCCTTCTTTACCACAATAAACAAAACACAAAGTTTATTATTAGTACTGTTAGAAGACAGAATTGAATGGGAGCAAGTACAGATCCTTACAAACTCTGCCCACTGCAGAAATAAGACTTCTTAAACTTACTATGTTTACAATGCCCAAAATTACCTGTCCATCTACAAGAGAGCTTTCCCAAACATCCTGTGCAACACAAGCTTCCACAGAACTCCTGGTGAACRACCTTGTGTTTGAGAAATGGAGTTACTTGGACCAGAGTGATGGAAAAGCAGTTTCCAGCTGTRAGAACCTGAGCCAGATTTTGTCCACTCTGTTTACAGAGTGACCATAATTCTGAACACTTGTTTGCTTCCACCAAAAACAGTTGAATCAAGCCACGAGAAAAATATGCAGAGCAAGGGTTTTTTTTTCTTTTGTTTTTTTAATTTAAAAAGTGCTTTTAAATCCTGTCTTTCAGGAAGTGAGAAGTCAGTAATCCCTCGTAGGTTACATAAAAGCTTAAGTGGAACACCACAACCCAAAGCTGCTATGCCTGACAGCACTGGTTTCTACTACTCCAGCAGCCTCACAACAAGCACAGGCATGCAAGTTTACATTTCAGGCTGAGCTTCCTAAAATCCAGAGTTTTATGGCACAATTCTGAGATATTGCCATTTGGATGCACCCCCTCATAAAGAAACGAAATTTCTAAGCACAGGTTCTACCCTTTCACCTGAACGTGTTAGAGAAGATAAATAAAGCCTTTGAAAACCTGACATGTAACACTGCTTTATGCACCATCTCCCAGAATAGAAACAGCTAATTAAAATTAAGTAAAAAGCAGGACTGACAGTCCAGGTTTCTCCATATATTTAAGTCATACAAGGACCTAGAAATAATGAGAGAGTAGAAGTAATAATGAGTTCTCCAAACCTCCCGCCAACCCAATAATTTCATCAAAAAAGATTTTTACTGTTCTTGTAAACCCAATAAAAGTGGCAGGCGTGGGGAGGAGGCTGGAAAAAGAATCCACAGACTTTAGGACTGTAGCAGTGCTCTATTCTCCTTCATTTATTTATAAATACAGCTCCAAGGATATGCTGCTACTCACACTGAAACCATTTTGTGAATTCCACCCCAAATGCACCCTGCCACTTGCTGCTACAGCAGAAGCTCTTCTCAGACACAGAGCYATTATGCTCACAATATATCCCTTAAAAGGTAATTTTGTACTTCTACCACCAAATACTTGGAGATGAAACACGAGTGTTCAGAGTGCCCAGGAGAAATCACCCCATCCACCTGGGGAAGGTGTGCCCTCAATTCCACCTGACAACGAGAGGCTGATTTCTCAATTTCACACCCAGATTACACACACTAGGGACAGAGGTTTTATAGAGCAGTCAAAGATATTTTAAAATAAACACTCCCATGCTGAAAACAAGAATATTAATAGCATMATTCAGCCACTAGACAGAATTAATATTACCAGGGTGCAGTGCCAAGCAGTGGTACATTTATAGTGGAAAAAGCTTCCAATTTMAGAYGTTGCCACACATCCAGTCCCTGGTTTGGAGGCTAAAGCAGTACAGCACTGACAAACATCCAATTAACTTTTCCTCTACACAGAGTGGAAAAACAACTAACTTAGAAATTTTTTTCTGCTGCAAACTTGATGGATGTGAGTTCAATCTTAGCAGGTATTACCTATGTCAATTTTTTGCAGACAATCATAAACATTACTCCTATAATTCAATTTAACCGCTTTATGCTTTTCCTACAAAATCCTCAAAACTTTAAATTCAATGACACCTGGGCTATAGATCCAATAGGTAACATTTTTATTTGAATTTTCTCTTTCTTCTCTGGACACAGCATGTTTTCTAATATTGCATTTGGCAAAATAAAAATAGAAAAATGCCAGATCTGGAAGCAGAACAAGGAGAATCATAAGCATCTGTTTGTTATATTAATGAGTAAACAAACTGAGAAACCATTAGAAACAGAGAGTTACAGAATSCTTTTCTCTCCAAACATAGAGCACTTCATTCCCCTCTCCCCACATCACTTTTTTCCCTATTATTCACACTGAAGTTCAAATTGTGAAAGGATGTTTCAAACACATCCAAGTGTTAACAGTCAGCTTCTAAATTGCAAACCAGGCCTGAGAAATAGTATGCTAAATCTAAAACCACACATCTGCTAAGTGTTGTATAGAAAACCTGAACAGAGGATTGGGTGTCCCTTTACACTGACACAATTGCTCAGGTTAAGGCCAGCTACGGTTTCATTAAGTTTCGTAATGTATTTACAGCTATGGACTGGGAGGATACCATAAACRAGGATTAGGCTGAAAATATTTTATGCAGGAATTGTAAAAAATAAAAGAATTCAGCGCTGCCGACAACATTTTGTGAAAAGAGTTTAGGAATGCAGTGATTTATTCTGCCAGGGAATCATGATGGAATTATTCTTACCTGGCTACTGAGAGGAAAAAACAAAGATAAAGAGCCCCCCCCCAAAAAAAAAAGAGAAAGATTAAATGACAAAAGATATCCAAATCGACAGAGTTAAGTGTAAGACTACCAGAATTCTAGAGACCAACAAAACCTTAGGAGAATACAATATCACTAAAAGGAAAATGGAGGGAGGAAGAGAAAGGAGGGAATTGTAAATCAGTAATTTACTCATCAACACTTCTGTACTGCCATGTAGAACTTAAGAACACCTACTCTGACTGCTGTTCCTGTTACTTTTGCCAGTTTCATTCCTGGATTTCTACAATGCTTCTATAACACTCCCTTCTCTCCATGATTTACACTTCACAGTGGCAGAACACCTGCTATTTCTAGAGAAATCCTTCATGCAGGTAATTGTGGCCTCCCCTGCCAGGATTTCATGTAGAAGTTCTATTTAGTAGAGCTCCCTGTCACCAAAATACTGAACCAGCAAGACCAGAATTACAGACAAGGTCAACAGAAGCCTGGAGAGAAAGGTAAAGAGGAAGCAAGAGTGATTATGAATTCAACAAACGTGTTTATACCCGATGACCTTAAAAGTCTTTTGCAACCTAAATAATTCTGCAGTCCCAAACAGGTGCCTCTGGCAYAAGGTAACAACACACCCAGGTGGGGCGTGCCTGACTAATAAACGCTTTAACCAGTCTGTATGAAATGCTCTGAGGTTTCTGCGCCTGTCAATTCAAATTAATTGCATTTATTTATTAATATTGTTTATTGCTGAGCAGTTTCCACACTGAAGCCACCGCCGGAGTGCCGCACTTGGGCCCACGGGATATTCCAACCACCACATCCACACCTCGAGGGTGCCGCGGGAACATTTTGCTGTGGGCAGCGTGTCCCAGGCAGCCCCATCCACCGCGGCCGCGCCTGTACCCGACCCACCCACAGCTCCTGCGTTCGCGGGCGGGGACGGAGGGAGGGGTGGACGGACGGATGGAGGGRAGGATGGAGGGAGAAGCCCCCCGMTGCCCTCGAGGGRCCCCAGAGGCGGCAGAACCCCTGCGCCACTCACCCAGAGGATGAGGCTGTCGCAGAGCAGCGGGTCCGCCGGTTTCGCCTCCATGGCGGCGGCGGCAACAGCGGCCGAGTCCCCCCGACCTCAGGCCGCCCCCGCTCCGGTGGCTCCGGCTCCGGCCCCGGCTCCGGCCCCGGCTCCGCTCCGCCCGCGCGTCCCTGCGGGGGCGGGGCCACAGCCAGCACCGACCACTCAGCGCCCGCTCTTATGCCCAGGGGCCAGGAGTGACAGCAGAACTGACCAATCAGAGCGGAGGAGGGGTGCACTCGAGCCAATCACAGCGAGACCCGTTGGAGGCGGGGGTTGCCCTCACGGCCGCGCCGCCTCCGTGAGGGGGCGAGTSGGGATCGTGTCACTCGGCCCGGGATGCGTCACCCTACCCGGGCTGACGCGGGGGCGAAGCGCGATCTGTCATCCTCCCGGAGTGAGCTCCTGGGCCAGGAGCGGCCCCCGAATGTCCCCCGCACCGCCCGGGAGGCGCCGCTCCGTCCCAACATGGCGGGTTGTGCCTCCTCACAGCCCGCCCCGGCTGTCAGCGCTGCCGCGGGCCGGGCACGGATGGGGCGGGAGGTCACGGGTGAAGAGCTGCTGGCGTGGTGTAGAATTAACTGGTTAAGGTGTAGGTAGGTCAGTGTATCTGTACCCGCCACAAACATGGCTCTCAGAGCAGGATACGGAATTACTTTAAAAATAGTTAATTTTTTAAACAATTAAATGAGGCGAATATACCAATATAATTATCTGGAGAGGYGAGGGACTGAAAGCGCTTAATCACGGGGGTGAGGAGTAACTGCTTTAATCCTTCTGGAGGTGTGAAAACGTGCCCTCTTCCAAAAGGATGGATTGAGAAGGGCTACGACAATTTCACCTATTCTTAATTTATACTGTCATTTCTTGTTCTCAGGCTCAGAGATTGCTGTTAGTACTACCCAAAGCGCAGCAGACTCTAGAGCTTTCACCTGCCCAAGAGGTGCGAGCTGTTCCTCCATGGCTYGCAGCCAGGCTCTGCATCCAGCCCTGCACTGCCTGCACAGCACATCAAACACCCCCCCTACATTCTTTTTATCTTGCTTAGTTCACTACACGATAGCTAAAAGTATGAGTACTTTTTTTGTTTGATCTTTTTTTTTTGTTTTAGAAAGTGCTGTTATTTGTTTCATAGGAGAAGGTTAGCCTTATTTGATCAGATCTTGTGGATGCCTGAGCCAGGATTCTGTCTTCATAGCATCCTGCCTCAGACACTCTAGAGAAAAGTCTTAGTACCTTACACTAAGAAGATGTGATTATTCTGTCCCTTTCCTGTTTCAGCACAAAGATTTATTTAACTTTTCCCTTCAACAGCCTCTTCTACTAATTGAACATTTTTTGTTAGCTGTTTCAATTTTATGACAGTTTTCATATTGCCTGTTACAGAAGTGTACAGGATGGCATTAAACACATCAGTTTAGGTCAACCTAAGAGTGGACTAAACAGTTTGAATAATAACTGCTACAGGCAGCATCTGCTCTTTTTTGGCTATTCCTCAAGATTCATACTTTGATTTTCTGTTATTGATTCTACTTTGCCTCACAGAGGTTAAAATTGTGGTGATGATATGGATGATATTTACATAATTATTTCTCCTCCTGGTGTTCTCCAGGACTRATAAAGACTCGAGAGTGGACTTGTGTTCCTGGAARCCCTGTTCAMTGTTTCCTTCACTAAAGGTTMTTAAAGAGATTTGGTTGCCATGGAAGATTAACATAAATCCTTATTAAAAATAGAATAAGGAATGAAAGGTTTTTACAGTAAAATTCCCCAGAGTTCYGTGCTAGGATTTGTAGTGTTTAACATGCTTATTTTAGTTTTTTAGTATTCTTGCTATTTTAAAATTTTTACTAGCTTTTGTTTATTTTATCCCTATTTCCTAGTAGTTTCCGTAATTTTATGTCCTTTCTCTCTTAGTGTCACAGTCATGTCTGTTGTTTCCTGCCAGCCTTTTCCTGCGGCCCATTTCACAAAAACACATTCTGTATTTCAGCTGCTTGTTTTCCAATGTTCTTTCTCTGCAGATTCCACTTCTCACACACTTTCTTCATCCACTTCCTGCAGGTAACTCAATTTTTCCCTGAGTTTGTGCTACATGAGCCAGGAAGCAGCAGAAGTACAAGGTGGAGCCTTGTGAGGGTAACCAGAATCAGGCACGGTCCTATGACCACCGGGCAGGTGCACAGTGATGAGGCAGCTCTGGGATCAAACTGGGAATTCAGTCCCCACGAGGTGTCCCTGGCCAGGCACAGGCACGGCTGTGACACTGCTAAATCCAGGGCTAAACTGGAAAATGGGGCCTGGGCAGAGCAGGGGGAATGGAGGCACCAGGGAAGGCCATTCAGGCCTATTTCAGGGCTGTTCCTCATTAAAAAAACATCCAGAAATTATTATTCCTAAGGGATGGCAGTGCTGGAAAGGTGATACAGACTGGCAAGGAGTGTGGCTGAGAGCRGTGTAAAAACAAGGCAGGCTGTGCAGGTTGGATAATCTGGGATTATGTCAGGAGRGATCAGCTCACCCATGTGCTCCTGGCTCTTGCATCCAGGTCAGACAGCTCACCCAGACAGACCAGTGTCAGCACTGCAAGGTTTGTCTGGGTCTGCAGAGAAATAAAATCAGCTCCACACAGAAATCTGCCCTGCTTTTTACAGCTTTCAAATGGCAGCTAAGCAGGGGCACAGCAGAAACTCCCCAGCACTGGGCAGCTGTGCCTGGAGCTCAGCCGTGGGGCAGAAGGGGAACAAAGGRATCTCTGTGCCTTATGTACAGTGAGGTGGTTTGGGTTTATTTTTTAAGCCTGGTTGGAGATTTCTTCATGAGCTGGAGCTTATATGAATGTCTGTCAGTATATTCTGGGTTTGTGCCAATCAAGGATTATGACCTATATTAACATCCTAGAAACAGGGGATGCCAGCCAGGACTGCATCTCTCGCCAGGACTGCAGCTCAATCTCCTGATGTCTGATATCCACTGCTACTACATTTTAAAGTCAGGTTAAATTACTTCTCTCAACAGGAACTTACTTAAAATGTTCACTCCTGTTGACAGTGCAGSCCTTGCCATCTTGACAAAGCACCTCTCAGCGAGGGATGTCTTAATTTTCTTAACAAAACAAAAGAATGGCACTTACTACAATAATTTAATTTCTGTTCATAAAGATAAAATCCAATTCCTATGGTGGTTTTTTTTAATTACTTTCAATGGGACTTATATCATTATATCTAGGAATATGAACAATACTCAGTTCAGATATTACTTAGTAGCTGGCTTACAAAAGCCCCATATCCAGACACTTGAATTTCCCCATACTTTTTACGGCACATATGCATCTCGCTGATAGTTTAAAAATACTGTTGGAAAATCCTAATTACAGGACTGCATCTAAAAGGGCTYTTCTGAGCACCAGGGAACAAAGATGTCAGAGTGTAAAAACACCAAACACTGACCCTTGGTGGTTAGTTATGTACTTGCACATTTCGTGCCATTAGAAAACAAGATAAAAAATGTTCCTCAACTTTTCAGTCATATTTAGTAGATCGATTGATTGATTTTGGTAAGTCTGCACTTCTTGAGCATCTATCAAAAGCTTTAGGAGCATCCAATAARCCTCATGGTGTTTTGTAGTAGCAAGGAGCATTTGAATTTTTAGACACAAAAACTAGAATCAAACCAATTCCCAATATRTGTGCAATGAATTATTACACAAAACAAACAGATCTGATACCTGCTGGGCCACACATCCCTTCACACCCTGTCACAATGTCTAACACCTTCCTGCCACATACACTCCCACTCCCTTTTGAATCAAGCTGTGTATTGGAAGCTATTCCATTTTCATTAAAAAAAMCACAATTCTCCAATTGTGGCCAATTTAGAAGTTATTAAATTGAGATTATTCAGCATAACTGAWCATCTAAAAATCATAAAATAGGAATTAAAAAGCCACTCATGGGAACTGGAGTTGTCTGACTGGCTGAAGGCTCTCAGTGCCTTGCTGGTCTTTGCAGGKTTTTGTTTCCCCAYTGCTTTTCCCTGCAGATGCTCAGTGGTACTTTCCAGGTCAGTTATGCCCTGARGGAAAAGGGAGCWATGTCAGGATGATGAATGTAATTTTTTTCACTCTGTTACTGAAGTATCTATTTTGTGAAATACTCTGAAATATTTTCTTTGGCTGCCATAAGAGATGAAAGTCATTAGAATCTACTCATTATCAAAATATTAGGAATTCTGGATATTTTGTATATTCTGAAAATTAATACCTTGTATGAGTATATTCATTAAAGGAGTCTTGTAGTCAGGCTTTTCTGCAAGGTGGCAATATTTTCACATGGAATAAGCATCTTTCAAGTGTTTTCACATTAGATGGAAATACTTTCATCACTTRAGGCCCTTCTTGGAAGTCATTCAACTATGAGAACATTTGCTTTAAATAAAAGACTGTTTAAGCCAGTGGGATTCCTGAAATTCCTGAGCCGTTTATGCTCTTCTTTACACTTTTCTTAGCACATCTTAACTCAGTGAACATTTCCTTATCCCCACAGATTTCATGCTGGTAAGAAACAGTCATCTCATTAAAACTCTGAAGGCTTGGGCTGGCATTTCTAGTCTTTTATAATTAATTTTGTTTTGACTGGAGTCACTTCTGGGCTCCTTGGTTGCAGACTTCCAGAYAAAATTATCTTAGCCCATGTGATACAGTGAGTGTGCATATACAGAGTACAAACACATCCACATCTTTGACACAGAACAATAATATTACTTACTATAGGAGTTTCAGAAAAAAAAAATAACAACTGTTTTTCYAAATATTAATTAGGGTTYATCATATGCCAGTGAGGTAGGGATTGATAAACTGAAACAGAAAAGATRGAAATAGAGCCACAGAGCCAAAAGCTGTAGTAACTCATTGAATTCCATAAAAACTTATCTGGAGACAAAGCAGGTCTGAGGTGGAAAACCACTTATCCACATTTATAAAAGAGACTGTGACCTGATCTTGTAATTGCACCTTTTGGCTTCACTCAGCAAGAGAGAAATTGTTAACATCTTTAAAGAACGATCTGCCTTGATTATTTCAGGGAAACATCTCAGAATTGGCAACTTTTAAGAACAGTGACTTGAGCAGAATAAAATATTTACACYTCTACAGCATCACTTTGGCACTGCACCCTTCCCTCCCCTGCTCTCACTGCCTTGGTTGTTTCCCTAACATTTGTGAATCACCTATCTATGCTTTTTTATTTCTGCCTTTTCATTTACTTTCTCACYGATATCTTCACTTCTATTTCAGTACCCTTATCTTTTTTTAGTGAACAARGTCACAAGTGAAAGTGGGCTTTGGCAATTCCAGCATTATCGAGCTGACGTTAATTGACATCATGGAACTGTTGGCACCGTCATGGCAGCAGCCCCTCTGCAAATTCACATGTATTAAATGTCTCAGATACAATTTCAGTTTGTGCCCAGGACAAAAAATGCAGCACTGGGATATGAACCATGGCAGAGATGTGCTGGTCACAAACACAGTGACAGTTTGAGATCCTGTTTCCACAGGTGCTAAAAAGGTGAGGCCTTGTGGTGACTCCTGAGGCACCAGTTTGGCAGGTGGGTTTGTGTCCCAGTTTTTGGTTTGTAGATTCTGATCCTGATAAAATCCTTGCACTTAATACTGTGCACCAAATACCTCCAGTTCTTACCACAGTCAGGGATTACTCCATGAGTAAATTCAGGAACATGGTTTTTTTTAGGATTGGGGAAATGACAAACTTTATTTCCAAGAATAAGTAACCCCTAATTCTGTGTCGGGGTACTAGTATGTACTACTAGGGAAACTAATTCTGGTAATACCTCTACTTGCTCTAAACAAAGTAATTTTCAGAATTCTGTGTTCCATTAATAGCAAATGAATGCCATTATCTTATTATTCAGAAACATTATCTCCAGCATAGAAGATTCATCAAATAAAATTTTAATAACTTGTTTGTTATTTTTAAATGGAAAATCAACAGCTAAGCAATTACAGAGTATTCTTTTCTTAACATCTGAAAATTAGTGTGAAAAGTACATACATTTTTTATAATGGAGTATTTAACCAGTATTATTTAGTGGAAGAAGGGTGTGTTAAAAAAAAAAAAAACCACTGGATGAATTGAATAATGTGTCTCAAACCCAACCACAGCTGACAGYAGGAGAGCTACAGGTGTGTGAAGTWTATTATTCTGATACTGCAACATTTATATATTAAACAAGTTATTGTGTACCTTCCTGTCAAAACTGAGATCAGATTTCTCATCATTTCTATATGAATGTAATTTTTCTTGTTTTTATATGAAAATAAGTTGGTTTGCCTCCATATTTTGAACACATTTTCTTTCATGTTTGAAGGTTTTCTTGCTATGGCATATTCCAAAGAGTGAAAGGCAATTCCTGCAGCAGGGGTCAAGCCTGTTTTGTACAGACTGCCAAGGAGGTTGCAATTGTATTTATTTTTAATACATTTTGCGCTTGGATCATTTTTTAAGATGAAGGTTACCCTTGTCTGTCCCTTCTGTTTGCACTTAAGAGATTTCTCTGTTGCTTTCATGCTGCTCTCCACCAGCAGCTGCTCTGTTTTGCTCATGCACAGGAACCAGGGGCACAGCAGTTCTGAGCTGAGCTCCTCATCGGAGCAGAACTGAGGCCTCCTACATATCCAGCAGCCCCTGCTGTCACATTCCAGGATGGAATTTGGTCACGGATGGGACTCACTTGGGGGTGCATCATGCAAACGCCCATCTCAGTCAAAAATACTCAGTTCACTCAAAGGCCATCACGTAAGCCTGGCTCCAGAACACTTCCAGAAGTGTTTCATCCCTGTCAGCCCCATCTTTGTACCTCACAGGCTCATTTTTGGTTAGGTAGGCTTTTGTGGAGTAGATCAAGAAAGTGGATTTGCAAAATGRGGAATTAATAATGCAGCAATGCCAGTGGTTGGCACGTACAGATCTGTTGGCTTTGATGGGACTATTCAACTGTGCAAACTAAAATAGGCACAGGAGCATTTGCCAGCTCAAATTCCAGAGACAAAGCAAGGAGCTCATTAAGAGCAAACACTGGTACTGGCACTGCAGTTGTGCTTCACAGACCCTRCTAAAGATGGACCACCTAAACAGCCCAACCTACAATTAGACAAAATGGGTCCAGGATTCCAAATTCCAGGCAAGTACTGGGACCAAAATATCAGCAAAGAAACAGGAATGGCTGGCCAGGGCCTGYCATGGATTAACTGATTTAATGTACAGAGTCACGGAAGTTTGGATTTTCTTGTGTTCATTATCTTTCTCAAAATATTCTGGAGCTATGTGAAGGGAACCTGCTGTTATTTATAAGGGCCTTTCTCTGGTAAAAATTCAGTGAGTTAGGCCAAATAAAATCTCAGTTTCTCCACTGAAGCCTGGGTACTGRTGGAAGYGAGAGAAGATTCCCTGCTRTYCTGCATCCAGCTGTGCCTGGGGGYGGGGAAAGTGCTTTGAACTGCACAACTGAGCAATAATAGGCTTAGAGTGACATAAAAAATGGACCCAAAATCCTGTTTCTTGAAACAGTGCAGAATTCAGCCTGCAGTTTCCAAGACAATTATGTCTGTAGTAAGRCCTGAGTGACTGCAGAAGAGCCACAGCACTGTGCACACAGTCCCTGGCAAGCAGAAGAAAATCTGCGTTCATTCCACCTTTACAAATAATATTTTTTGCTATTGTTTAKTTAGAGGGTGTTTCACCTCTGTAATAAAACCATTCAAATCCATTTCTGAGTTAACACAATGCTCGAGTGGCTTAGCTAAAACATTCTGAATAATGTGCTCAAACCATTTTCCAGGGTACCRACATTCCTGTCTAAAAACCACAGGACTAACTGACATCTCTGTTAGCAGACTATGGATTTAACACTGAGCAGAGAACCTGGGAAAAGGCTGRAGAGAAAGAGCTGTGCTTGGAGATTTGGGGAGTCCATGGGGGTGAAGCATTGAACATCCTGGTGAGGATGTTACTGCCCATGCCACGTTCTCTGGATAACCAAACTGCTCCAGCTTCTGCATCTGCCAGTCTGGCACCTTTAATAAGCAATTAAATCATACTGTGGACGTGAATACATTCTTGGATAAATAATAACTGACAGCTCTCACACTGGCACGCGGGCACACAGGCATACCCAGGGCAGGAAATCACACACAGCATTTCATTTGTTGCTAATTTATCTGTAACAAAGTGAGGAAGATGCCCTGGGGATTGGTGACTAACAAGGAGCATTGTTTATGCTACAAATCCCATCCSGTTATTAGGCTTTGAAAAGTGCTTTGTTTAGCTTATCAGTGCTTCAGCAGGAATGCCAGGGGCAGTATTTCTGTTCTAAGTGTATTTCTATTCCAATATTAYTGACACATAAGAGGTTATGTGTTACCTGAGGGCTGAAAATTCAGCTTGTGCTTCAGTGCCGTGTTGAATCAGGATCAGGTTGGTGAACACTGCACAAAACCAAGCCACGAACAGGTTTCCTTATCAATTTTACAGCATTAAATTGAAGAACACCTTTACATAAATCAAACCTTTCTCAAGGACCACAGAGCACGACAAAGAATAAATACCCTATGGCATATAAAAGCCCATCATTAAAAATTACTTTAACATGTTAGACCTTCTGCCTAAATGCTGCACTTCACTTAGGATTTGGACAATATTGTATTACACAACCTTAGTCTGCAGTTATGCAATCCCAAAGTATCACAAGTGTCTGGCAAGTTTCAGAGCTGTTTCACAACAGCACTGATAAACTGCTGCTCTATCAGGTGATCAAAATACCTGCAGTGTGCCCTTGACCAAGTTAATATTTTAAAATAGGAATGCAATTTTTTTATTGGACTCAGGTACCTTTTCAATGATGTTAAGCATCTTTTGGGGGAGAACATTTAGAAAGAGGGGGCTTTATTTTCAGATGGAAAAAACCTATATTTCTTTCATTCAATAATTTAGAAACCTGCGAGTCCCTTGCCAACTAAATTAATAATTGGCAAATAAGGGCAACTAAACTGGGCAATTATTAATTTGCAAATAAGGCATTAATTGGCCTTGCTGAATGATTCCACACCAACACTGTCACTGACTCAGCYCCTCTCAAACACTTCTGCAAAGAGGATTGGCAAGCTCAGCCTCATGTAGGTCTCCTCGATCACTGTAAGAAGTGTTCATTAGACTAATTATGAATAAAAAATTGAAGTATTTATTTAGACTTTTTATCATTAGATTACTTCTGGAAAATCCACATGAATCAATTCTTCCCTTTAAAATGTCCTTGTTATAATTTGCTTATTATTAGGTTAGATCAGGGTTGCCAAACAATGAGCTGTCCAGTGTACCCTCCCTGGTCATCTGAACTGGCCTTGTAACTGAGCCTGGGAGCAGCTGCTCCCCTGGCAGAGCAAAGTGACACTGTCACCCCTTGGTGACACCTTCACACCTCAGAGCAAGGGCTGCTTCACTAAACAATGACACGTGCTSATGGAAAAACCAATAAATGTTTGTGAGCGCTCAATCTGCTAAGAGCTTTTTAAACTTTAATACCCCTCCTCAAAGATGCTGATGAGAACAGACTCTGCACTGATGCTTCAGAGCTAAATTTCCTTGTGGTAAAACTGGAAGATGTTGTGAGCTGAGCTGTGTCACAGAGATAAAGGTTTATACCCAGGAGCTTCAGGCTCCATAGCCAACAAAYGGATCAGCGCTTCACGCCTTCCTTTTGTGGGCAAGAATTAAAAATGTATCATATCTGGTGGCTGGGGTTTAGTACAATGGGCTTGGTTTTGCAGAGTTCTACTAGAATTATTTTCTGAAATGCTCAGCTTTCATTTAAAGCCAAGAGATGTGTCCAGATCTGAAAAGCTCCTTTTTCTCAAAAATCTCACTGTCACAGTTTCAAAGCCTGGCCCCTGGTGAGGTGCCTACATGAAGAATTCCTTTGCAAACCTGACCTGTGGAAATGTGACCTCAGTGAACACTTGTGCTGTTCACTGAGAAAGGAATAGAAACATAAGTGCCTGATGCCTGAAAAAGTTCAAGGTTTTCTCTGGATCTTTGAATTCTGTTTTTCAGAATAATTTGTTTCTGAACTTGGGGTTTGGTTTTGGTTGGGTKTTTTYCTTTTGTTTCCTCCAAATGAATTAAATTGACTTTTACTGGACTAAACATTTTATCACCCAATTCTAGCTAAGCATTTCCAACAGGGTATGGACAAGAACCACCAAAGGCACCAAGACTGAGATACAAGACTGTGAAACAGTYGCTTCTGTGGGCCCTTGCAAAATTTTCAGCCTCAAATGTTAAGAAGAATGACAATTTAAATTATGCTGTTAGAAATAACACACAAAATTACTGCATGAGAGGAAGCTCCCTAAAAATCTGTCATTTTAGGCAAATTCAAGCTAAATATTTTATTTTGTTAAGACTGTTTAGTGCCATCAGAACCTCAAAGCCTCATGGCACAAACACTGACTGCCATAATCAATCTCTAATTCAATCGCAGTTCAAATGTTCAAAGGCCAGCTCAGGATTTTGGAAGGGGTAAATTAGTTCTGGCAGCCTTACAGCGATGTCAGATATCATCTGTCTTCTCCTTCTATCAGATCCAGCYGGGCGGGCCCCTCAGAACCAGGACAGAGCCAACTCCAGCATCATTCGGAGTGCTTGGACTCAATAAATCAGAAATTTGATTATGTGCAGATAATCTCTTAAAAATAAATGACAGATCTGGCATGTTTTTCCCAGCCGATCGACTCAGGACAAGACTAAGCCACTGATGTCTTTGCTGAAGGTGACCCCRAGTCTCTTTTTCCTCCTAAATGCTCTTTTGATGCAACTGGGAGACAGAATGTCCAAACCAGGTGAAACCAGGGTCACCCTGCCCTCGGTACCTGTTGGACTCAGAAATTTTCAGCATCCATAAGAACGTCCAAGGCATGACTGTGTATATAAGGAGCAGTTTGGAGGTTTTGCTCTCTCTGGATCTGCCATCTGTTACCCATCCAGAAAGAGCTGGTYGAGTTTCCCACCTTGCTTCACTCAATCAGAGAGAGATCACAAGAAAATTAAAAGTGTGGTGTCACAATCCTGGATTTGAATGATGTTTGAATGGTTTTTATTCTTCCTATACACAGGCATATTATTCACACAGTGCAGGATCACTGCCTGGTTCATTGTTGTCATTCCTCATCCTAATCAAATACTCTGGGAGTAGGGTTTGTGCATTTGCAGGGTCTCCACAGGTCCTTGCACTCAAGCAAACAAGTTTCCAGCCGTTTGCCTGTGCCTGAGCTCAGCAGCCAGAACTGGTATCACCAGCAACACTAAATATTCCATTTTCCTGTTTTCTGAGCAGCACAAACTCTCCTTYTGCAGACTTGTTCATGAGTCATCTGGAAATAAACCATAATCACTTGTCCCCTAGGAGCCATATATAAGTTAATTATTGTACAAGACAAGCTAATTCAAAATACACMAGAGGTTTCAACTTGTTGAGGATGCAAAGGGCAAGGGAGCTTTTCAGAATTTCCACTGGTTATGGTCTGGGAATGTTGGGCTTTCCTTGACTCCATATCTATTGCATAATCAGAACCACATTTCTCCCTTTGTTGTACAGACACAAAGCTAAAGAAATGTGGGTGTTATCCCTGTGCACAAAGGAAGAGTAGGTACCTGATGGGCTGCTGTGTGTGCAGTGTTTGTAAACACAACTGCTGAGRGCTGAGCTGACAGAACCATCACTGCTCGGACCAGCTGAAAGGATGCTCTGGACCTGAAAATGCCCCCAGCCCTGCACAGGAAGTAAAAAATGAATTTTAGGTGCCACTGTGTTAAATAAAGTCTGCTTGCCTGGAATTCAGCATCCTGGATTTGGATCTGACCATCACTGTGGTGTCTCCCTCCTACTCAGCCATTGTGTGGTGTTGTCTCCGCAGGAGAGAATCCTATCAGTGCAGGGAAAGGAAAAGCTGAAAACAATGGAAAGGCCTTTGGCATCTGACATTTTTCTGTTGAGGATGGAAACAAACACATTTATAAATTCACACTGAAGATTTTTTCCAGTAGTTATAGAAACACTATGGGTAAGGTTGGGAAAGCCCTCTAAGATCACTGAAAMAAAGTTATGGCACATTATTTTAAAACCTACTAAACAAGACACTCCTGGCAGCCATTCCAAGTCCTGTGTAAGAACCAGGACCAAGCCCTTCTCCCTGGAATTAATKTAAATTCTCTCACTAGTTGCAGGAGAAATCCCATTTTTATGTTCTCCAAAAAAACAGTAACTGTATTTTTATTTGCTCATTGCTTTCACGTCTACAAGGTGCCATTTTTGAAATGCTCATGAAGTCTTAGGTTGACAAGAAATAACAGATCATCTCAGAGGATACTGTTAAATTACAACACAAACTTCTGGAATGGGTAAAATGCACCAGAAAATCACACAATTTGCATTCAACTATGCAAACACCCCCAAAMCTATTATAAAAACCAACAGTCCAATAATCACACATTTGTAACTGTGAAAGCTCGAGGTGTAACAAACATGAAGTCTCATCTTCAAGCRTGACCTCACTTTCTGAGAAGACAGCTTGTCTTTTTAATCAGCAGCATGAAAATCCAGCTATCCCATAAAACTGATCWCTATTGGTGAAAATCAGGAGTAGGACCAGGCTTAGGTCTGGTTCTGTCTCACATTTTTGTGTTCCAAGTGAAACATTTGCCTCAAATAAACCAGAAGTGATCTAGGCATAATTACATTGGTTTGCAGTCCTGTAAAAGYTTTCTACACAAACAAAAGTAGTGGCAGTTCTAAACTAAACAATTCAATAAGTTGGTTTCTACTCATGCATGAAGTTTTATTTAATCTGTTTACTGTTTTTTAAGTAAATCTGGTGGTCTCACAGAGGAAAATTGTTCAAAGACATCTCATCCCAATGTAAGCTCACTAACTGTTTATCCCAGCCCAGGATCTGTTTAACAGGAAAGGGACAGAGCAGATTTAGAGGGTTCCTCTGTCGAGGCTGCCACTGGCTGTCCTCCCCCAGAGCATCTCCAGTCACTGGATAATCTGTGTAAAACCCTAATTCTCTAGACAAACGTGTCTGCTAAATACCTTCTTTGAGGCTCTGAGCCATATGGTTGGGATTACAGCATTTAAATAGTTTTTCCAAGTGAATACAAGGATGAAGCCCAGAATGGTGAAGGGAGTTACGTTCATAATTGCATTTATAAAGGGATTTCAGGATTTTTAAGGCCCACGTTCTGCACCACTGGAGCCAGTGTGAGCTTGGCACCTTAAAGCAAGTGCAAGTTATATTTACAAGCCATTCACACTTTTTTTCACCATGCTATAAAAAGATCTAAGTACAAAGGAGAACAAGGGGCCGTGCTGTTAATGCCGGTGCAACAAAAGCACGTTTTTTTATCTTTAGGATAAAGATAACAGAGCACAGCCCCTCTTCACCACTGCCACTATCCCCATCCTCTGGGAACACAACAAATCAGTGGATCCCCAGCAGCCACAGACCCTCCAAGAGAGACATCATGTAATACTTCAGGTTGTTTCTTGTTTTTCTARCACTGTTTTATAACACACAGGAAAAGGAGGCTTTTAACAGAACTCGTCCAGGACAAACAGTAACCACATGGCCTCAAAACCTGTTTCAAATAATGCCCCAGTAGTTACAGTTTCAAGTACAAAGATAGACACAACAACAAAGAGCATCAACTTTCCTCTTTCCCTGGCCTGGTTMATTTTCCCTTTTCCATGTGTGAGTATGACCTAATGATACAGACTTTATTTGTATTTAATTTTGAGATCTGTGGAGGAGAAGTACCATATACAAGCTGGGTCTRTGTTGTTTTTCTTAGCTGTACATACTTGGCCAGGCTTTCCTTTCCTCCACACCATTATTTACACTCCGGAGCACTGACTCCAGTGCAATGCTTTATCCATGTTATGGCTGTTTATAGAGTAGAAGTGGTCTCTGTAACATGTCTGTTTTTCATGTCTTAAACCAATAAAACTTTTACATTGGGCTTATCAAAACCATTCTGTGTAGATCTAAGTCTGTTGTGACTGAAATCAGTAATAAAACTTCTCTTGATGCCCCGTGGAACAGAGCTAAGGCAACACTGAGCTCTCTTAATAAATTCCGCTCCGGTAAAAGTTTTATTTAAAAAATGTGGTTAACCCAAAGCTTTTAAAGAAGATTAATGTGGACTTATAAAAAATGTCTGATTTTATTATTAGTAGTAATTCATACAGTTTGTCCTGAAGTTTTCCTTTTCAGCTTCAGTTTGAACCATATGTTCAGGAAGTTCAACTGAAAAGCGATCCTTCAGCAATATTATTTTTTTCTAATTAACAATAACCACAGAGGTATTTTAGAGAAACCTACAGAGTCCCTCAGAAGGTTGTGGAGTGGGATAGATTAAAACAGGATTTTGTCTATTTTATGAAAAATGCACTGAAGCACAAATAGGTCAACTTCAGAGGAGTCCTTCCTTTCCTGTTCTATCAAACAAAGGATTCTGCGTGCAGCAAATCTTAATTTCCACGGGGTTCCTTTGTGAAAGGCCTTGAAAGGCTCTGGGATCCACCAGTGCCCTGTTGGCCTCGCTGGGACTGAGCACAGTCCCCAGACATGGATCCACCACCCCAGAGGGTCAAAGCAGGTCAGATGTGATGGGTGTCAAACACAAAAGCTCAAGGAGAAGCTGGAAGCTGAGTGCCACGTTTATACAAACTAGATGGGGATTTAGGAATAAACACAGCCATGGGTTCAGCCAACTGCTCTGTGTGTGCAAACAAACAGAAAAAGCACAAAGATAAACCATGCACTCGAATGAAAAGGGGTAACAGCACAACTCAGAGTGAGGTTCAGAAAAACACCTTTGGGSCAAATGTAACATCCCCAGTCCTTGTACACAGGATGTAACCGATGGCATCAGGAACATTTTTCTTCTGGATTCCCAACATGGTTTCTCTCCAATTCCCTTTCTCAGTGGCAGCAGATGAAGGCTGCTGGGTGCAGAACCCTTGCACTGAGGGCTCCTGGAGACTTCTCACCACAACACAGCTCACACAAACTGCTCACTGGCTGTTTTAGGAACAAAGATCATTGTTCAGCTCAACAGAACAATCCCATCAAAATGGCAGCACAATGTTGTGCTGCTGTTTTCACTGGGGTCCCTGTCAAGTTGCATCAGTTGAAATGCTGAGAGGTTTTATTTCCCTGACCTGTCACACTGCTCACTGCGCCCTGGAGCTGCCAGTCAAGCTGTGCTGCTTCTGCTGAGATGCTGTTTGTGCTTTGCTGGGTTTGCTGGTGGTGCCAGCCCTGACATCCAATTTTCCTCTTTTTTCAACAGCACAAACTCAGAGCTGTCACTGCATGTGCAGACTAATCTTACCATCCTCACACTCTGCCCCTTTTCACTCCTGAGATCTCTCTGTGTTGTACCCAGAAATCATCAGCTGTCTGGGTAAAAAAGGATTTGGCAATTGGCTTTTCCAGAGGTGGAAGCTGCTCCTTGGCTGTGCCTGCTGGTTTATCTGGGATAACTGGCCCTGAAAGTCACTCTGGACAACTCCAGCTCAATGCAGCTGCAGTGCTTCTGTCCACAGGGCACCTGTACTCCTGAGGGCTTCAAACATGACCCAGGGAGCTTCCAGAACAGATCCACAGGGAAAGAAACTGTGGAAAGGAAACCCTCCCTTAGCTGATCTGTGAATCTCCGCACATTCCAGTATAGAAGAGCAAAGGCTCTGTTTTTGCACAGCCATTTTGCAGAAGAAAACCATGTAATAAAAATAAAGCATCGCATTCATTTTCACAGTAGCAAGAGGTTTTATTGATCCTGCTAACTTCCTCATAAACATTAAATAACCTCCAATATATTGGCATATCTTAATTTTTGAATTTGGTAGGTTGCTGCCTGACCCCCTGCTGGAGGCACAGTCCCTGCTAGCAGCACTAACCTGCCCTCCCTGCAGACAAAGGTAATGTTTCCCTCTGTCTGCATTCTGACACATGCCAAGTAACGAGCATGGGCTCTTGGGATCTGCTTTATTTATCCTCTAATTTTCCCACAGCATTTCAAAACCCACTTGGGCTTGAAGGCCATTTGCATTTATCATTTGACACATGTCAGATCAAACAACTCTGTGAAATATCAARCAGGCCTCCAGCATTTTACTTTTAAAGTTTACTGAATCTCTGGGAAAACATTCCACCAAAAGCAGTATGGAAGTTCCTAATCTCACCAGGCCCCCCAGTCAGAGGCTGCTTGTTGTACTGGGAGGCTGGATACAGGGGGAAAAAGGAAAATGATCTTTATTGTGGAATTGTGTCACTTTTCACACCTCTTGTGAGAAGCAACACAATAAAAYAACCTCGACCCCAAATTGTTTCTAAATCTGCATTTACTGAGCGGCAGAGGACACATGGTTTGAAAGAGACCCAGCAAGGAAAACCAGTCCACACCATTCTGGGATTACCCCTGATGCAGTTACTGGCAATACTGTGGTGGAAGTGTTACCATCCACTGTGSCATCCAGAACCTTCCAGTGAAGGTRYTCCTGGAATTCCTACCTGGAGAAATCCTTCTGGAGACACCCTGGCAGGGAGGAGAACACAGTGTGGGATGAAAAGCAAACCTAGAGAGGGTCAGGCAGGACCTTTCAAATACCACTCAGATTTGAACTGCAGGATTTTAAGTTTCAAATTTCAAATTTCAAATCAGATTCCAGCGTGGAAAGGAGGTGGATTTTTCCCCAGATACCACCAAACCCTGACAGCTCACCCAGGCTCTGCCTTTCCTCAAGGCTGGGATCCCAACTGGTGTAGGGAGTGCCAGGCAGTGGCACTGATCTACAGATGAGACCAAAGGCACAGGCAGGCTCTCCTGACAGGGTGCAGGATGTCACCAAAGCACATCYTYCCCCTCTTGTCACATCCTGGGACARTCTGTTTCAATCTACAGACCAAACTAAGCCCTGTGGAGGGAAACATTAAACTTTAACCCAACAGCACAGCATTAATGAGGAGGAATAATCAGTCCTACAGTTCCTGCCCATAGCAGGGTGAGGCTCAAGGCCTCATTTCCAGGCATTCCCAGCCATTAAGGCCCAGTTCTCAGAAGGTTTCCATGTCAAGCAGACTACTTTTTTTTTCCAAGGGCTGTTTGTGTTATCACAACTGATAAGCCAGCCACTGGCATCGAGTTCTTACAGCTCTGGTTTTAAAATGGATAATAGGAAACTGGTAATAACACTGGCTTGGAACAAAAATGAAATTCTGAAGTACGAGTGTTACAAGGGGAGAAAGGCATTAAAAAGCCATGCAGGAAATGTGAACAGATCTCTGTGACTGTGTCGTGCAAGCCCACACAAGGTACAGAGAGTCCTTGAACTCTGTGCATCCACGTTTTACACCAAATCAGTGTCACTGTTCCCTCTCCAGACTCCCTGCACCACCTCAGTTCACCCAGAGAAATCAAGGCCAGCTTGAGGATAATGATATAAATAGCAGGGAGTTTATGGAAACTTTGCTGAAGTTGTTTGTGTTGAGCTGCAAAAAGGTAAAAGTGCTGGTACAGTGCCAGCCAACCCTGCACATCTGTCCCTGCATAACCTGTACCTCTGCTATCCATTTGGAGTCTGTGGACTKCATTTTGACACATTAGCTGTATATTAAAACAGATATATTAAAATTTATGAATACTTACTGGTTACAACACGCTGRTCTCCAATTGCTTTTTCCCACTCTGTCTTTTCACTGACAGATGTTATCGTGCCCTTGAGTTGGGAGCTCTGACACACCACYATGTTGGAGTCGTTTTCTTGCTTGTTTTACTCTTTTTGTTACGATGTTTCTTCATTTTATTCCCATCAACTTTCATTGTCTTTAATGCTGTCCCTGAACTTGTAAAGCTGTTTCTCCTAACAATGGGTACTTTGGAAATGGCAACAATTGCTTTTCCATGAACTACAAGGCAGGAAGTGCATTGTTCCTTTAAAAAAATTACCAGATGTTTTTCAGGGCTGACTACTAACACTTAAAAAAAGCCAGAAACTATTATTTTCCAAATAACTCAACTCTAATTTTGTTATTGTGTGACTCCTGTTTGCATTTAACTGGGAACTGCAGCCTATGCCAGTACGAAAGAAGGAATTTCTCTCAAGTTAAGTATGTAAAGTCCATCTATGTGGACTCAAGTCCATCTGAGTGAATCATGTTATTCCTCTTGCTCTTCCTGCCAGCMCAAAAACTGGCACTGGGATACCTGCAACACGGGTTGTCTTGTGTTCTCTGACTGGAACAAATGAATATTCCTTGTCCCTGGGTGCAGGGATTATTGACAGAAAATACCCAGAGCTTCACAGMAAAGTGACTGCATTTTATTTCGCATTAAAAATTAAAATATAGCTTTAAATGATAAAAGTATATTTTTACCATGGACAGTAGAGTAAGAAGAAATTACCCACATCTCACATGCCTGGAAATTTGTTATCCCTGCTGTTCCCACATCCCATGCCTCTGGATCACAAGCTGTTCATGATGGAGCGATACTCTCTCTGATGTTCCACAAGCTTCAAAAATACTTCATATTTCTTGTCATAAAATCTGTGTAAGAAAGTTAATGTCAACAAAGCCTGAGATTTGAAGATTTAAATCCCGTGCAATACATATGTTTACTCCCTTCTCTTAGCATTAAAGACACTTTGACTCTTTGCTCAGTACAGCTTCGGTTGGGATCAGAGCTCTCCCTGTGCTCTGCCAGAGCAGTTCACACCCAAACCAGTGATTTCCAGTTGCAATTCCACCTTTTGTTCTCTCTACAGACACCTTGGGTTCTCAGACACTTTCCCCCAAAGTTCTCTGCTTGGACAGTGAGGAGACACCAGAACTTCACAGAATTCATTCAGGTGGGAAAAATCTTCCAAAATCACTGAGTCCCACT
>NW_026623357.1:1562488-1576217 GCF_030028575.1 Malurus melanocephalus
CGTGTCCCCCCGGAGCCGCCAGGGGGAGCCCGCGCGCCGCCGCCCATGGAATCCGCGATCCTTAAAAGTACCCTTAAAATATAATGTAACCCTTTAAAAATAATAGAAATAACTCTATAAAATGTAAAATGAACAATGTTAAAATAGAAATTATTAAGCTTTAGAAATTAATATGAATAATCGTTAGAGATACAGTATGAACGATTCTTAAAAAATATAGTGTACTATTATTTTTGAAGTATCTGTATGCTAAACACTCCTGCACTTGAGCAGGGCTGTAAAGAGACACTCCAACCTCATCTCCAGACCCCGACTTTGTCTCCCTTGAACTCTCCCAGTGGAACACCCCAAGGCCAGTGTTACCTTTTGTGCTCGTGGTTGGGCTGCACGATTCTCCCAATTTTCCCCATTTTCGCCATGGCCTCCTAGGAAAAGAMAAACACCAACTGGAAAAGCCTGTTTTGATTTAAAATACTTTTTGACAAGAACAAGATGTTTCAAAACCAATTGGAACATTAGTGATGTATTTTGTTTCGGCTGCAYAGGCCAGATGGCAGCAAATATGTTCAATCCCATTATAAAGTAGTCAAGAGAACAAAGCTCTGCAGACCCTCAGTAACCARAATCTGTTSCTCTCTCTCACTGGGAGTCCCAAGCGGAACAGACTTATCTTTTATTATTTACTCTAACCAAAGGAAATGTTAAACACTGCGTCCCCGGAGGGAAGGGTTCTCAAATAAAATGATACTGTACTTGAGATCCCCTAATCATATTCCAAAAGTATCGGTTTCCTGGAGGGTGCTCCACAAGCTCAAGGTAACCTGTGAAGGTCTGCTCTGGAGCTCACAGCTGCCCTCACATTCCTGCACAAAGGTGTAAGAGGCAAACTCTTGATCCTGCTCTGCTTTTGGCCAAAACAGAGTCAGAGCTYGCAGAATCCCCTGCAGAAGGAGTCTCTGTGACAGCCACAAGAGGAAGGGAGAGAGATGAGTAGTTGGATTCCTTCCMTGATCTCTGTGGGATTCTGATTTTCTGTGGATTCTCCCAAACAATCCCACTGGAATGGGAATCACTGGAGTTAAGAGAGGGCCGAGCTCTCAGGGTACAGCAGTGGCAGCAGACACTCGGTGATTTCACAAGGAGCACCGAAGCTTTCAGATGGGAGAATGTTAAAAACATTACAGGTCAGGATTCAAGAATCAGAGTGTGACAAAACCAGTGCTCAGAGTTTCTGAGAATGACCCTGAACCAGTTTTAATGCCSTGCCTAAGAATGAGGCTGACCCTGGACAACGGGCAGCCTGTGCTGCTGCTGCATCTTTAAAAGGTTTGGATGATTCTACAGGTTGGAATATCTGCTGTAAAGAGATCTGTGCTTTCCACTAACCCAGCACTTCTCAGCCAAGGGTCTCACAGAACTTCACAACGTGAATGAGCAGTGTCAGCACAGTGTCACCAGCCCAGGGCAGGCTCTACCACAGTAAAAACCATCACCAGTGGGTGCAGCCAGGCTCTGACCCTGCTAAGGGTGCTGATAAACCAGCAGGGAATATTTCTGTGCTCTCATGAGCCCATTCTCTTTCATGTGTGCACAGGTTGATTGTACTTYGATTCCCCAGGAAACACCCTTCAAATAACACTTGCAGAGAGATAGTGTGTTCTTTTYCCTGGGACATGTGAGCCTGCTGGCACTGAGACTCTGCACACCAGCCAGATTCAAATACTGCCATGGAAAGGTTGATATCCTTCCCAGTAAGAGAAATGGGCATTTTATTCCTTGTCCTTTAACAGGTGATACTGACAATACTCAAGCATTGTCCCTGTTTACAATAGTCAGTCTCTCATAACTCCCCTACATGGCCAGCTGGATTTACAGACTATCCAAAAAATGAATGAACACAGAAAAAAAAAAAACCAACTCAAAGTAAAAGCCAATTCCCTATCATACAATGGTTACTGCTTTTCCATTGTGTCTTCAGGAAAACAAAACCTCCTGAAGCACTTTCTCACCAACAGAACAGTCACCTTCCTTTCTGCTCCCTGCTTTACACCTCCTTTGGAATCACCCTGGAGACACTGCACGAAAATAAACCCACGACATCCAAAGTGTCTGAACAGGCAAATCCAATTTTTTATCACAGGTGCAACAACAAGGAAAGGGAGGGGAGGCTTTGCATTCCCCATCAGTGCAGAGTCAGGAGCAGGACATGAACAGCACCATTCCCAGGATAGTTCTGCCTCTGACAGAAGTGCTCCACACTCATGTTCTGCATTCCTCTTACATCTTCTCTTCTGCTGGACCCCCATCACCCACCCTGAGCTAAGGAAGGAGTACCCAAGTTTATCAGTTTTCTGGTTTATCAGCTAAAATACTTCAGAGTTTTAAAATCTGCTGAAAATACACGGATTTTTGAGAATTCACAGCATTAAAGCCTCACAGCAACTACCACGATTCTGTGGAATAACATGGCAAAAAAATACACAGCCAGCAATTTTCAACAACTCACCCATTCTGTGGTGCTCAAAATATCCTAAATTAATTCCCTCTCTCAATTCACATTTTAGTTGTGTGTTTTTCTGTGTTTTAAAGTCAGTTTGGTCATTGTTAGCTTGAACAAAAAACTTTACTCCCAGAGGAGAGTCCTTTCAACAATTTTCTGGGGACAAAGAAGAACAGAACATTGAAAATATGAATTTATAATGAAATGGGAAACAAAGGAACATTAGAATTGCATTACTGAATCGGATCAACCTTGTGCACTGCTCTGTCTCCAACAAAGCCTTAAATATAGCAAAGTGATAATRCTGCCGTTCAGAAATAGTTTGTTTGAGGGTTGACATCCAAATCCATAATTCCAGTCACCAAGGATTTCACAATCTTAATTTGAATGACGMTCTATCTTCTTTGTTTGCCAGTCTAGACAGCACAATGAATACAGTGATTTAAAACACAATGAATTCTCTCTTAAAACAAAATATTTTGTRAAATTGCTTTTTAATCATTTCTTTTCTCTCTTTCCATAAAGGCTACGCTATAAATAAACCCTGAAAGTTCGCATTTGATCATCGTTTCTAAAGGCTGGGCAAGAGGCAAGTGAAGGGTTTACACAGAAAAAAAAGAGAGGCACTGTGGAGCAGAAATAAAGGGATGCATTCATGATTTCTAACCTTTTGTTAGAGTGTCAAYGCTGAGACAGATACAAGGCAGTAAACACTCTGCTCTCCATGGAGAGCCCCAGCCCAGTGGGGTTATCCCTGCCCGGGAAGGGAACAGGGATCCAAACTCCCCCAGGCCCACCAAATCCCAGAGCAAGGTGCCACTTTGCTGCTGGGAAGGTTTTCAGTACCTTGATGAGGCTGAGTATTACTGAAAATTAATGAGATGTGAGCCCTTAAAGTGCACAGCAGAGGAGAAATCAGATTTATGGACATCAGCCTTAGCTTAGAAAGTCAAGTAACAAAATCCCAATTGGGCTTTTTCCTTATTTTGAGACTTTAAAAATTGTCTCCAAAGTGAAATGGATAAGGCATTCAAGCACAAATGCAATTTCCCAGCTGCGTTCTCCCCACTTGGTGATTTTGGTAATCCCAAGAAATGCTTGGACTTTTACCTAAGGTAGTTATTACCAATGAAACAACCACAGATTATTTGAAGTTCTKTAAAATTTCAGTGGCTGAAAGCACGTGGCTGCACGTGGAGCAGCAAAGCACAAGACTGGGGGGAGCTGATGCTCACATTCAGACCAGKCTCAACTCTCCAGTGTTTGCACAGAGTTTGCTTTCCACAGATCCATCAGCAGAAGGAAAATAATGTAAAAGTTGTAGGAACATTCTTCCCACCAGGCCTATCTTGATTTGCAGGACTCAGCAGGTGAAAGAACCTTCAAACTATCAGAGACTGACTTTCCTTACACTTCTAGCCCTCATAAAAAATAAAATAAAAAATGTTCTATGTAATAATTTCAACTGTTCTGTACCAGTGAAGAACCTCTCCCTCACTCATCTCTATTCCACACACACCAGCTCAGATAACAGATGTCTTTAGCATCATYTTAAACAGTCCAGCCACAGATATATTTGGATTTGAAGAGCAAAAATAGATTTCTTGAAATGCTGATGTTGAAGAAATACTTTTAAACTTTTATAAGTATTTTTTTTAAAAAGCTGCTATTTCCTTCTAGGCTTTTATTTAGGGATTGCTTGTTCCATAGCCTGAAGATGCAAAATTAATTCATCTTATCTATGTTTACAGGAATTACAGGAGGGTACTTCTGTAACACAGGCCTAGCAGAACATTACTTTTTAGTGGTATATGACTGCATGAAGAAAGCATGTGATCGACCATATACAGTATTTTTCTAGTGGTTTTTTTCCCCCCCTTAAATTTGTTTGAGTTATAGGGGCAAATCTTGGCAGTGTGCACAAAGCCCAGAATCTGTAACTCAATTCTCTGTGGGTTTCTGCGAGGAGCGAGCCAAGTTTTAAAACACATTATGGATAAATATTAGAGCTGAGCAAAAATTTCACACCTAAGACCAAAGTGTGAAAATTTGGCTTTGATTCATTTAGTGAAAAGGTGGAAAATTTCACACAAGCTTGTATTTTCCTTTTGCYCTGATCCAACATCGATTTTTGTGTCTGTATCAAACCTCAGACAGAGTGAGAGATTTCTGTCTGTGTGTGAACATGAGATGATAGAGAGCAGGGAGGAGAGGATGGAGGGCTGGAAGGCAGGACAGCAGCTCAGGACTTGAGCTCCACTCTGTGCCCAGGAAAAGTCWCTGGCCTTTGGAATCCCTCTGGCCATTTGTCCAGCAGCAGAACTGGCCCTCCTCAGAGGAATGTTTTATCCATTTGTTTGTTCCACTGGTGGTTTGCTCCACTTGGTGAACCAAGCAGCTCAGAAGGAGCCCAACATTATTCTGTCCTTCAGCCATCCAGCCTGAGCTGACAGAGGCCAACTGGATGGATCCTGAGCACTGAGATGAGGTGGACTTCTGCTTCAAGCACTGAATCAGGATCCAGAAAGTTTCAAGAGATTCTCAGAATTACATGAGAAAAGAGTAACTGACTTCTCATTTTCACTCTCTGTGCCATTTCCCCAGTTTGGTTTGGCTGGGGCAGAGTTTGCACGCTCAAGCTTTGTCCCCAGTTTTGCACTGGGGGTGCCACAGGAGCTCCCAACCCTCGTGCACCTTCCACATCCCACTGAAGGATGGATCTTGACCTGTCCTGTGCCACCACAGCCATCACTCCTTAGCTCCAGAGACAAGAACAGATGGAAGAGAGCTCTCMCAGCAGCTGAGACAAGCACAGGTAAGGCCATGGCACCATTTCTGCCTGAAGAACACCAACTTTGGCTCCACAGTGCCAGCCAGGCTGTGCTCACCCAGTTTGGTGCCCCAGAGCCCAGGCAGGCACAGGCACAGCCCTAAGAAGAGCAGCAGAGCCAGGGCAGCCATGCCAGCCATGACATTAATTACTTCTTCTGCAGCCCAAATTTAGCATGGGCCGAGGGTCAGCTCTGATTGCCACATCATCTATCAGTTGGAAACTATGTTTGGGTCTAAGCTGCAGCCACTCTGCTCCTAAATATAGGTTAGCTGTTGATTGGAGTCTGCACTCCCCCAAGTTGCCTCTGACTAKCAAATAATTAGGCAGTTTGCTTGGTGAGGGCTCTGTGCTGGCACCTCCTCATGCCCAGAGCTGCCTGGGCACAAACMTGACAGCTTAGCAGGGGTTTCAGCTTCCCTGGGGAATGGAAAGAGCCCAAGTGCTCAGCTCCTGTTTCAGCTGCCCAGACTGCTGGCACTGGGTGCTGTGAGTCAGGTCTGTGGGYACCATCCAAGCAGTGTGGGGCAGGGTTCAGCTGCTCCTCTGTCACAGAAGAAGGGACATGAAGGCCCCCATGAAGGGGCTGCTCACTTTGGTGTCTGTGTGTGAAGGTCCCAGCCCAGCTCTGGTGCCACAACTGGAACAGGATCCTGACTGGGGGGATGGCAGCACATCCCCCTCACCCCCTTCTGAGGTGGAACAATTTGTTAAAACACACACAGCATGGCTGTTAAAATGGACTAAGATTTGTCCATAGAAACCACATGGGAATGCATTGATTTGACACCGGTTTTGGGCTGGAAGATGCTTTGCTGACAGGCAGCTGTGTTTAACACAACATAAGCTCACCTGGAGTCAGGAGAGCAGATTCCTCCAGCAGCTCCCAAGCTCAGTCAGCCCTGTCCCTGCTCATTCCTCTGGGGATGGAGTGAATTCATCCAGGGAATGCTCCTCTGCAGAACCTGCAACACATTGTTCTGCTTCTCTGGCTCCCTCCTCACCCTCTGCTTGCAGCATCTCTCCTGATGCTTTTATCCTCAATTTTAGGTGGTAAAACCTTTGGGACAGGCAGGGCAGGTGTGTGATTCCACRTGGGCACACACACCAAAAAATGAGCTGGACAGAGAGCAATTCCTCYCWGGGAGGGTGGGCAGGCCCYGGCACAGGGTGCCCAGAGMAGCTGTGGCTGCCCCTGGATCCCTGGGGTGCCCAAGGCCAGGCTGGACAGGGCTTGGAGCACCCTGGGATRGTGGAAGGTGTYCCTGCCCAAACCATTCCACGATTCTGTGATTTGGATTGGGTAAAACAGAGACACTGAAGATCCAACCCAGGAGACCCTGACTCTCTGCTGGGCACTCCACACAATATTTAGTTGGATTGCTCTACTTCCTTCAAGGTGCAAAATTCAGATTTATGATTTATTCAGCTGATTTCTTTCCACATCCATGCTGAACATTCAGCTTTCCTCGCATTTAGTCACCGAGTTCAAACTTTTATTTGCCATCTGGCAATGGATTGGGCTTTACTGGGGGAGGAGGGGATAGGAAAGGGGTTTTTTTCCCCTTTTTTTTTTTTTTGCATCTGTATTTGCTTTATGAGCTACAGCTAAGGCATCATTTACACATGGGAAACTGGATCAGGTTCTCTCAATTCATTCCATATGTTCACTTACGCTGTCAAAACATTTTTTCAATCTAATTAATCCGCACACGTCTCTGTTCATTTCCCCACTTTGGGCCATTTCAGCATTTTTGGGGTACCTAGCTGGGATTTTGTCATAAAACCAACTTCTGCCTATACTTTGCTTTAGGGTTACTCCATCAAGAAAACAAAACTATTTGCAATATTTCCCTCTTCTTCACTTATTTATTCTTTCCCTGTTTCCAACACTGGCTGAGACTTTCCTTTCCCCCTCATCTTTCAAATATATTCTATGCCATGCTCCAGTGTCTACCTGAGGTTAATGAGGAAAATCCCTGCTGAGAGTTTTGATTTGAGATTATTTTTTATCTGGTTAATCTGATGTGTGGTTTACTATTAAAAAAAGAAAAAAAAAGAAAAAAAACAAACCAAAAACTATACCTCAGAAATATGCTTACATTTTACCCAATCTGGACTGCATTTGGGAAATTACCCTGGACAGGGGCTCATAAAAAACAAGAGACCTTTAGAAAAAGTCTTTCACTACTGTAAGCCAGTAGAAGGTTGAGAAGTTAAAACTGAGGTTGAGAGAGCAAAACTGCATTAAAATATAGAGAGAGCCTCACTAGAAGTAATCTTACTGATACTCTATGTCCAACAAAAAAATAAAATATCATTTAAGAGATACAGAGTTGCCCAATGAGGGGTGAACAGAGAGTGAATCCTAGAAGAAATGGGCGTTTAGGCTGGACTGCACAGCCATTTGTCCCTGGAAGCACAGCACAGAGCAGGCAGCTCTCTGKGGCTCAAGGCATTTGGTTTCCTTGCCATGATTGCTACAGACAARGGGTCAGCAACCTTTTCTAGCACACTGCTCCAGAAAGTGTTTTTCTTTTCTAAATTAAAGGCTAGCAGTGACTGAACTGAGTGGAGCTGAAGCGAAGCACACTCATCAGGGCAGGGGGGTGGACCAGATGACCTTTAAAGGTCTCTTCCAACCCAAACTATTCCATGATTCTGTGATCAGCTGATGATGCTGTCCTGTTCTGTTAAAAACTGAGCATCCTTTCTTCTCCAGTTCTGAAAATCAGCCAGGGATGAGAGGCTACTGCTCTTGTTTGTCTTCTGCCACTAGGACTGTCCTCCAAGAGTGCTCTTTCTAAAAAAAGCACTTTAAATGGTGGATACATATTGCTAAACAATTCTATTTTGGGAAAAAAAACCCACCAAACCCTGGGAAGTCTGGTTTTGTGGATGGGATGGCCAGTCTGTTGCCAAATGTGCTCCAATAATAGCAAGGGAGAATCTCAACCTGAACTGTGGAACTCCCAAGGACACAGAATTCAGAGTTCTATAGGAAGAAACTGCAACAGTCACACCAGAATAGGTGTTCTGTTCCCCTTGCTGCTAAAAACTTTGGCTTGTATCTCCTCTGGAGATTGGGAAATGGTAAATACAGCTCCCTTTAGGCCTAAAACTTCTCTGTCAGCTGGAACCTCTTTCTGTGCACAATGTTTGTGCACTGCAATCACATTTATTGCACAGAAAACCTGTAGGYACCAACTTGAACAAATTAATTTAGAATAAACTGTTCTTGTTGGCCAATGGCAGGTTCCCCTCATCACCACTCTGGCTATCTGACATTTTTCTAYACAAAACCAAACCCAAGGGCTAGTTATTCCCACCTGCCCCAAAGCCATAAAAGAGCCTTTGATTACATTAATATCCCATAACCTCTGTGACTGARTAAATCCAAACCTGTCACCCAGCACTGCCAGCAGGAGTTTTTAAAGGTATCTCAGGCATCTTTTTCCTTAGCAGATGTTCTAAGAAAGCATTTGTATTCCTTTGGCAAATAGAAAAAGAGCACATTTTATAAATGCTCGTGCCCAAAACAAAGGCTGGTTCTGTGTGCAAACACCCCAGCTGGAATCAGAAGTGCAKTTGCTGTGGGATTGAGGCACCAGAGCTGGGCTGGGCACAGGCTGAGGTCCAGCCCAGCACCATCCTGCCCAGGGCTTCTCTGAAAATTGAGCTCCTGAGGCAGAATCCACCTTCCCTGAAACATTTTCAAGTTTCAGTCAGGTGGGAAGGTTGGGGAGCTCGTTATAAGCTCTCCTTTTTATCTSCAGAAAGGCAAACAACACCAAATCCTTGCAGAGGGATGTACTCACCTCACAACACCCAGCCAGCCACCATTCCTACTTTAACTTTGCTTTCTCATCCTGTTTTCCCAGCTTTTTAAGAAGGCCCAGTGAGCTGCACCTTGKGGCTCTTGGTTCCAAGCAAACCTTTCCCCTTCAGTCATTTCAACAAGAAACTCCTCACCCACTGCTCCTGAAGTGCTTGTGGGGAAAAGCTCTTCCCAGAACACCCTCCATGACTCTGCTCACTGCACTCATTGTCTCCTGAATTTTAACTTTGGACAAGTCACACAAGCCCYGAGATCAGCTCAGCTGGTCRGAAAACGCTGCTGAAAATGCCAAGGGTGTGGGTTTCATCCCCATCTGGGCCATCACTCCAGAGATGGATTTGATCATCCTTGTGGGTCCRTCCAACTYRGAATATTTTGTGATCCARTGAAGCCTTCTGCACTTYAGCTCCTTGTGCATTCCAYGAGAATCCTAACACCCCTAGATTAATACMAAACACTCAGGAGGAAAATCTGGCTGATGTGGGACACAACTGAAGAAAAACTACTTTRTGCTTCACAATTCAGCTGATCCTAAGAACTGAGCCAATTCCTGCTGCTGAGGATCTGCCCTTTTGTTTAAAGACAGCAAGCTGGGCAAAGAGATGAACAGCAGAGGCTCAAATGGCAGAASCTCAGCGAGGTCAGTGAGTGTTGGGAGCTGTGGTTTTCCTTCCCTCCCCAGGGCTGCTCCAGGAGGGAGGTGAGTGTGTGCTGGCAGCACCACGGGCTCTTTGCAGAAAGGACTTTCTGAAAGAAAAAAAACAAACAAACAAACAAAAAAAAACCCAGAAGAAGCAAAAATGAACAACTCTATCATTATCCGATGTGCTGAGATCTCGGCAGAGATCATCTCAAAGATCCATATTGTTTACAGCAGCTGATGAGTCTCACAAGTGCTGAAGCTGTGCTCTCGCTTAAAGTGCTAACATATTTACAGTTTTCAGTCCTGTCCTTAGCACTTATCTGTCATTTCAAGATGAATGCTCCTTTTGTACAGTCTAATCACTCGCACGAACACTCCACCAGCTCAAAACCCCAGATTTGTTTCTCTTTTCCACTAGCAGCAATTCTGTACTTTGGAAATTGCTTAATGCAGCAAATCTGAAAGGAACCCAGCTAGATTTTGCTCAAAGGTATTTCTTTGGCTGTGACAAGTCTAGAATGGAGGGGAAGACATTAAATTACTTTTATCTGATWAAGTCTGAATTTTACTATGCACCTTTCTAAACACACTTATCCATTGTTTTGCTCTGGCGTGGTTATTGACATTGGAATAATTAGTGAAGCTCTTGATAAGATCAGACTGGATCAGYAACAGATCTAACTAAACCCTTGATAAGAAGCCATTTTCTCATGCTCAGTAATCTTTTCTCTATATATAATATGTCAAATGTTTGGTAGGATCCCATCCTGCCCCCTCCTCTCCCAACAAACAGTAGGACCATGTGCARTGAAAAGCTGTCAGTCACTCCCTTTTTACAGGAATAAAGGAATGTGGGTCATTCTACAACTCAGTAACTTAATTTAAAAAAATGCAACCCAGGCATGCAAGAACAAGGATACAGTTCTAAGGAGGAGGTCTTACCCTGCTGGATGTTTTACATTACACTCATTGGGTTACTGGCCTGTCACAAATCAGTTTCAGATGCAGCTCACAAAATGCTCAGCAATGCAAGATGCATCTGTTGTTTCTGCTAATCCTGGTCCTGCTGCAGTAAAAAAAAAACAATTTTTTTTTTTCAGAAGTCTCCTGAAATGTCTACAATGGCAATTTAGAAGGCTCCATACTCGAGCAAAAAGAGCACCTCAGTTATGTGCTGGGCACAGCATTAGATACCAAAAGATTCAGGCTGGGAATGAAAATGCTGATCTGGAATTAGCCTTTGCTGTTCCTAAGAAATTGCCAATGCAAACCGTGAGTGAATTTGTGCTCTAAAGGATGTGGTCTCCCATTCCTGCCCAAGTATTTTGTAAAAACAAGAATTCTGCACATGAAGTGCATTTTAGTGCAGATGTACARCACAACCTTTAAATGTCCTGAATGCTGTAAATACTAAAATTTGATATAAACATCAGAGTAGTATCCATGCCACAGTATACAGGCCACCTTTCATATTATATACATAGAAAAGAAAATCAACACAATAATAAACTGCAGTTCCAAGGTAAGATTTTGAGGTCAAAACATGTTCCAGTTATATGTAACTGCATTGCCAATCTACAGCCTTTCCATTCTGACTTATTTGAATCCACCAGAGCAACACCTTTGGCATCATCATAGATTTTCTTTGCACTTTTTGTTCTATCACTTTGATACAACCATAAATCCCACCTCTTGAGGTATGTAAACATCACTAGATCTGCTTCACAGATAATCAGGAGGATGAAGAGCAAGGTTAAAAAACTCGCCTGAAGTCACAAAGTCAGTGGCTGAGGTGGGAATAAAACCTATKTACTCTGCCTCTCGATTGTTTTCTCATTGCAAAATTCTGTTTTTATTTACACTCAGAACTTGATGCTGCAGCAGTTTGTGTTAGATTTGAACCACCTCCCATCACCAGGCTGTTAATATGAACTGCTTTGGCAAACACGGATTTTTTCCTGCATCCCTAGGAAATATTACACTACGTTTWACAGGGTATTTGTTTGATCTGATAAGCCAGACAATTCATTCCTTATCTCCAGGACATGAAATAAGCCTGGGATTTGAGGTGTCCAACAGTTCTGGACACCCATATCAGTTCATACTTAAGGAATTACAATAGGAGCAGGAATACTGATAAACCAAGAAAAAYCCTTTTTTTTTAAACTCTTCCTGATAATGCTGCAGAAAAATCCACCCTGGGTGGAATATGAGCACAAACTCTCCAGCCCTAAACCCTACTGCTGTGTTGTTTSTATTCATGGGAGAGTTCCCAGCTTTAAGGCACAATCCAAAGAATGACAAATGCCATCATCTGGAGAAATTCAGAGAGTTACAAAACATATCAAAAAACTGTGGATGGGAGAAAAATTGGGCAGGGAAGCAGGAAGGCAGTGGAATGACACTGTGGTGTGAGAGATGCTGTGTAATTAGCCACTAGAGGGAACAAGAGTCATGCTCTTAATTAAGGTGCAGCCTCTTTTAGCAGRGGGGCTGAGGGTTATCCTTACCTAGGGAAGCTGTATGGGGGAGTTGAACCCTTTTCCCTGTAAGGTTTGGAGTGGGACAAAGCTTTCCTGCCCTTTGTCTGTGTTTCATTYTCCCCTTTCAGGTCTCTACAGGCCTTGGCACAAGCAGAGAACAAGACTAGAAGAATTCATACACCTTTCACATCTTATAGCTGCAATTAACTATTTTTGCACCTGGTAAGAATGTTTAAACAAAAGCCTGGGATCACAAGAGATGAGACAAAGGAGAGTATGAAAAAAAAAAAAAAAGTGGTAAAATAGACAAAGCTGTATTTTGCAGACAGGGTACATTTTGGTGTTGGCTTTTTTGAAGGAGAAGAGAAGAAAAATCACATTCAGTTTATTGCCAATGGTGTGAAAAATGAGGAATGATGCTTTGCTGGCATCAATAGACTCAGACAGGGGTTGGGAGGGATGGGAAGGACCTGCAGCCCCTCCTGCCTGCTGACCTGACTGGAACCCCATGAGAAAAACAAATGAGGCAAAAAGCAAAAGCCCCTCTTCTCCTCTCCTGCTGAAGGACACAGACCTATTCAACAGCATGGCAAGGACTGAATCACAGACAAACAATCTTTTTATTACCATAAAAATGACAAATAAGTAACAGTTACAGCCTGTAAACACAAGACTCAAATTAAATAGAGTTCTAAGTGGTACAGGGTAAGTGGAAGCAGGATCCCACTCCTATTAGAGCCGGCTCAGCCTAAAGAGTATCAGATGTTACCCAGGCCTTAGAAGGCCTGAGACATAAACTATGTGTGTAAGAGAAAAAGAAGTCAAATGACTCATGACAGAGTTTGTTTTAATATAAATGACTTCTTCTGGCTCTCTGCTTTTAAAGCCTTGCCATGTTCAGATCCTGAGCAGCTAACCTGGGCAGCTGGCTCCCTCWGCCCTGTCCTTTAGTTTGTGTATAAAATGCTGGCATTTCCAAACTCCTATTCCTCTGGCTGAGGGAGGGCAGTTTATTTTAGCACTGTGATCAGTGCCATCATAAATCTCCCCTCTTCCAGTCCAAGAACACTGGCACAGCCCAGGCAGTGCTCTGTGCATGCACTGTGCCCATAAAACAGAGCACATGCCATGAGGCTTTACTGAAATCCTGAAACCTTGAGAGGGGACTTGAGGTGAGGRATCAGCACTGAATGAGCCAAAAACCATCCCTTACTCTTCACTTTTCATTATGTGAGAACATGGGAGAGGGACTGAGATGTGGGAAGAGTTGGGGAGGAGAAAGGATGAAAAAAGAGGAATAAAATGGGGAGATAAAGAAGAGAAAGAAAAGGAGAAGAGAAAAGAGAAGAGAAGAGAAGAGAAGAGAAGAGAAGAGAAGAGAAGAGAAGAGAAGAGAAGAGAAGAGAAGAGAAGAGAAGAGAAGAGAAGAGAAGAG
>NW_026623357.1:1576363-1620672 GCF_030028575.1 Malurus melanocephalus
TTGGGGGTTTAGTGCCGAAAGGGAAAAGCCCCATTCTCTGCCACATCCATCTTCATTCTGTTTCCATGCCTGCTTCCCCTTGGGATGAATGGAATGTCCATGTCCAGAAAGCCACACATGAGACATTTTGTGTCTTATGGCAAATGTGCTGAATATCTACAGGGCCAAAGTTATACACAGCAAATAAAAAAGTGAATSTGCTCAGTCTCCCTTTCATGCAATGCAAGAATCATCCCTTAGATGGGACTATTGCAAAATTTAAACAACCTTCCAACCACAACCAGTAAATAATGAGTAATGTGCTTGTATATTCAAAGCTTTTATGCCAACCAGTCCARGAACGTGAGGAGAGCTCATCACAAAAAGGCCCCATTTATCAGAAGGGCTTCACACAGCTTCACATCTTTAGGGCCATTACGCACCTCCCACACCTCAGCCAAGTGCCAGATCCCAACCTRGAGCCTAACACAAATCCCATTTATCTGTGCAAGACACACGAGCTGCTTCTCTCAGGCTGGACTGAAGATACAGCACTCAATACCTAAACTGCTTAAAGTTCACAGAAATGGGTGATTTCACAACAACCTAGGGGAAGACACAAATCTGGCAAAATCAGGCAAAAATTGAGTCTTATTAGACATTTTGAAAGCAAAAGGAGTTTGAAAGCTACAAGACTCAGCAATATCTCACTGAATATATCCAAGGTGTTTGTGCCACAGGGCTGGACAATGAAGGCACCCCTCAAATGTGCCATGTTAGCATCATTTACCCCATGGTTTTGGGAAGGAGAGGCTGGGCTAGAGGATGGCACAGCCCTCCCACATATGCCTGACAATGCAGAGACTCTTCAAAGGAAAAATTATTGGTTAGAAGTTGGTTTATTTTCCAGACTTTGAGGGTCCCGTGTGCTTCCCAAGCTCTAAAAGAAGTGACATGGTTACATCTAACCATCCCTCATTGGTGAGGAGTCCATTGCCACATCACTTCACTGTTCCTTGCTCAAACAACTCCTCCCACCAGAGCTCCCACACTCCTCCCTAAAGCCCCTACCTGGCAAAGGAGGATTTTTAGGCTGTGTGGCAAACAGCAGGTGCTCACACAAACAGGCCCTGCAGTGCTCAGGAGGTATTTCTGTGCTGARGGGCAGTGATGCTCAGGGGAATGCAGCTCCCAGGAATGCCACRCATTGAGGACATGCCCCATAAATCATTCCTAAGACAAGAACCCAACTCGCTTTTGCTGTGCACTTATAAGGCACAGTGAGAAGTGGGCACAGCTCTTCTCCCTCTTTGTGCTCCTCCWATGTTTTTCAAGCCTCATCTGGAGAAATATCTTTGTGCAAAAATCTGCAAGTCAGGCTTTTCCRTGCCCACTTGGTGGTCAGTTTTTCTGCCTTTATTTCCCTCAAGAGTGACAATTATGGTCTTGCTACTCATTASGTGGACACGTGTCCCAGTAAAAACAAAACAGAGCCACAAAGRAACTTCATATGGATCCTCTATAGCTCACTGTCCAAATTCAAACTGTGCCTCTGAAATTTAAACACAGGACATGTAAAAAGTTGCTTCAAAACAAGAAAGAAAGGGTTGGGAAGGGCTGTTATATGTCTGTATCTAAGAAACSGAGGAAACAAGAACACATGATTGAACAAAGGAAGGAGAATGAGAATTGGATTCCAATTCTGGGGAAAGCCAGTATGTTAAAAAAGCAGCTGCCTTCTAATAAATGTTATGGGATCTCTCCTTCACCATTTCAAATCCATGATTATAAGAAAGGGAAGAAAGAAAAATGCCTTTACTGTTAACCACAATAAACTGTATTGGACTCTGAGACAGTAAACAATCCAGTTAAACTATACAGAGAGAAAAAAATTAAGAAACAATCCCTTCTAKACATCTTTAGGAGCAGGAAAACATRGCATATGTAAAACAYAAAACTTTTTCAAATATAGGGTGGCAGAAGTAAGTCCTAGTGGTCTGARCTAGTAGCACGAAATCCCACAACTAAGTGATCTTAACATCCTTCAAAAACTTTAGTGTGAAAAACATTCAAGGATTTCAGACAGTGCTGCGACTCCCCATGCTCGTGCTTTGCCACGGAACAGTCTGATCCCTGTGCTGACATAGCAAGAGTGCAAATCCCAGATGGAAAATTAATCTCACAATGTAGCCAGATTGAGTTTCCAATTCTCCAGTGCATAACTTGAAGGTTGTTCTGCTCAGCCACTGAAGAGGTGAGGGCAGAGAGGCTTTAACTTGTTTGACATCCCGAACATCATTTAAGCAAGACACGCTCTGAAAAGGACCTTCTTAGCTACTGACAGTCACAAAGGATCCATGGTATCCTCCTTTGTCCTCATCCTTTCCATAAAATATTGCTATCACACTTTCCCCTGCTTAAACAGCCTGGACAGAAGAGGACACCAAGGTCCAAATGACTTCAGCTGTGGCTCTGAGCACAGGGCTAAAATTGGTCCTTAAAATAGAAAGAAGGATCACAGTATACTTTTAAGAAAGTATCTATCTAATATAAAGACATATTTATGGTTTCCTCATATTTATGGTTTTCTTCAAGAAAAGACAGGGTCAGCAAGCTGGAAAAATGGTAAGGCTGTGATATTATTAAACTTCTACAAGTTGATCTTGGTCTTACTCTTCTTGAAAAAAAAAATCAACTAATGGTACATCTCCTTAGACAAACTCCACTGTGGTCATTTCATGGTTTGTTACAAAAATACKCAGCAGCAGAAGCTGAACTATTCCAGGCAGCATTTTTTCTCCAGCTTGCCAGGTCCTGGGCTTACTGACAGATGAGAAAAATGCCATTGGTTTAATAAGAGTCTCAACTTGTGCAGATTAGCARAACATTACATCTWATTCTTTGCCAGCATCAGCTGATGYGAGTTTTAAACAAGGAGGAAGACATGACAATGTAAGTGTTAATCCYACAGACACAGGAGGTTGTATTCACCTCCATGTGTTTGTTTCTAGCACTGTAATTCAGGATGTGAAAGACCCAGAACTCAGGAGAAGTCAGWGGAGCTGTGCCACTGTGCAAAGCCAGCTACACCTTCAGCACAAAGACASATTAAATAGATTTCTTTTGTCATGCTTCCCTCCGAGAGGTCTTCATTACCTTTTCAGTCCATCCTCGTAAATGTGAAAAATAGGTCATAAAATCTTTATCGCCAGCCTCGGCCAGAATTAATAAACAGGGAAATCACACTGATATCCCGACACAAAGTGCCCCGTCTCCTTCCACCAATGCCCAAATGAATGGCCATGTTTAATTTCATTAGTGTGGTATTTCATGCTTATTTCTACTTTCAGAGGGATAACAAGGCCACATCCCTCAGTGCTGGACTGCTGAGGTTGCTGCCTCCAGTGTTGGAAGTKCTGTGCCAAACACTGAGCTACTGTAAATGGGCAGTTGTGTTATAGCTGATATATCACACTGACTCACTGCAGCTGCCCTTCCCTGTCATTAAAGAGTTACTGAGAAATTCCAAATCTGAACACTGCTGTACTGCATGACATTTCAAATGCAGCATGCTGGGTTTCCACCAAAAGGACAACACCTAACAAAAGACACAGCCTTTGTATCCCATTACCTGTGGCATCCACAACTTGTTCCTGAAGGAGCAATAACACAAACCAATTGCAAGAGCTCTGATCACCTTTATCATCTCAAGATGTGTCATCTCCCAGTGAGCTGYGTGTCAGATTCCTCTCTGGGCTCTGCTCCAGTAAAGCACTTCAGCACATGGGCAGTCCTGCTTACCTTCAGCTGAGCTTCTTGCCTRCTTGAAAGCCAGATGATGCACCCCAGTGCTCGACTGGATTGGGGCACTGGAGTAAACTGGTGTCACTCCTCAGAAATCCTGGAGCAAYGCTGCTTTACATTAACTGGGAACGTTGCATTGGGATTGTGGACCGGGCTCATCTGTCATTTCAGCAGCTCTATGACCTGCTATGACAAACTCTGACATTTCCTTAGACAAGTTTTTACCTGTAATAATTTCAAGTGATATAAACCGACCACAAATCATCTGCTGTGACAATGAGCTAAACACTACTGCACAGCATGTACTGATCTGATAATACATCAAATGTATGACAACATATAGCACTAGACATTGCAYTCCCCCAAGAACATTTCACAGCAACAGAATTATTTCTCTCCACTCCAGTATAAAAGGCAGCCAGCAGGATGATATCAAATGATGGCAGCTCTGCTTCTCATAAAAGGACCTTGGGGACTGYGAGGAGATTTGTGTATCTGCACTTCAGCAGTGCAGCAATGTGGAAATGTTAAAGTTAGTAAAGCAAACAGACCTCAAATGAGAAGGGCAACAGATGTCAACCAGTATCACATGTCAGTAAACAGCAACGAGGCAGAGGGTACTTTTCTAAGCACTTTTGTGAAAGCATCGTGCGAGCAGCTCCAGCCCCAGCTCAGCTGTGTGATCTCTACATGGTGGTGTTTGTACGTGTGACTGAACTCCCACCAAGGGAGGAACTCCAGCCACATGGAAATGCTGTCCACTGGAGTCAGCTGAAAGCAAGCAGAAAGGTTGCTATATATTTATTGTGGCTTGGAAAGTGAAAAAAGTCACACTCTCAAAACGGATTGAAAGCTCATTCTTTGCTTGGCAGACACAAACCAGCATTTATATTTCTCAGCTTTAATACAGAAGGATCATCCTTAGGGCAAAAGAGTAGTAGTGATTCATCTGCTTTTTACCCTCACTGCAAAGACTTCTGACAGTAAGGCCAAAATATGCTAACTAAAAAGGCACTCTTTGTACCATAAACACTAGGCCACAAGGAACTGGACACTGGCCATCAAATCACTGCCTTTTCATTTCTCTCTCTCATCTATATTTCTCTCAAGATTTCTGGTAAGGAGGCAGCTGACTCTATACAAAAGCCAGAGGCATTGCCAGTATCTTGGTGGTTTCATGCATGCCATATTGAATCTAACTTTATTACACAAGGGAAAAACAACCACTTTCAAGTGGGGAAAGCCATATTTCAGTGTCAATACACCAAGGAAAGAGGTAAAGGGATGGAGTTCTACTGCAAAGTCACTGCCTTGAGCCCAGACCTGGTTAGATGTAAATATTCTCCATAGTYATCAAACATCTTATATGGAGAAGTTTGGTTCTTAAAGTCACTTGAAAAGAGCCCACACCAGCCTTAGGAAAGCAAGTTTTTTAATTTTTTCCCAAGAATGGTCTCCACTAAATCCTGAGCTCAAACTCCACATGCCCCAGATTTGGAGTTCTTGAAGAAAGGGAAGGCAAGGTCACAGCACCTCAAAACATCCCATGGTGCCCAAAGAACAACCATCTCCTTCCTTTGCCTTTCCAAAATCCTCTGATTAAGGGAACAGGGGGAAAAAAACAACATGGCAGGAAGGCCTTTACTAAAAGGTGCATTAATTAGGTAAGGCAAGCCAACGAAATGATTAATTTGCTGTTCTCCTTCAATATTATGTTTACACAAGTTGATTACAGCACTTAATTACTAATTCACCCTGCTCAAAAACAAGAGTGCTTTAAATTTTTAATKAGATGAGGGAAGGCAACATTCCCGAACTCAACAGGGAGAAGTCATTTTATTTCCTCTTTTGATTTCCCAAGTTATTACCATTTCTAAGGAAAAACTTATCCTTTCCCTGATCTTCCACTCAGTCCTTGCTTTTGAAAATATGGAAATCACGAGACGTTTGCATGAATTTCAATCCATGGCCTGACAGGTAATGCCTTGGAAGAGGAATAGAGGATCAGATCATCAACTGCAGTGCATCCATCGAAATAAGTGGAACAAAATTACACCAGAAACAGCAAACAGCCTGATCCAGAAATGGAAATGGCCTGATCCCCTCCAGTTCTGTCAGCACAAAAGTTGAATATGTCCCAATACTATTTATGGGTGTTCTTATGAAATGCTGCCTCTTCCCCATTGCCAGTTGGTTCATTACCAAGGTTGTGGACTAATTGTACTCAGGAACTTCTTTACATTCACGACTGTCTGTAACACTTTAATTGTTACAAGGCAAACACACCAAGTATCTTACGTTCTTCCTGGCTGATCTTTATAAAAGTTCTGTTGTCTGGGGGGTTTGTAATTTGATTTTYCCCTCAGTGCTCAGCCACACAACGACATCCTGAGACGACTGAGATAAAATCCTGATAATTACCTAATACCTCTTCCTATAGAAGCTCATTTTTATACATCTCTGACCTGYTTWATAAAAACAMTGAAAAAGCTTTCCCCTACCTTTCTGCAGGATATTCCACCAACTTGCATAACAACCAAAACTAACMAAGRAAAGACTCMACATCCCTTAAAAGTCAATTTTATGCCCCAAAAATCTTGTAGTCRTGTAGATTCTAAATTCTAGCTCAGTGTTTCACACCAAAAATTTGCTGATTACAGAGAGTTACCAGTAAGAAGTGTTATAGAAAATCAGAGTTTCTTCTCTCCCATATTGGGCAGTAACAATGTCCCACATGAATGCAGCATATCCCAAATAAATCTGGTAATCTGGTTCCATACCAGTAATTTTATTAATTGTTTTAATACGCAATTAAGGAATAGTCAGTGGGCTGCAGGGTTTTATAAGGCAATAATCCTGTTCCCTGGTGTACAGCTTTGTCCCAAAGAGTGGGCTATCCAAAAAAAAAAATAAGCTGRATGACTGCCAAATCAAACAGCACCTTCTTCCCATTTTCAATTACGTCCGAGTGAGGCAGAGTAACGAGGATATACTGGAAACTTTGACATTTATTTATTGAACATTTTTACTGAGAAGGAATTGCTGGCTGGCTAAACCGGAAACTATATTTTTACTATAGAAACAATCCCACAGAAAAGCAGGATCCTGCTGCTCAGCATGAAAGRAATGGCTAGAACCAATAAATTGACCCATCTAAGACAGCAATGTTAAGGTTATTTCATTCAATGCAGCGCATATTTCAAAAATCTAAATCCCAAAAATACAGTTTATATTTCAAAAATCTTTATGTCACGCTGGTTTTCACACAGCACTGTCTGCTGGGGCCCAGCTCTATGTTAGAGATCCCACAAAACCACTCAGAGAAGAAGTGTGCAGCATTTGTAGGGGCAAATTAAAAGATAATCTGAAAAGAAATGCAGAGGATTTTCYACCCTTTCTGGGATTTCTAGAGACTAAGTAACCAAGAGACGAAATGGGGAAGAACTCACCACACTGCAAGTTTGTTTTTTTCTTTTTGGATAGACCAATTGTTTTACCACAGAGGAGAAAAATGCAGGGAGAGTAAATGAAGAGGAAAATAGGGAAGTCAACATTCTTTGAAGCAACAACATATGGTGACCAGGCCTGAGAGATGGAGGTTATAAATCTTCCCTTGATAGAATTACCTAAAGATGAAATTGCAGCTTCAAGGGGCTTGAACTTTTCAAATCACACTAGGAGCTTGCAAATTAATCTGTTTGGTCAACTTCTGCATTAACCTTAATTTCCAATGCTTCTCTGTAAAGGCTCAGCACACTGAGAATTTTGGTGCTAATATAGATTTGCTCAGTAGAAAACAAGAAAACCTTTGCACAAATCACTCGAAATATGAAGAAAAATACGTGAAAATTAAGAATTAGAACAGAATTCTGAATTGTTCAAAGAGCTGTAGTGTGGTAAGGGAGAAGAGGCATGTTGGTGCTTGTGTCTTGGTGAGAATAAACTTATTTAGGGATATCAAAGGATAAAGGAAAAGTWTTTTTAGTGTTCCAGTCATTATGACCCAAGACAGGTCAGGGTGTCCTGTGCCCCAGATCCCTACAGGATGCACATTCCATCAGATTCAGCATCCCTGGTGGGWTCCACTGGCAGCAGCCAATGCTCCTGCCAGCAGAGCAAGGTAAAGCTGGACTGAGATTAGCAGGAGTGATTTTGAAGGATCCAGATTTGGAAGGATACAGATTTGGGTGCCCTTTCCAAGCTATCCTAAAAATGCTTGAGTTTTAGAAAGTGGAGTATAGCCAACCCATAAAACCCCATAAAAACCATTAAACATTTAGATTCTGACATGGAGTGGAAATGTCCAAAAATTGTTCTGGGAAATGTGACCAGTGACTGGGAAAAATACARTAAAAAGTCCCCTTCAAAAAACCAGAGACACAAGGAGAGAGGTTATTGTAAAAAACCCACAGTTTTCTCCTTTACTATTAGACTGAGCAAACAAAGAGCTTTGGAAAGCACAGTAATTAAGCACAAACCATCTATTAGAGGAGAGGTAATAACCTGTATTTGCAAAGTCTACAAAGATGCTGAATGTTTGCAGTGGCACCTCTAAGAAAGGATTGTTTTGGAAGATGTGTTACAAAAATAAATGTCAGCGAGGTTATTGAACTGCAATGGTAGTTAGGCATTTACACTGCCCTGTCCCTAAAATAATTGTATTCAGTTTCTCCTTTTGTGATCCATGGAGCTAAATTTTTTTAAAAAAATATTCCTATCTATTCTGATATTACTGGATATCCTTCTGAAATATTTTTATATATAAAGGCAGGGTTAAAAACTACAGGTAAGTGAATACACCAAAATTGTATAAAGCACAGAAAACTTTACAGCATTCGGTTTTTCTAATGTTGATAAAACCACACAGTAAAATCAGTTTTGAGATGTTCAGTTATTGTACAGTAGTGGGAAACACCCTAGACTTGGAATGAAATATGTGTTTGAAGGCAGGAGATTAACAGAAGAGTAAGAATTAAAWATAAAGTCCTGTCACCAAAAGTTGCTCCTGAAATTAAGATTTATCCAAACAAGGTCTCCTTACAAGCRCTAGAATTATTACATTCTGATATATAAGTTGCACTGTGTATTTGCTACAATGGGATTCCTTTGAGTGGAAACATTCTTATGAAAGGAAACTGCTCTTCCTGCTAACCTACATAGCACAGTAGAATATTCCCATTTGGAGAAGGGCCAAGCACAGCCCAGCTCCTCAGCTTATGTTGAGCTGTTTATTGATTCCAGTGGAACTGCACCAATTTAACCAGGTCGARGAGCTGACCTCCCTATTCACAGAATATCTCCAGATAAGCTTTCCTGCAAAATTCCATCTACAAATATCTGTGCCTGATGTTATAAAAAAAAATGTAACAAATGCATCAGGCGCCATCCTGATAAATAATTTTGTCCAACTGAATGCATTGTGCTGTTCAGTTCCTTGTGCAGCATGAGGAGAGGACATGGCTTATGGGATTGCCAGGAGGGAACACAGGCAGGATTTGGGACAGTCAGAGCCTTCTCTGGATTTTCTGATACCACTGGTGTTTATATAAATGCAGCTAAGTCATGCTTTGACTGATCCACTGAAAATAAAAGCCTCACTGCTACTTTTGCAGCTGTTAATGGATTGAAATAACATGAATGAACATGAAATTCCATCCTCATTATTAACTCTGCATTCACTGGGGGCAAGACAAGAGCTGTGTTATTTTTTGCTGCATAAATAGTGCTGTGTTGCTTCTTATGTCCAACACTCCTCAATGTGAAGGAAGGAAAGTAGGACAAATGCAACYGAGATSAAAGTGTGACCTTCCTGCAGGATCAGAGCCTTGCCAAATTCCCTGGTTTGTCTGTAAAATTACAGGGCCTAACTTCATCCACAGCAGCTTCTATGCCTGTCCCTACAGTCCAAAGGCAAATGAATCCTCAGTGCACCTAAATAACAATAGTTAAACAGAGGGTGGAGAGAAAGCGATGCTGGCTCCTGTCCGGCTCTGCAGAAAGGACAAACTTTTCCACTCGGATTAAAGTCCGTGCATGGTGCCAAAAGACAAGGTGTAAAGCACATTAAAAATGAAAAAAAAAAAAGTGACATAAAATCAGGTTCTGCATACCTGGATAGTTGCAAAATCCCCAGAAGCACAAGCTCCAAGAACAGCAGCGCCCACCAAAACAGACTCCACTTCTTTGGAGAGCACAACAGGTTTGCCTGCAGAGGGAAAAGCCTGTTAGGGAACACAGCAGTGTTCCACAAATAATTCAAACCAAAAAAAGACAAACAAAAAAGGAATCAAAAAGGGCTTGAAAACCATGACTAAAAAGCCCATTTAGAGCTATATCTTGCTGTAGGTTAATGTAAATCTTGCTGCTCTGTGGTTCCAGACTCCAAGAAAAAATGCAGCATTTAAATAAAATTATTTCAGCAAAATATTAATGCAGAACATGAAGCCCATAAAAAAAAACCTCAACCCCCCAGATCTTTGACACTGGCTATTTATCTCACTCAAAGGGCTTGGTATAAACTTGTTACCCACACCCTCCAAACCCACGTGCCCATTAAAAGTTGACCTGGAGGGGAAAACAAGACGGTCTCCTTTTTGTTACTCTTGCAACAAACAAAAAAAGATTGTTTGTGTTTGGTTTTAAACAYGCAGCCAACAAAGCCAGTCTGGTTTTGCCGGAAGACATGAAAATATGAGTAGTAAACTTTCTCAAGCTATGCACAAAATAGTAAGGGAAATCTTGTCTTCCAACTTGTGAAAGATACTCAAAACCAAAATTAAAACACTGGAAAAATGGACAATATATATTCTGAAGTAAAATTAAAAATTAGTGTTTCATCACYYWTGGGTACTACCATGAACATAYWTTCCCTTGGTTTATGCAGAATTTTYTGGGACCTGTTTCACTAGTGTAAAAAAAAAAAGCAGGAAAAAGTTAAAAAAACAAATAAATATCAGCTTGCTTTCTTAATTATCCTGAAAAATCGAAACCAAGGGCATAAATCTAAATCTTTTTCTAGTTGCACTTCAGATGCTTATCCTCACTARGCCAAAAAAATTTAATATTCCTGCAGTATTTGGCCTGTGTCTGCATTTCCATTACTGAGATAATGCCATTCAGTGAGTGATGATGCAAACATGGGGGTGGGAGCAGGGATTCCTGCTCACAACAATCTCCACAATATTGTGCCCCCCAAAATGCTGCTCCTGAGAGCCAGCTGCAAGATTAGAAAGAACTGAAATTCACAGGAAGACCTAAAGTTAGCCATGAATAATTACCACAGAGGAAAAAGGCAAATGCACGCTTTGCCAAATGAGAAATAAAATCATTAACGTAAGAAATAATTATTGACACGAAGCACCAGTGAAATGATGCAAACTTTGCCCTGTCACCTGAGCATTCCTCCAGCTCAGGACTTGGGGCAGCTTGGAACAGCAAATCTGAAGCTCAAGCTCAAAGCTCTGTGGCTGTTTGCCAGGCGTCAGTGAACAATTTTCAGCGTGCTCGAAAATTTACTGCCCATTTCCCGCATGGGCAGAATGAATACGGAATTCTTACCAGGCAAACAAAAAGATCAAGATACTTTTTAAGTGGCCTGTGGAATTATCTATTGGATGTCTGCATGGCTGAGTCATGGGCATTTGCAGCTAACAATAATATATTCAGATTTTTTTCTTTTCAGGAAAGAATGGGGGATTGATCCTGGAATGTTAGTTATTTTATCTGATAGGCTCTAATGAGTTCAACATAACCAAGAGCATTTCAGTCAGATGAACTCTGACATCCCTTGTCAGTCAYTGATTTTACAAATGGGGGAGAACTCCAGACTGCAAAAAGGCCTTTTTGTACTGAATTGTACTTGGCCATTAGTTACAGTCAAAGAACTTGTGATTACATTTTAATCAGAATACCTTTTCACAGATCTTTTCTTTCACACATCACGACCCAGCAGCCCAACTCTACATGTAGCTGAAATTCACCTAAAACATTTGAGTTCTAAAAGGAAAGGCATGGATTCAACATCATTTTTCACGAAGCATCACTTTGACTACTAMATATTTAGTGAATTTTAAGGTCAACAGGCATTATGCTTTCTGCTTGTCCATCTCTATTTTCCTCTTAGGTAAGCACATAAAGCACATTTTCATCTTCCTTCCTGCATCAGGATTATGAAGTGTGGTTTGATGCTAAGGCAAGTCAGATCTCCAGACCAAATGCCCCAAGCTTTCATGACAGCTTAACTAATCTTAATTTGAAATAAACCCAAAACACACATCATTCAATGTTTCTCTGAAGTCCTTTACACTGGATTTTGTTGTTTTTTCCACATTTTTAGAAGTATATTCCACTGRCTTGCAGGTGTGCTGAGATGTCCAACACACACAGGCTGAAGGGAGACCAAAAATACCACGGAGGCCTGAGAGCTCCTCTTGCAGTGAAACACACACCCAGGACCTTCTACCCACCAGGAATTTGGGAATTCTACAAAACTGCAACACCTTGCAGGAGCAAGGATCATCCAGACATTGTCCCCATAACCACATCAGTGGCACAGACRTGGAAGCAATTCAGGAAAGAATTGYTCTGTAGAATRCAYACAATGCCCAGCACGAGCARAAGTCTCACAATTCAAACAGGATGAAACCAAGAGAAGTCACATTTCATTGCACTTTGGCCACATGGCAAAACACAGCTCTACATAAAGAAAACCTTCATTTTTCCAAAGACAAAGTATTTAGACACCTTAAATAAAAATATTTGCACTCCTTTCCCTGCATTCCCTGAGCTTACCAGTAATGTCAGCGTGCATTTGCACGAACAGAGGGTTCTTGCTCAGCCCACCACACAGGAACAGAGTGCTGATGTCATGTCCTGCAGCCTGCATCACCTCCAGAATATGTCTTGTTCCTAACTTCAAAAAGGGGGAAAAAACAGAACCAGATGAGCACAGGAGAGCAGCCACAGGAACAGAACTACACCTACATGGCAAAGGCATCCCCACCAAAACCTTCTGTTTGCTTTGTACAAGAGMATCTGAAAATTCATTTCAGTGAAGAGGTTTCAGTTCTGAAGCCAAATAGCAAAGCAGAACAAAAAGGGAACAGCAAATAAAAACCTGTGTTTTCCATCTTTTCAGCAAAAAAGGAAAACCCTAACAATTTTGTGTTGGCTTAACTATTTCTCTTGGCCTTTGCAAAATAAAATGTTCTACTCCATGGCTGAATTAATTGAAACATCTCAAATGCAGGCATATTTTAAACTTTTCATTTACAGTCTCCATTCTGAGAAGCCCAAATCAATGCTTTGCCATTTAAAAAAAAATCTTTTCTCTTTTTGTTTGCTTTGCTTCCCTCCTCACTGAAGTCAACCTTCTCCCTATTTCCCTTTTGCAAGAATATTTTCCATTTCTTTGACAAAYTATTTGACCAAAAATAATTCCCAGCTCCTCATAATACCTTGGAAGATAAGTTTGAAGCTGAGACTTGACAAAACATTAAACTCAAAGCAAAATGTTGCCCAGGCTCTTTGTAGGCAGGTTCCCCCAAAACACAATCTGGTCAGAGTTTTCATAAACTGTAATTTAAGTTTTCTTTAGGCCATGCTGCAGTTCATTAAGAAGGCTGCAGCTGCCACAAACCCCTYTTCAAATAAAAGCCACTGAAAATTGAACCTGGAGACGTCCACTGTGAATGCCCAGCACTATTCTGGACAGGCCTTCAAATATATTTTGATTTTTAGACAAGCAGTTCAGGGGAACTTGAGCAGCCCCAGCCCCAGCTGACTAAATCCATCGCTTCCCTATTGACACACAGGGCTCATTTCCAAATCGCACAGCCCCGATTTTAATTATGGAAAAATAAACTGCTCTAATAGGAACCTGTCTGCTCAGAATGGGCTGGACGGCCACAATTACATCTCTGATCATGTTCTCATCTGTCCAACTGTTRCATTGCATTTTGCAGTGAATAGTTAAAAGGAGATTCTCTTTCACTGCTTCTGAAATTCAAATTTATTAACAACTCCTCTCACAACATACACACGTCAAAGACCCTGAGAAAGRACATGCTGTGAAAATGATTTTGTGTTTACCTGTCTGGAAAATTGTATTCACACAGCAATTTAAATTAAAGCCAGACTTATTTCATTGTGGGTGGGGGGGAACTAATTTAATCCTGGATTGGAGAAAATGCAAATTGAGGGGCTTCAAATGCAAATTTTATATAAAAAGAAAAAAGCATCTCCTGCTGAAAAGAAAACTAGAGATTAACATTCTGTGGGTAGGCCTACACTTTGTACAAGATTTTTACATAGGTTTAAAGTTTATCTTGCACCCATTGAAGACAGCTAATGGTGCAGGATTATTTTCAAGGAAAGCAAAGCTAAAACTGGGWGCGAAAATTTCATTTCCTGGGTATCCTATTAGCAATAAGCAAATATATTGAGTCAAAACCAATGTTCTCTGTTTGCTTTTTAGTTACTGTTTCAATAACACTTTAGGAAAAAATTATTTCCCTTAATTTATAGTGAAAAGAAAACTACAATATGGCCTTTTAATATTAAATCAGCCCCGTCAGCTCTCCAAAAGACACGCAGCTGCTGAATTTACCGCTCAAGACAGTATTTGTGTTTTACAATAAAGTTGGAGCTGTATCATATAATGAGATAATAGGTGACTTTCCCAGGATTTCCAGCAGAGAAGGTTTCCACTTCGTTAGCACGAGATAATCACAGGGCACCTGTTCCAGACTGGGAAGTTCCTTTCAGGGGCACTATCAGTCCCTGGCATTGTTTAATTTCTCCTCGACATTTTTATTTCAATGGTRGGATTATCCTGAAGCATCAGGTGTAGCCCAGCCACATTCATCTGCAGCAGGCTCCAAACCCACCACAATGAATGCCAGGCTGGGGTTAAGTTTTCCTTATTTGCTGAAGAGGGAGGGTTAACACATAAGATGTACAATTCCCAGTAAATTTACAGCAGCCGCCCACCCTCTCCATTCCAGATGGCTGACCCAGCCCAGAAAAGTTGTTGTTTAACCAGGAGAGGAGTTTGGAAGGGATCCAACTGAACAGAGTTTTGTCAGGAAAACTCCCCAATTCATCAGACTGCTCGTGTTTTGCAAAAACACCTCAAGTTCAGCAAACTTAAAAAAAAAATAGAAGTAAAAAAGTCACAGAAAGGATGTTAAAGAGATGTGGATTTTGGTCACCAGAGGGCTGGGGACAGCACGTCCCACTGGAAACACCCTGAGCCAGACTTTCCCAACCACTTCTGTGAACCAGGGTTTCACCTCAAAACAGAACTTCCCCAYAGTCTGCTGATTCTCTGGGAATGGTCACCAACATTGGTAAACAGAATCTTGCTCTTTTAAGAAGCCCATTAAGTGAATTYATGTATTATTAGAAATCTGGTWAGCAGAAGGCAAYGATCAGCCCGCCACAGAACACGAGACAATTCATTTCTTCTTTTATGCACTAAAAATGTCTTACAGCAATGGCTTGGATGGTGGCCAAGTAGATAAGGGCGAGTTCATCCAGACCCCTAGACAATGTCAGTCCCACAACCTGTGCAAAGATCAAAGAGAAAATGTAAAAATCCAGCCAAAGTAAAACCCTTATTTTCTACGGCTTCTTGTCTTAACAAGTTTTAAGTGCTAATTCCAAGCCTTACTCCTGTGAGCTGTACACATAATGTTATGTTAAACATGTTATTCCTGATCTAGGGAAGAACCACATAAATTATCCTTGCCCTTGTGAAGAAATAAAGAACAAACAGCATATTGTATGGGATTAGAGATAGATTAACTCTGACAGCTTTATGTTATGACTCAGAWATTGCTCCTGAATGTATTTAATGTAATAATATGAAAATGCTATTACATAAAAATAACTTTTTAAAAGCATTTCTCCCCCTCCCTCCCAAGCACCCTAACACTGAAATACAATTAATAATTAAATACTATATCTTAACCTCCTTTACTCTGACATAAATCAATACTGCACTGTAGTTACTCTGGATTAATATCAGGCAAGACTTGAACACAGACATAATTTTGACAGAAAAAATGGCTTGCTATTACCAATATTTGCATACAGCCRTCACACCAAAGAAATTTTGATTCTGCTGTGGCATATAATTCTTTCATAAAATAATGAGGGTATTATTAGAACACAAAAATATATAAGCATTTTTTTTAATGTTCCCCTCAATTGTTGTTTAAAACATGCTGCAGTGCTTRTGCCTTTCCTATCTCAGCCTCAAATACAGCAGATTTTGGTGCTGGAAAGTAGCTTGAGATGCTCCCTTCAAGGACAATTTGCCATTCTGAAGGACATTTTTGCATTAATCACCAGATATTTTGATATCATCAAATTACACCCTTATGATACCCTTCTGTTCTAGTTCTGCACAGTCCTGCCTTGTGAGCTGACCTACCACTGTAAATGCAATAAAGAGAAACACCCAAACACTGGAAGATGGGCTGAAAAGCTGCTTAAATCAAACAACTTATTGTCAGAATATTTAATTCCTTTCCCAGGAAGGTTTACACAAATTCATGTTGAAATTCATTGCAACAGAACTCGGTTCACAGGTGAGTTAACAACAGTGAGAGCTGTGGAATGGGATTCCTAGGAAAGGTATTTGGACACACACAACATCCCTCATGTTTTTAGAAAATTAACATGGCTGTGGTGATATCTCAAGTACAATGATCTCTGGTTTTCCACTGAAACATCAGCACACTTTGCAATGCAGCAAGAAATCCAAATCCTTTGGGAGAGTGTAAATAGCTAAGGAGGAGTATGCTCAAAATTGTAGAAAAGCTCCTTCCAAACTGCTAATTTTTATTTTTTTTTACCCTGTATTGACCTTTTTGCAAAGACAGGCTGTTTCTTACCATGCCCTTTAGTGTCAGATCTGTTAAGGGAGATCTGTTACCATGGAAATCTGGCCAAACATGTAAATCAACAGTGAGGAAACCCACAGGCAAAGATTTCTTAATCAGATCCAGGTGACTGTTCAAGTATGTATATATACTGTGAGCACTGCAAGAAAAACAAGTTGGAAAAAGAGGGGGGAGGTTAKTCCTCAAACATAAAACATTTGTACCACCATCAAATGCAGAAACTTCATCAAAGCATGGCAAAATCCCACTGCTTGCCAAAGCCAGGGCACTGCAGGGATGTCTCAAGAGGCCATCAGAATTCCTTCATTTCCCAGGATGAGGGGAGATAATGTGACCTTGAGTTTGTCCACTGACTCCCAAGGGTGACCAGAGGAGCAAGAGATGTTTGAGATTTGGGGACTCTCCCACATAAAGGTGCTGACACCGTGCAAGGCAATGCTGGAGGAAAGCAGGCTGGGAGGGAGGAGTAAGGAGGATTCCAGACAGAAATGAAAACCAAATTCCTTCGCAAATGTTTAAAAATTTCTCTGATTAATCAATAGAGCTGGATGTACAGCTTTCCTTTTTTAAGCCATAATTATTTCAGTGTGTGTTATGATTAAAATGCAGCACCAAGGGTGGAGGAGAGAAAGTGAGTGGCTGCTATTTTAGGGAGGAGCCCCAACATGGGCCTAAATATGATTGTATCTAAGTTCAGATGCTACACCCAGCTCCACAATATCCAACAGACTTTTTTCCTGGACTTAGGACTAATGGTGAATTCTTCAGTGCCTTGGCTTGCAGTGACTCTAGTGACATTCCATTTAAAAAATGCTGCAATTACTCTCAGAATAATTTTTTTCAAACACTCAWCCTATCACAAACAAACCCATGTATATTTTCCAACTCCTCGGAAATCTCCTAGTGGGGYATTTAATTCTAGACATGTGGGTCAATAATAGCATCTAACCCTAATTACAATTGATTAGTCATTGTCTCATCTACTGCAGACCCAAACAGTGATATTCATTTAGCCTCTGCATGTATGTTCAATCATGCACTAATGAGATCCCTGAGGGAATTTGGCATATGCTTTACTAGTTTGACTTCTGACCCACTAGCAGCTGTATATTTATACTTTGCATTCAACCATTCAGCTGCATGTTTTTTCAATTATACCTTACCATGTGTACACTATCAGAGGATATCATTCAAAATGAAGTACACTTGGAAGACATTAAAATAACTAATTTACATCATTATTCACGTCCTTTAAAATGTACTTTATGTGTCTTCCTGGACCTGAATTATGATAATTTGGAGGTCACAATCACTTTTTTCCCCTTKCTGTAAAAGTGGCCCTGTTTTCTCCATCCCTAATGACTGCACTATAAGCAGTACATGCTAAGGATAAAGTCATTTTAATTCCAGTCTCAGTCATGGCTTGACTGTTGGGAAGGATAAAAAAGGAAAGCTTCACTCAACCACAGACCCTCCAGACATCCCAGCTTCTCTCTCATCTCCAGCCTGGYTGATTGCTCTCACAAGGATTAGCCATTTGTGCAGCTCTGTCAGAACACAAGGGCTGAACAAAAGGAGGCTGAAGTTGAGCCAAATATTCTTAAGATCCACATAACCTTGGAATTATACTTTTTCCCACAACTTTTCAAATTTTATTTTATTCCTAATTATAGGTAAGGGTTCAAGGCACTGCACTTGGACTGACTGACTAGCAAAATCTCTCAAACACTTGCCAGATCCTCTTTTACCACTTTTATGTTTAACACAGTATTAAAGCATCACCTCCTGTGTTTTTTTTTCTACTCATTTCAATGAGAAGGTATCAGTGGCAGCTGCCTCTGACCTGCACAGCTGAGCAGGAGCTGTTTTTATGAAAAAGGAACTGTGCTGAAAGTGGAAAATAAGAAATCAGTGCAAGTCTGCCCAGAGTTATATTCATATATGGGACACAACTCCAAAAGCAATATGAGGTTGGTTATTCAGAAATCATGAATGATGCCAGCAGGTATATTTCAGGGGAAAAAAAACCTGTATCATTTCAGATTTTTAAATTAAAAAAAAAAGGTTCTAAACCACCTAGAGGTACAGAGAACTGCCAAATATGATTATTGGAAGATCCCAGAATTGTTGATGGATGCTGTGTACGTAACCTCAATGCTTTCTTTTCAGGAGACATCTCTTTAGATGAAATGGCATTGAGAATAGCATTTAGAAATGGCATTGAGATCTATAGGAAAGGGAACTCTGCCCTAAAACAGCACTTCATGAAGTGCCAAAGGACATATTAACTTTGCTGTCAGTTAGGTACTTTTCTTCTATAGCAGATTAGAAATGGGTCATTTTAGAAAAGAGAATTATTTAAACTTTAAAGCATAAATGGTCATATTATTTAATATTYTTTATTATCATTTATTATCATTCTGTGTATATGACTTCATGTAGGTAAACACATAATCCAGASTTTGGGCCAATAGCAGCTGCCACTCATACCTATGATAAGGCTAAAGTTTGTGAACCATGAAAAAAACAGAAAGTTAAAAATAAAGAAAAAAGATGTTAAAATTTCAGAGTTCCTGTTTTTTGTTTGTTCAAACTGAATTCTTTAAATTTAACAGATATCTCAGAAGGAGAAAGGGGATGAGAGAATTAATGAGATTTGTTTAGTAAATTTATAGCTATACCAATATTTCATTAGGAGAGTGATATCTGGAAAGCATTACAAAAATACCATTGAGCAAATGAACTTAATAAAATATTACCACTCTTTTTATAAACAATTACAGCTCCTACTATTAGTGCTATTCTCCACCATTTCATTAACTGCAGGAGACTCAAATCCAAACTTAAGACACCATTCCCTTGGATAATATGGAGTTGCACTGCCAATATTCTGTGTTCAGTGCCCTGTTCACATCACAATCTCAGTTTTTGCACTATGGCATTACTTGTGCTCAGTCAGTTCAGCATCAGACCCAGCAGATACAAGTAGGCTATTCCACAGGCATTTTTCCAACAGAAAAAAAAAAATGGTTTATCCTGGCATTACAGACTAAACTGTTTGTCTTATGCTTCAAATGGGGGCACTGGAAAAATGGCCTGGAAGCCAAAAGTTTGAAAAAGACCCAGTTCAATCTTTATTCCAAACATACACACATGCATTTATTTCCTGATTTCCTTTTGCAGAGAACAACAAAGAGAATTCTAGGAAGCATGTTTCATATTGAATGAAGTCCAATACATTTCTGGGAATCCTGGTCAAGTTCTCAACAAACAAGTAAGGCAGTGGGGCCTGCAAGGCAAGGAAGGGTCATCYAGAGAAACCAGGTAGAGCTTTATCTCCACAGGGAGACCTGAAAATAACTCTGAAACTGCACGTGCTCAATTCATCTATCAGGACTGACCCCACCTTTATGGACAGAGGGAGAAACTCAAGGGAAAATGCCAAGTTTCTGGTTTTTTTCTTTAATCTAAGGAGGAAAAAGACATTAAAAGAAAATCATATTTTCGTCCTATGTGCCCAGCTGTTCAGCTAAGACCTCTCTGGGAGTGATGTGAACCATCTTAGAATGAACCCAAGTCAAAAAAGCTTGAGAGAGTCCAGGCCTGACAGAAGTGTCTGCACTGTCTTCATCCACTTCTAAAGCAGACCAAGCTAAAATTCCACATTGCAGAGCCTCTTTTTCAAGAAATCCTGGTCATTACCTCCAAGTCATCCCTCCATCTTTTGTCTGAAAATTCACCCTGGGTTTCTCTGTTCTTTTTGTGCTGCTGTCATGAAGGGGTTTCTCATATGGCGGCTATACCTTTCTTCATGACTGCTTCAGAAATTAAAAGAAAACTGAATTAAGCTACATCTCATCCTTGGAGCTTAATTGTTTCACCTGCAAATTAAGACTCATTGTTAGCCCATCCAGAAAAGCTGAAAAGTTAACATAACTACTTAGATATGCCAAAGGTATCTGAGGGGATTTAAAYCTTTCATTTTTGAGCCATCACCTGGCAAGTCTTTGTAAATACTTCCAGCCCACTATGAGACTGCTGATTCCCCTGTTACAGGATGAGGACTTTGCTGGGATTACACTGTGCATCAGTTTGGAAGGCAGGGATGTGATAAAGGAATAAAACAATGACCTGGCTGCAGCTTTTGCCTCTAATTCCGGGAAGGCGACATGGCCTCGCACCACGTGATCGATCTGAAAAAGAGAAAAGCAACATTTTCAGGATGATTGCATCTTAAAAATTYAGCCCTGGAAAAGGGAAAGGCAGTGTCATAGCTCTAAAAAAGACAAGAGAGCTTCTAAATTACTCATGAAGTGTTAAATCCTAGTGAARCCAATGGCAAAACTCCCACTGACATTCAGGATTTGGCATATAAAAAGTAAAAAAACCAACCAACTTTGCACCAAAACCAGCCAAATKGTAAGCACACAGCTCCTCAGTCAGGAGAGCAAGGTGAAAGGATGATTTTTTTTCCTGTTCATCACCACCTGAGAGCATGCCCTCTAGTCTCTCCCATTCCTCATGGATATCCTCATTGGAATTCTACCAGGAGCATCTTCTTGGCCCAAATCCCTACATCTTTCTACACCACACTTAGGATAAAACACGAGGTGTGTTGTCATCCTGATAGATGCTTCATACACTCATTGCAGGAAACAAAATGTATACCCTGAGAAGCAATTATTGCTATAAAAGAAGATCAATAGAAGCTCTGYCTTATACTGAATTTATAAATCAGCTTGTCCTTGCACTCCAGAGTGGTTACCATTACTCACAAAACAAAGTATCAGGTAGAATAATATGGGCTTTTAAGACAATAATTCAGCAGCTTTTGTGGCCTCTTGGTAAGAWCCCATCAGAGGTGACAGTAAAAGCTAAGGAGGCAAAACTGGAGCTACTCAAGAGCASTGAGTATATTTGGCAGTACTTATTGGCAGCAAATCACATTTAATCTTTAACAGCATGGACCATGGTCMTGAACTGTATAACAAAGCACACACATCTGAACACAGCACAGAAAATAATGGATGTTTGTTCTCCCTGAGATCAGCATCAAAGATGGAACTCAAACGTGTGCATGCACCAAAAACACAGCTCAGGCCTCAATTCTGCAATCCTGCATCAACTCTTGAAAACCTGAGGGCAGCTCAAAAATTCAGAAATAAATCTATAAATAAACATCACATATACACGTGGGCTATGAAAGCACTGTTACACAAAACTGTTACAGGAGTTACAAAGTTTGATATTTAAATGCCCTTAATTCAAGACATGGCCACATGAGGGATGCATCTAGAAACCCTTTCCCACTATTTTTTATTTCACACTTCGTAATGATGTCATGCCATGCTTTGTCCCCATTGTACAATATCTTTCTTCTTATAAATTTTGAAAATACAGTGTAAAACCCCATTTACTCTACAACTAAACAAAATATTTCAGAACAAGGGACTTATTAATTCTTCATTTGGAYGCTCTCTGAAACAGTTTTCAAAATCCAACTGATTTCTTTTGCAGCTGCAGCCAAAACAAGAGAACTTTTTAAAGGAAAGTCTATCAGTTTTACTTTTAAGAAGTTTGATTCCACTGCTCAAATTTTATGGAAATAATTCACCTTGGGGCACTGATTAAGCAATTGGAAGAATCCTTAAGCACGTCCTTCTTGTTGTTTGTTTTCAGAAAACTTGAAGTGTGAGAAAGCAGGAGCTTTGAAATGACAGAGATAGTGAATGCAGAGATAATGAATGCACATGGCACTGTCTCCTCCCATGGCTCTCTGTTTTCTGTTCATACCTCCTCAAGAAAACCACATGAGTTATTCCTGGAGAGTTTTAACAAGACACCTTCCCTAATAACAGTTACTCCCCTAACTATTTCTAACTACTGACTTTTGCTATGGGTCCTGACAAGACTGTTCATTTTTCCCCGTAATTTCCTTAATGATTCAGGAACGTCTTGTTCTCTGGTACAAGAATGGAAAGGATTTTTAAAATCATCTTTTTGAAGTGCCCTAACTCTCATTGTACGTTTAAGTGTGGAAGCACTGTGAGCCAGCCAAGAAAAACTCCTGACTGGCTGTATCCTGCCTAGAGCTTATCTAAATGTATTTACTTGTTTGGGATTAAGCACACAGAAACTTCCCTTTCAGAAGTTTTCTTGCAAAGCAACACACAAGATTTGCCATTTTCCTTGGAAAATGGCAGTGTTGTGAGCATGTACTTATTATTTTATAAAGATATTATTTAGTTTTGCTTCTGGTTATAGCAGTTATTTGTAAAATGGGACACTTTTTGGTTCTAGCCCAATCTGGATCTGAAMAATTTAAAGCACACACTGTTTTTAGCCACAAGGCAAGGATGGGCAGGAGGTGGGGTGGGAAGCAAGGCTRCAGGAGGAGCAATGACTGTACCATGAAGCTGTGACACAGAGAGGAATGTCAGGGTGACGTGGCCAAGGAGAGAGCACAGGAGGGATCCCCATCCACAGCTCAGGCTGGGATGTGCCCGGGCTTCCCGATCCAGGAGGATTTCTGCTCCTCATTCAGTGACTGTTCCATCTGGAATGTCTAAATGCAGTGATGCCCCAGTGYGTTTCCTGGCCATGCACTCCCATCTTCAGGGTTTTCAAGAGGTGGGTGGTGCTGAGTCAGAGAGCGATTGCAGCTGCACTTTGTGACAGCCCAAACCCCACCTGCACTTGGGGCTTTGCAGGGGACACCCACAGGACTGGGCCTGTCTCCTGCAGCCTCTCCAGAGACCCTGCAGCTCAGCCCTSAGGGCAGCCAGAATTTCCACAGGTTGGGCAAGGTGACCCACAGGGAGCCCCAGGATCTCCAGGGTTAAGCCATCACTAAGGTCTTGCTGACACTTCTGGACTCGAGGCTAAATGGTGTTGTGTACATGGAGCCTTTCTTTAAATTTGGTATCAGTGAACCCAGCTTGGCTTTAATTTTTATTGGTAAATTAAATTAACCTCACAACAGTTGGATTCTTTGTATTCAGAGAAAGAACTGAGGTGATGGAGTAATTTGTTACTATATTATTATTCTGTCCAYACATCTTTCATTTATCCTCAGTGAACAYAACTGATCTATATAATACAATATGYATCATGTTCCTCATCTCAAAGYCTGYTTTAGCCTCCTGCTAAAGGGAAGAATGAAGCCTATTTSCCTGTAAGATAATTACAATAATCATCACAACCACCATAAAAGGAAGACATGCCCTTTTATATAATCCCTTATCTACATGTAAATTGGTTTTATGTAAGAGACRTAACACTCATCTAATTGTTTATTGCTTTCAGCAGCCTGGTACATCCCATGTTCTCATGGAGGTGTTTCAGGTCTGAATTGCCAGGGAAGGTATCCACAATGACAGCAAATCTGGAGTCTGTCTGTGTCCCCAAACACTCACCAGCTTTCCTGTAGCACTTTGGCCTCCCTCGTTCAACCACAATCCAGGCACCATTGCAGARAAATACGGTCCCCAAACACCAGGCACAAAAATGGGCATTTCACTGACCTGGAAAAGCAACAGAAAGCTCTAGTGAATCAAAGTGTTTGTCAAAGCAGGGCCTTCACAACTTCTGCTTGGCAGTTCAATAGTGAAACAATTCCTGCTTCTGCATTGGAGTGACCAGCGAGAGTGGAGATGTACAGGGGGAGATTCACTGGGAGAGAATGTGGAGAAGTGTCCCCCATTTACATCAATTTTAGATGACATGACACAGCTGCCCCCACTCATCGCCCCTGACACAATACCTGGGCCTGGGCAAACAGAAAGTAAGAAATTTCAGGAATAGGAGCTGTATTTTACAGGGAAACTGCCTGATCTCTCCAGAAGAAGGCCTTATTTAGAATGAGCTCACAACACTCTGCTTGACTGTCATCAGCAAACCCAGCCACTGAATTGGCCACAAGAGTTTTCAAAGCACCCATCCTGCACATTTGGAGAGATAAGAACCAGGAGGGAATCCTGCTGACAGAGGACAGTGATGTCCCTGAGATGTCCATCACCTCCCAAGGCTGGCACTTGGGTGCCTTGGCTAAAAGCTGAATACCTGGGCTGGGATATGTTTGGGTTCAACAGGAAATGTGCCTGTGTAAAGACCAGACTCTGCCCCTTACTGAGGCTCAGCTTTACACAAAGCTCTCTCTCCTTCACTCCTGTGAAGGCAGATCAGGTATGGGAGCACTTTAACATCTCTCAGTATGGAGAAGGACTGTGCTCTGCCCCTTGCACAGTGGCAGCCCGAGCCCTGCACTCGCTGCTTCAGCGGTCAGACCACTCAGGATGTGGCAGACACTGCTTCATTTCCTTTCTCTGCTTCAGAAGATGCAAATTACCAGTTTACAAGGGTGGAGGGCATGTTCCTTCCTCTTACAATGTGGTTGCACTTTCAATAGCCCAGACAGACTTTCTAGACTTTCTTTCTGGTTCAGCAGAAGGAAACGCTGTCCAGTCAAGCGTGTGAGGCCCAGCACACAAGAGGAACTGGGATGGTGGAACTTGGGTCCAAATCCTAATTGTGAATTCCCCACAGGTTGAACACGGAATTCTTGCAGCAGGGGCTGGAGGACACAGCTTTCCCATGCCCTTCCAGGCTACCTGCTCCTCTTGGAAGCAGGATCTGTGKTTTCCCTTCCAGGACCACTCAAGCTGGACACAGCCATGATTTCACTGGGGAAAGAGAACAGCAGGGCAGTCCTACACCATCATATGATTGATGCTGCACTTCCCACTGATGATAGCTCAATCTGCAACTGTGCTTTCTAGAAGGTGGGAACTGCTAGCAGGGAAGGATACAAGAGAATTAGCTCCCTAACAAAATCAGTCTGTGTGTTTCTAATGCTGGAAAGCAAAAAGAGAGGTCTTAGTCAATGGGACAATGGGGTTCTTTTTTTGTATTTAGACCTCATTCCTCAATAGCAAAATTCTAGACCCACTGAAGAATGCTCAAGGTTTGCTGTTGAATTCAATACGGCCTGGATTTCACATCAAAATAGTTTTGAGGAGTAATTAAAAATTCAGGCCTGTTCCTATTAAACTTGATGCACATTCTCTCTATATTTGAACAGACTGAACTTTAAAGGCAGTTTTTACTAGCAACCAGGGAATACGCTCCAAGATGCAGTTTACTGGCATTTGTGCATCACACATGTTTAGTAAATACAGCAGCAGGGAGGTTTCTGCACAAACAATAGTCTGCTCCAGCCATAAACTTACAGTACAGCTGATCCTTGTCAGGAAGTTAAGTAGGAAAACAAAACAACAAAAATTTGTTGTTCAAAATACACCACCATGGTGTCAAGAAATCCTGATTTCTCTCAGGAACACATCTAACAAATCTGGGAATCCTGCTCGTTTCTCCCTTATCAGCTCTAATGGCCTGGCTTACTCTCCATACAGATGTATGTGCACACATCTGTGTGTCTGTGTGAGATTTTGGCTGACTAAAGCCATTAAAAAGAGCAAGAATAGCTGCACTGAATTTACAAAGGCATTTATGACTCCAAGTGGACRAAGCTACGTCAAAAACATTGCGAAGACATTTGGTTTTGTTTTGTTTTCTCTTAAAACTACAAATTAATACAGCTTTGAGTTTTCATCACCTCGACCGGGCAAGCCTGTTTTTATGATTTCAATAACAAAATGAAGTGCAACAGAAAGCAAATCCTAAAATAAGTTGATTTCTAGACCAATTTGCTGACCTTACTGAGAACACAGCATGTGGTCMAAGTTACCAGTCACTATCTGCCCTGAACTAGAGATGGAAACATGGGGAGAACCCAAATGTCCCAACTCATTCCCATCCTATAGCCATGGACCCAGCACAGTGATAAGGAACATTTAGGGCAGAAGGGGCCTGGGGTTTTGAAGCTTTATCCAAAAAATATTTGTGATGCAGCAAACTTTRCAGTGTTCTGTAGTCTGCTGAAGGGGAAATCTGGTTATGGCAAAGRGATCCAGCTGAAAATCCAAACTGCTGTGGGATCTGAAAAAGACAAGGAGCCAAACGATGTTAAAGGCATCAAAATGCCTTAAGAAATCAGGGGAAAGTCTAAACATCCAGAAGGACAAGAGGGTTTATAGAATAAGAAACAAAATCCACACCTTCTTTTTGTCATTAGGCCACAATTTACCAAATTGTCCTGTAAGCCTGACAACACCAAAATATTTATATTTACTCAAAGACCGAATTCTCCCTGCAGCCAGTACTTCTGGGCTAGCATTTTGGACACTTACAGGAGTTTAGGACAGAATATTTCCATGCTGGCTCTTCTCACATTACACTGAGACCTTCCTCTCCTCTTWCCACTGCAGTATCGTTTGTACACATTCCAGCAAACTTTCAACACATGAGCAGAGCAAACGAGGGCGTTGGGAATTGCCACACTGGAGAATAAAGCCAGCAGGGCACTTGTTATCAGTTTGGTTGCTGTGGGAACTTTTAACAGGAATAAAGAACTCTGGCTGTCATGCTGGGCTTTACTGATGATTGGGCATCATCTGATTTCCCATTTCCTCCTTTCAACTAAAGAGTTTAATTCACATTTTGCAGACTCTGGGCTTTGGTGCACATGGGGAGTAGGAAATTTAGGAACAACAAATTCCCCAAAACAGACACACAATTTTTAAGAAGCAACAGGGTGAGCATCCTCCTGTAACTTTATGCATCAGAAACAGCAAATGGTTTCCATTTCCCTTCCTTGAAATATTTGGGCGGTGATTAAATCTCTCAAGCCCCGCAGCAGCTGGCATTTGTATTTTTCTAATAAAAAGTCCTAATTCTGTTTTGAGTAYACATCCCACCCAGTCCCACTAAAACACATGACTAGACAGAAGCATAAGGTTGGAGAAATAGTGCAAGRTTTGCTGCAGAACCCAGAAGAAAAGAAAAGCACAATTTGCCAGACTCAGGGCTGTTTTGGTTCCAGTAATACCACGTCTCTTTTACAGCTTTCAATTGCCTTCAGACATTYTTATGGTTATATAGGAGGATCAATGTCATTATTTTCTTTTCCTTTAATGAGCTTAAGAAAATCCTTAATCTTTTTAGTAGAAAAACAACATGTGTTTCAGATTTATGGGCAATTGATTTTTATTTTTAAAGCAAATATGAGATGTCATCCTTCTCTGGAAGTTAAAATACAAATTCAAAGGGAGCCTAGGATTTTCTGCCTTCCATTTAACTGAAATTCCTCCTGTGACACACTCCCACTGCGAGACACAGTAACAGCTATTATCTTTTACACAGAGTGAAACTGAAACACMGAGAGGATATCCTCTGCTAGAGGTGAGAGACATCTCTGTGCAACAATTAATGCAGGAGGAATTTGGAGAGAGAAGATTAGAGGAATCTGAACCTGTTCAGACTTTGAGTCATAAGCTGCATCTATAAATATTCCAGCTGAACGTGTTCACGCAGAGACTGCTGCCCTCGTGGGTGATGATGCCAACTCAAGGATTACACCCAGCCATGCAATTCCACCTCACAGTTACCCTGCCTGGGGATGGGGGAGAATCATTTTGGGTAAAGAAATGTCACCTTTCCATGTCTCCCCAACACTCCCAATCCTACTTGCTCAGCCTCATAATTTTGGATGAAATGAACACTGAGCAGTTCCAAGATTCCATCTCATTTGAAAAGAAAAAAAAGAGCTCAACACCTTCTGAAAGGGAGAAGAAGGGAAATAAAGTTCTCTCTGGGCGGGTTTAACCTCAGTGTGTGCTCTATAAAAGATCATACTAATATGTAAGATATGTAAACATTATAGAGCAATCAGAAACAAATGAAAGGATGAATTCAGTTTAACAATATTCAGCTGTGGAGCAACTGCCAGAAGGCACTTTTTGTTATGAATAGATCATTTGGATGAGTTACAGACCAGACTTGAACCCTGGCGTGCRCTGGGAAAATCAATGTCAAACTACCTAAGATCWGAAGGTATCAGCAGCACATCTGGCAGCCYTCAGAAATGAAAAATGTTTTTAAAATATAAAAGGCTATATAGAGCTAAGGTAAAGTAAGAAAGGACCTGCTTAAATGGCACTAATATGAGATCTGTAATGTATTTAATTTTGCTTAGTCCTTGCCTCTCCCTTAAAAGCAAAACCAGGCAAATAAATCCAGTTCTATTATAGAAGCCTACCTGGAAAAAAGCAAGAGAGGCTAATTCCCAGCCCATGTGAGTGAATCAGGGAGTCAGTGCCTTTAACCCAAGTTCAGCTTTCAAGACTGTCCCTGGAGTCAAGGACAGCACAGAACACAGACCTTCACAGASAGCATCACCTGGGCATCCAGCCATGCCACCAATCGAGCAGGTGGCACTGGGAGATTTGTTTTACTTGGCTTTATTTTCCCAGACCAGCCACAATGATCAGRCACATGCTTGTGTTTCCTCCTCAGCTTTGTGTAAACGTTACAGCACTCAGAGACAAGATAAAATAAAACACACCACGCTGGAGAGAGAGGYTTTATGGAAGAAAGAATTTCAGCAGATTTTTCTCCCCTAGTTGACACCATCTGTTGCTGGGGTAGGCTTACACAAAATCCTTCAGTAACACTGACAGTTTGGAGAATTTGCCTATTACCTGAAAAGCAAATCTTTGTATTACAAGATCTCCTGCTATATCCATCTTCTGCCATTTTAATTTCTGCTTTTTAATATTGAGCTTCTGATATGTGGCAGCATTCTGGTATCACTACCAGATTCTCTATTTACTTGCAATATGCCACAGAGATGGGAAATCACATTTCTGTGGGACTATTCTTGATTTACACTCACTCCCATGAAAGCAAATTGAAGCCTTTATTCTACTTTTTAAAGTCACATTAGAGTCAAAACTTTTAAAGGTAATTATTTGCTAAGGAGAAGCTAGGTCAGAGAATTTGTTTGAAAATCACCTCACTTATCAGCTTCTATAGCCAGAAATTCAGAATAACAGCTGCTTTTGTTAGGCTAAGACAGGTATGAAAAAAAGATCTAAGATATTAATGGAGAGAGCAGGGAAAGAAACAAGGAAAAGCACCGTATCAGTCACCAGCTAATAAATGCTCTTTACAGTTCTGGACTTTGATCAYTGACAAGTCAAATACTTTCATTAACTTTTCTGCTGACTTTTAACTTTCAAAGTTTCTGACTGACTGTGGATTGAGAATGGTGACAGCCATTCAATTCAGAGGCTTTACATCKATGCATAAAATCCTGTATTAAGAAAACTGTATCATTTTGCTTCTGCTGACAGATGGGTCTTATAGAGCTACTCGACCCCAACTCTCTGACAAAGAATGAAAGAGATTCATAAAAAAAAAGGAATGAACTCAAAGGGAAACCCAAGAATGTTTCATTTCTAGGTTTCTGGTTCAAACTTAGGTCATAGTAATAGCTACCAAAGGTGTGATTTCATAACAGCACTTGCTGGTGGCATACATTTATAAATATACATTTATATAAACTGGGCAGAGCTGGGGCATGAAATTATGTTTTCAGTGAACTGATGCCTACTCTAAAATTGCCATCCTGGCATTATTTCTCAAACACTAAATGAGTTTAAAACTAAGCTTCCCCATAACTCTGGAGGCCATTTTCTACATTAAACATATGGTGCACACAGTCAACTTCTTCAAACATATTTATCATTAATAGTAATTACATATTAAACACACAACAGCATTCCAGCTTCAGCCTGATGKAGGATATATTTAAGAAAATAAGGTCTTGGAACACAAGAAACGTACTTCAGAAAACAAAGGAAATTAAAACTTATTAATATTCCAATTCCTACAGGTCATATACTGCCAGCAATTTATTTGCTTATATTTTAGGYTCAGGTCCCCTGGCCATCATGGCTTTGCTATGCAGCTGCATAGCTTGTGGTGGGCAAGTCACCAGCTCTGCTCCACGTGACAGGCTGGCATCCCCTGAGCCATCCCTGGTGACAGATTTACTCTGCTGTGATATTAAGACCAGACCACAARAATTTTTGCACAGAGCTCACTTTATCCCACTGGAAGGATGGAAGTTCCACAAGTGACAACAACAACAGAGAGAGAATGAGGACTGGGGGGTGTGCCTGAGCTCCCCACCCATGGATGATTCTGGTAACCTGTTTACAAACAGCTGAAGAATTCTGGTTTATGTGATAAAAAACACTTTCAGAAATGCCTTGCTGAAGATGAACCTCATCACTCATTGCCAACACTCTGCCACAGAGACCTGGGAAGTTCAGTCCCTGTTTTCATTATTTCCCAGACAAAACTCTCAGTATAACCTAAAACTAGGAGACAAAAATGAATTCTTAGGGGCTACTGTTACCTCTCACTCCAAGTAGCAACCCCTATGAGAAGGGCAGCAAAATGTCAATGACACACATGCACAACTATTTCTAATTTTCTGAATTCTCCATAAAACATTAACTGGTCTACAAACTAGAGACCAAACCAGGTTATGTGATTAATGTGCAGCAAAAAACCACACTCCCAGGGCAACTTGATTGCTTCATCTCTGAAAATATTTCAGGTGAGTTATACACTGGGACTATTTACTGCCCAACCCAGCTTTATRTCTAACAAGAAGTAATTTCAGTAAAACTTCACTGAGTTTATTAAACACTTGCACAGTTAAGATTTTTTTTTCAAGGCTAAATAAGGAAATGCATTTGAAAAAAAAATTAAAACTTATGATTTTTAATAAAAGAACAGSTTGACTCACAATAATATCAGTTACTCAACTTGTACTGAGTTTATATTTATTGGTATGAAGAAGAATTCATCTAGACCAGCAGAAGTTTATATTTACTGGTATAAAGAGAAATTCATTCAGAGAAGGAGAAGACAAGGGAGGTACTGGCTCTTAAAACAGTTAGAATACATAAATTAGAATGTTGTTTAAAATTGACTATAACAAAAAGATCATATTTAGCAAAACAAACAAACAAACAAACAAACAAAAAAACCAAACAACATCCCTGTTTTACTCAGTTGTGTTTTAAAAATGCCAAAGATCAGGCAGGGGATAACAGAGTCACAGGCTGCACTTGTACAAGCAGCTTTTCTGGAGATCTGCCACTAAAACCAGTTTGAGGCTGCATTTCTGAGAAAAGCTTCTGACAGTGGATGCTCTGGGGCTGAACTAACTCRGTGCTGTCCTTAACAGAGCCCAGACCCCCCTGCCCCTCCTGAGGCCCATTTTCAGGCAGCAGCCAGCTCTCTTCATCTGAGCTGGCTGTGGGTATTTTACACTTTTTTCCAATAGGCTGCATCAATTTTCAGCCCAAGGTATGTTTGGTATTAGACTGTCTTGGGGTACAGCCACATGAATAAATTATTATGGGCAAAACTTGGAGGTCAKCTGCCCAGCAAAACCACCTCTACTCATCATCCCCCTGTGGTGGACGGTGTGACAGATCCCAGGGACCTGGCACATTCCAGGGCAAACCAGGGCCAGGAGTTGCTGACATGGTACAAACACACACTACAGATTACTCAGTTCATTTCTTCATCTGCCCCTACTCTTATTTCATGATCGCACATAAGGATTTAAAAAATTTTTGGTTGGTTTGGGKTTTTTTTTTTGCCCTTGTGAACRAAGCTTGTAATSRTATCAGMTTCAAACATTACCCAGCAAAGCTGGACAACTGATACTTGCTTTAAGTAGAACAATATTTTTCACATTAGAAAATCCTGCCATTTTCCCAAAGGGAAAATAGAATGCAAAACTGGTACCTACTTCTCCTACTATGAACTTTTGACTTTCTCTCTTTGCACTCAAACCTCTAAATTCAAAAGCATAAAACCAGGAAAAAATTGAAAATTATAGTGGGAGCAAAAAATACTCTTCATTTTGTTTGCCTTACTATTACTTAAGTAAAAATGGTGAGATGACTTTCCCGGACCCCTGTGAGCAGCAGACTTTCAGGTTTGCATTCAGGTGGGTGCAATTCACCCGTAAGGCATTAAAAACCTCTGAGTTTTATCTGTGAATCAGAGTTACCAACCCCACACGTGACGGAAGAGAGCAGCTGGAGGTTAGGGAACTCTACCCTCTTGGAAAGCTGCATTCTGAGACTCCTGCCAGAAAGAGGCAAGTCCTGGAACAGTTTGGGATCCAACATGATTTTCTAAAAAATATAACCTAAAAGGAGTCAGCAGCCTGAGTGTACTTGTTTTCTTTCCAGAGCAATGGTGCTGTTTGCTTTGCAAAATSAAGGATTTCATGGGGCACTGTCTGATGGTTGAGACTGGACCCAAAAACAGAGAACCATTCCCAGAGAGGGGCTGGAGCAGAGGGATCAAACAAGGTATGGATCAGCACAAGGAGAGCCCAGGGGGGTCTAGGGAGCACTGTCAGATTATCAGATCACTCAGAATACTTTATGGGATGGGGCTCCAGAAACACAGACAAGTCTGAGCGCAGTGTCTGCCTCTGGGACTGTCCTTGCACACAGAAATAACCAATCCTGGTGTTCTCCATAGAAAGTCTGCACTCCTGTGACGTTTTTGTTCCTTGTGTGTGAGGTTAACCTCCTGTTCATTCCAGGAAGCAAACCTGGAATTAAGCCTGGGACAACTTGAGAGYTTCAGCTCTGGAAGAAGTTAAATGGGAATTCAGGGGTAATCATTCCAGATTCAGTCAACATGCACCATTTCCTTCTGCCTAAATCAGAGATGCAGGAACTTCAAATGTCTTGCCAGAGACCTTGACTGAACACTCAGCTTTGCAACAAACCCTTTAAATTAGATGAATTTTGACTGTTCCAAGCTTGAATGTTCACATCCATTTACTTCTGCTTTTTATCAGTATCCATTAACACTAAGCTTATTTATGTTTCAGCTTGGGAAAGTACACGATGGACACACAGTAGCCTATGATCCTTTTCTTTGTATTCCCAAAGGTCAAGGTTTCTTTCAGAAATTGGTAAAAAAAGACCTTTAATCTGCTAAATTGTTTTCAAAACCCAAAACAGAAAAAAAGCCCACGTTTGTGATTGATTCAGATGCTTTTCGCTAAGCACTTAACCACTAGCAGTTCTGCATTGATTTATTTTATTGTTTTATTTAGTGAAATGTCTGGATACAGATACACACATTAACCTTTTTTTTTCCCCCCTCATATTTACTGTGTCGCCTTTCTTGAAACGGGAACTACAAGTGCTTTGATAAATGGACTGAAAGGTTGTCTGGTTACCCCATGGCTTCTACTYGTGTCCTTTTTGAAATGCTGTTCTGGACCCTTCTGCAGCAGTGCTGCTCCATGACTCACTGCAGTTACTTCTGTGCCTCTCAAAACAATAGTTCACTGGGGAACCAGGGCCTCAAATGAGCTACAACCATTTCTTCTACCCATTTATTTTTACTTCTCCTCCAATGATAGATATTCACTGTCACAAAATGCCAGTTTGTGTGAAGATTATAAATCTTTCAGCACAGACAACTAACTGCAGGCCATTTTAATGATGCTCTTGATAACACCACAGTTTGCTGCTATGGTAAATTAAATCCCTTAAAGTTCATCACAGTATGAACTAATTCTTCCCATGTTTAAAGAAAATAAAATCAATACCCAAAATCCATACAGTTCCTATATAGCAGTAACAGGTGGCTTARGGAGAATCATAGGAACACAGTAAACATACGAGTCACACAAAAATGTCCTCCCAGGCTCCAGTGAGAAGAATTTCAAACAAATTTCTGCTCTTACTTTCAACCAACGCAAGAAACCAAACCTTCAGAAGTGACTGTGATTGCAAACAAACCCCAGTTTTCAGTTCTCATGAACAAAACTTCCATTTGTGCAGTAGAAAATAAATTTGCTATAATGACAATTTAGAGAGCAGTGCAAGTCTCTTACAAGAACACTGGAGATTTTTAAGTCTCAGAATTATTCCTTTAGCTCATAGCCCTTCAAATGGAGGGTTTTAAGTCTCACAATTGTTCCTTTAGCTCAAAGCCCTTCAAACTTCAGTTCTGGTTCCTGAACAAACACGTCTCAGATATTATGAGCAGCTCTATCTTATTTTAGGAGATTACTGAGACCTCATCCCAACCTTTTGCTAAGCACTTAACCACTAGCAGTTCTGCATTGATTTATTTTATTGTTTTATTTAGTGAAATGTCTGGATCCCAACCTTGAGAACTGTGCACATGGAGCAGCWGTGCCACAAATACCAAAACAAATTCTGCCCCTAAACGGTGCTTGAGAAAAGCCCTCCAGGACCCCCAGCCAAACTCCAAGGATTCCCAGGCAGACCCAGTCCTTGTCACCGTGGCTGATACCCTTTCCACATAACACAGCTCATTTTAGGGATTTATTTTCCTTTTTTACCATTATCTAAGTGTTCCTTCACATCACTGAAGGCCACTACCAACAACAGTATCATGCTTAATTTCAATAAATCTTCTGCAATACCCCTGAAGTTGGAAGCAGATTTACATTATGTGGGATATGCATTCACACACTATCTGAAACGTATTTTTAAACATTTGAATAACTAAATGGGTAAGTCCTGAGAACCTTACCCAGTGTTTATTCAGCCCTTACTTACTGAGGCAGACTCCCAAGGACAGAATAAACAGTGAGGGAGGACCTCAGGCCYTCACCCACAGCTATAAACAATGAACTCAGCACCAACTGGGACTCCCAGCTGACACTGGGAGAAGAGCAGCAGTTACTGCTTTCCCCCACTCTGCTTCCAGAGTGATTATATGAGGAGAGATTTACTTTCTCCCTAAAAGAACTTCCTCCATCCAAGATATTCCCCCATCCACAGCTGGAACAGCAACAAGGAACTTTGATGAAGAACTCCTAATTCATGAGACAATGAACAGAATGGAGGGGAAAAGCCTTAATAAGAGGCCTAATGCYCAAAGACTGATGGAATTTGCCTGACTGGGGGAGAAGAATAAACACCACAGCACCTACTACCCCGTGGCCATGGAGACCTTGGTACTCAGCATTCTCATATCACACCTTACACTGGAAAGATGTCTGTGCACAGCTTCAGCTTCGTGCTCACAGTGTAAGTGAAGGATGAAGACAAAGCAATCACCTGACACATTTACAGGGCAAACCAGCTCACTAAACAAAATAATGGATTTTGACCCCAATTTTCACATTCCTCATTGTGAATTAGCACAAGGCTAATTCCAAAATTTTAAAACTCACAGAAATCTCATAAGTTGTTTTTCATGAAATTATTGTATTCCCTTGAAAATTCCATTTTGTTGTTTCAGGGCCTAGAAACAACCTAAGAGATGACCTAAGAATATCTCTTACYATATTTCATTTAATTTATATTTTAGTTATTCTTTTACAGTCATTATAAGGAAAGGAGCACAGAATTGAGTCCTTTTTGTTCACCATGAGATCCAGACACACAGAGCAAGCAGSCTGCTCAATAAATTCATGAGCCTACTCACAAAAACAAGAGAGACAAGGGATCTGGAAAGGTCATTCATTATACATATGCATGCTGGTGATCTGAGAAAAATCCCCTTTCAAGCTCTCCTTGGAACAGAATGCTCCAGGAGGACATTTGGGGTTGCTCAAGACTTTGGGCTTCAGGCTAATCCATCRTTCTGGGTCTGGAGAGGAGTGATCAGATTTGGTTACTCTGTAGCCTTGATGGGAGTGTTGTACCTGTCAGATCTGATGGTGTCACTTTGAAGAATACAGGAAAGGAAAACCGAAAATGTTCTGTTACAATGAAGCAGTTGCTGCTGCTGATGGACTTTCATGAACAAAAATTAGAATATTGATACTTAAACAACAAATCAAAATTGAGTTTTGTCCGTCCCCTACAATGGAGTGATGCTGTCCATGTGAACATCAGTGAAGGAAGACAAATATTTAACTTTCCCAGAATCACTAATCCAGAATACAACCTCCTTCCTAGCAGAAGAAGCAAAATCCCCTCAATCCTATTAACATATACAGGTGTTACAGTCAAGAAATGATGCTGCAGGGTGGCTTGAGGGCTTGCCCTAATAACAGGTAACCTTCATTCTCACACTCCTTTAAGTAGAGAGGCCCAAATTAGGCAGCCCATTACTTCCAGCAGCCAGACCAGCTAAATGATTGTAGTGTCAACACAAGAATGGAAGAAGCTCAGTCTCTCTGGCTCACTCTTTCAAAGGAAAAACATGGAAAGAGGAGTGAGGAACAGAAGAGGAGCCCTAATAGCMGTCGGACTCGAAAAGTCCAACACACAGAAAAAAATCATGGAATCATGGAATGGTTTAGGTCAGAAAGGACTTTGATGACCATCCAGTTCCACACCCTGGATGGAACTTTCCACTCTCCCAGGTTGCTCCAAGCTTCGTCCAACCTGGCTTTGGACACTTCCAGGGATGGGACAGCCACAGCTTCCTCTGGGCAAGCATTCTAAAGGCTCAGTATCCTAAATCCAGCACCCTGATCCTCTGTGTCACACGGGGCAGTTTCAGTTAACCACAGCACGGAAAGCACCGTGTGTGTTGGAATTTTCAAAGTTTCCACTGATGCCAGTGAGTCGCCTCTCGAGCATCAGCCTTCATGGTTCTCCAATCAGAGCATTTTTCAAAGCCTTCTCCCTGTCCACAGCTATTCTTTGAGCCTTTGAACTCAACTGATCTGTCCACAAAAGGCAAGGAGAGTTGAATGTACAGTTTTGTGGGAACGTTATTAAGCATTATCTAGTTTATGTACAATAGAGATTAAATTGCTTTCAGATACATTCCCCTGCACACGTTGATTACCAGCAAAGCACTGGGGTGCAAAACTTTGATGTCTCTGGACAGGCATAGGCTAAATAGGAACATCCCATTCTCCCCGTCACCAAGGCATACCTGAGCTTTGAATTATGCCAGGCCAGGAACAAAGGGATCTTGCTCATAACAAAAACTTTTAATAACTCGCTGAGAAAGCCTCCCTTTCATCTCTGCCAAGCTTTAGGAAAGGCTGGGAGGCAAGCAGAAATAAACATTGTACAGACTCACCACTTCTGGCTCTAAAGTAAACTCTCCAACTTCCTATTTACATTTCAAGATCTTAAGCTTTGTGGTTTACTAGTTCTGCAAGTAAGTGCTTTGGGTTTTAGAGGCTGCCTGCACATGATCTCCCACCACTACTGAAGTCTTCCTAGCTTTTATTAATATAATAAGGAGGTCAGAAAAGCAACAATCTTTTATATGCCCTTCTAGCAAAAACATTTTACTTCTTGCTTTTTAAAAACAAAACAAAGCAAGCAAAGCATACAATGGCAAATTAATGCCAGCAAAGGGGATATTACAGTTGTGTTTGTTTCTTTTTGAAATTGAGGATGCTAGAACATAGAACAAGAGAGTTTCATCAAAAAGGGTGTGGAGTAGTTCTTTGAGGGACAAGTAAAACAAGGTGGCAATTTTATGGATTTATAACCCTTCTGAGGCCATTGGCTGAAAAGGCACCTCAATAGGCTCTGTGACCTTTTCTACATAAACCTAAATCTGTACACAGTAAGGACAGGCAACCTGCAACAACAGTCGTGAAGTAAATGTGGTTTTCATTTCATGCAGCCTTCCCTAAATGTAAAACATCTCCATTAGCTGGGAAGTCAGCACTGTGGCTGCTGCCAAATGCAATATAGCAGGCAGCAGAGCTGTGCCGAATGAGGACAGAGCGAGCGAGAGGCTCCTGCGACATTTGGTTCTTTCTCCCACTGCAAAGCTCTGTGGTTCATGTGCACAACAGGCTTTACAGGAGAGAGGAATATTTCAAAAGCAAAAGGGCAGGCGCTTATCAATTTCATAAAGCTCACACAGATCATTTCCCAAACTTGCCCAGTGTGAAMCCAGCCTCACCAGGTTTGCTTTAGGTGTTATTTTTTCCCTCCTGCATTGCTCCCCCTTCTCCCGCTCGCCTGACGCTCTCAAACTCAGCGCCTTTCCCCTGGTCAGGAGAAGGACAAATTGCTGCCTCTGCTGAAGGCTGGGTGGCAGCCAGCTGGCACGGGCTGTGCTGCCCTGTCCCCCCGGAGSCCGCACGTTCCCGGGCGGGGATGCTGAGAGGAGAGAAGGGAGCGTGCGAGGCTCCAGCGCTGCCCCGGCGCTCTCGGAGCACAGCCGGCACTGCCATCCCGGGGAGCGCACCGAGCTGCCAAAGCTCCACTGCTCCACTCCTCCAGCCCTGAACCCTGCGAGCCTTCCCCTCACACACACCGGCCCCAGCAGCTGAGCACTCCCCGTGAAGGATTACTCCAAAGGCTGCTGCTTTAACAACGTGGCGTGTTCTGAAGAGGAGACTCTGSTATCAGAGCCAAAATACACTGAATGCACTTGCTGGGCTGGCTCCCACTGAGATTAGAGATCAGGCTCCGAGAACACTTTGAGCCAGCGTGTCTCTGCTGTCTCCTCTCCAGGATGTACTGCAAAGGACACGTACTGTGCATGCTCTGGGGGTGGAAACGTGCTYTACTCTCTATTTGTGTGAACAAAGCTGGCAGCCCGGGCGGATATTGTGGAGCAAAGAAGTTCTATTGTGTTTGCCAATCATCACGAGGATCGAATGAACAAATTTAGAATAAGCAAATTGGGCTGGAGTTCCTTCAGKAGAAAACACTCAAAGGCTGGTCACGCTTAGTGAAAGAGACCATGGGATATTCTTCCTGAAATAATCCATAGTAAACATTGTGACAGAAAAATTATCTGCCCATTTTACTGTTCATGATGTTGTTCTGTCTTTTAGATCMTGTATTAAATGTGAAAAGGTAGAAAATAAATTACTTGTGCCTCTCCAATTTAAAAAATGACTAAATTATACAGCTCAAACCACACACAYATTATCAGCCAGGGAAAAAAGACTTGTGCACCAAGCCAGGTGAGCCTGTTCCCACTGCCAAGAGTCACAGAAGTAACAAAAACAGATGCAAAAGRAAAGATTGCATCTAAACTTGATGAGATTCCTTGACAATGCCCCAAAGAGGTGTTGAATACAGAGAGCTGACAAAGAAAGAATAACTGAAGAAAAACACAGACCACTAATGAAGACAGAAAAGAGACTCTGGACAGGAAGGAACACAAACGTTGTACATTTGGGACTTAAAATAGCAGCAAATTCAGACTCCCCYCATCAATAAGCTGAAATTAGGCCAGACAGTGCTCCCACTGGAAGCTGCTCTGCCTTTCTTCAGCTGGGAATTACAAAAGGTGTTGGAGCAAGAACAACAAATATTTTCATGATGGTACAACAACTTTGTCCTGCAAAAAGACAAGCACCCTTGTGTCCAGGACTGGGGCATGGTAATACAGAAATCTGTGCCTGAAATCCTCCCAATCACATAAAGGCTTCAGAAGAAAAAGAGTTTTTGCAACCTTWAAAATACCCCATAAAACCCTAAGACACTGGCAGGAAGACAGGCTTTTAGGGAAACCAATTACCTTATTCCCAGAAGTTAGGGCATGTCTGTTAGACCCATGCAAACAAAGAGTTAGGAATTACAGGCAAGCTCCTGTTTCAGGGCCTCAGACSTGCTGTGATTTTGCTGGGAAAAACTACTCAGACATTTTGTGTAGTCGCCATGGCTACACGGGGAAAGGCTCCTAAAAGTTCCAAAGCCAAATGTGGGTGCTGGTGTTCAGCCCTCCTGCCTGCAAAGCACCATGGCAGGGGCAGCCCACCCAGAAAAGTCAGGGAATACCTTTGGGCAYACAAATCCAACCTTCAGGGATGAATCCCAGTGCCAAACCAAGGCACAATCCTTCACAAATGAAAGAACACCTTATTTGCCATTGCAAATGCAAATTCTACCCATGGATTTTGCTAGGGCAAAGGAGGCAGCAGAGAATCATGTAAAATGAATAAGTGTCCAAAAATATGCAGAAACCCATCTTTTCTTTYCTTTTTCCTCATGGATAATGGATGAGCCCCGAGGTGGCAGTGACTTTCAACAACCAACAGCACAGACCTGGGCTGGGGTCAATAACCTAATTATAACATGCATTTTGCTGCTTTCATGAGCTATTCAAGAGAAACACGAAATTCTTTGTGCGTGTCTGATTACCCCAAACTGTCMGTGGTTAATTCCAAAAGCATATCCTCACTTAGAAATGGCAGCACCACCACAAATTAAACCATTACAGCCATGAGTAAAATTAGGTTCCACATTTGTACTTTCTAAAATATCAAAGGCATGATTAGCAAAGTCTTTTGTTTAAGATCTCTGGAGTCCTGGAGGTAATGAAAACTGGGTCGAGGAGCATTTTCTCTGGAAGTTTAAAGTAAATGCTGTGTTCAAGCAATACCTGCTCCTGTGACTCACAGAGTACTTGGTCTAGAGAATGGAACTACTGTACCAACACACACAAACCAACAGCAAAACCCCTGCCCTGASCAGAGGAGGAGGAAGGGGAGGAAAAGAACGGCATTGCCGATGATTTTGAACAGTTTCCTGTTATGGCCCCTGAAAGAAACGCGGCCGTACTTTCCCCCTGCGTTCTGTTTGCTGAATTTCTCCTGACAGTTGGCTCCTTCGTTTGCCAGAACCACAACAAAGGACGGCCTTGAGTTTCCACACAGGCCATTTTCTCCCTCTCCCGTCTCTGATCATCTCACAAAGGTATTATTGTTGCTGGCTCACTGGGGCTCAGTGCACCTGAGGCACATCAAAGGCACTTTTTAATGCCCGCCTGACCACACAGGTCTCTCTCCCACTGCATTAAATTAAACTCGATGATTAATCTCTGTAGCCCTCAGGGTCCCTTGGTGCACAAGGAGAGAGAAAATATATATTTCTATCAAAACACAAGTATAATATACTTTCATTTTATAGCCCTAATTAAAAAAAGGAACAGCTAATTTCAGCCAAATGCAGCTGCATACAGGTCTCATTAAAACACAAATACAACTGCTCTGTGTGCTCTACATTCACTTCATGCAGGTAATAGATAAAAGAACAGAAAACTAAAGTCCTTTCACAGATTAAATCCAGAGAAGTTTAGAATTTACTTATTGTCTGCTAGAGATTGTTCTACCCTGCTCTGTGCAGATGAGTGAAGGCAGGCAGTTAAGGAAATGATTATAAAATGCTGAGTGGGTAGATTTAAGTAAAAGTSTACTTAAATCCAGCAAAAACTGCACAAGCATCTATTCCCAAGTTTGCACTGAAGTGACTGAAAGCCTTAAAAGGTTCTGCCTCATGCAGTCTGTGTTCAGCTTTRGGGTTGCTTTGATGACAGAACACCAACATGGACTTTGTCACATCCCTTTTGCTACATTAGCATATTTAATGGAGCCACAACTCTTCTCATGGTTGTGGGGTATGCACACAAAACGTGTTAATAGCGATGTGCTGTGCTYTAGTTTGGGAAGTCAAACCATCCACAGTTGGAACTGGGGTCTACATTAGAACTTACCGATGTACAAATATTAAAAATTAATAAATAACCACACACACATCCTCCTCCAGGGCAGGTTGTACTAAAGGAACGAGCTGGCCAATTGCCAGCTACCCAACATTGCCCTCAGACCTTTGGGGGAAGCTGCCTGTGAGCTCCTCAGCTCATTGCAGTCCAGTATTATGTCTCTATTAACAATTTAAACTAACTCAGCTAAATGAAACAGGTTAGCAAGAGTTCACTCAAACAGCTGCTACTGAAAGGGCAGAAACCTCCATCAAAAAAACCTGGAAATAATGAAAGCAGTGCAGGGCTTGAAGGGTGACTTCTTCCCCCAGGGTGCCCCACCTGCCCTATGACAGACAGACAGACAGGTACCAGTGGAATTTTCAAAGACAGAGCAAACCAAGAGTGATGGAGTTTGAAGTTTGAAACTTTTGTTTAGGAAGGAACCAAAATATATTCCAGTTGGTCTACAGGATTTAAGCTCAATGCTCTGCTTCACAATAGCGGGATTATTCACATCTTTAAATTCAATCATGTGCTAAAATGCTTTGCTGAACAACAACCCATGTGACAAGATCACCATTTATTCATGCTCAAGATCACCATGGATTCATGCTGTTACTACAGAGACAACTTAACTTATTGTTCAGCCTGATGTTCTAATATCAGCCCCCTTTCTTTTTCTCTCCTGGAGCTTTCTCCATGAAGCATGTCAGTCCTCTCCAACATCTCTAGCACTCCCAGTGCCATTTGCCCCTTTTGGAAAAATCCAAGTTCTAATCAGYCTAAATTTAAGACCAAAATGAATTTTAAATATAAAATGTGGCAGAAAAGGGTACTTATCTAAATGGAATKCTCTCAGACTCATACATTTTAAAAGAGTATAAATTTCAAAAGCAGACACTAAATTTTAATTGCAATCTCAGAGAAAGCTTTTGTGTTAATTCACTGAGAAAAATTAGCAAAGCGAAAATTGCTTATCGGGGATTTTCTTTCTTTTTAGTCATGATATGCCTCATAATTCTATGCACCATGGCAATTTTCAGAGGGAGAGGGATTTCTATTGATTGAGGGAAGAGGTGGGGGAGCAGGGCTGCGGCTGAAGACGTGCACTCCTTCTCCAAAGACACTCTTCTGCAACACATTAGTGACAGGCTTGTCACAGATAACTCAGGCTCAGGCTTTGGCTCAGATTTCAGGCTGCTCTTTAAGCCACTCTGGCATCGTGGTTTTTACTTTCCATGTCATTTTTCAGTATTGATTTCTACTACTATTAAAGTTCTTGCTTAATAGCAAATGCACAGTAATTTATAATTAATATCCCAAGGTAGAGTTACCAGAAAAAAAAAAAAAAAATCAAGGAAAAAAGAACCGGGTGAGAAGGACAAAGGTCACTTTTCCCTTCAAAAAAATAAGTTAGTAAATTCTGCACAAATTAGGATGACACATCCAACYTACCCCCATGTGGCACGAAGATGTTCCACAGATCATAGCGACTCGCGATGTAATCGGCTGGTTCTCACATGGAAGGTTATGTCCTTTCACATCTGCTCCAATTACTCCTATTAAAGTAAAATTAAAATTYTCTTTTAAAGAAGAACTAGCCACCCCTCACCAAACAGACATTTTCTGTGCTCAAATAATTACTGAGTATCTCACACCACTGCCACAAATCAAGAAAGGCGGCTTAGTCAATAAAGAAAATAATTTCATCCATCAGATTAAAATTTTTATTCCAGATATAAGGACACAAGATAATTTCTTCTACATTCATGTCTATCATCATAACTTTTAAGTGTAATTTTGCCTAGCACCTGACCTTTATTCTCTTAGGTAGCTCACTGACATGCAGAATAAAGGGTGCCCTGTTGCACTGGCAGGCTGCAGATGTGTTTATTTGTTCACAGTTTATCATGAACATCCTGGATGATGTGTTTTGTCAGGGGATGAGTTGGAGAAAGGGTAACTTGGCAGGAGACTGGAAGGCTGCCAGCTTTGTTGTCTTCACTACTGCTGCTGCTGTTCTGTCTGTGTCAGAACCATCTAAAGGCAGATTATTCCTCCCCTTCGAGGAACTGAGCCTGGCTCTGAGGAGCCTCTGCGTGCAGGAGAGCACAGGATGGAGCACAAAGTCAGCAGCACTCAGCCTGCAGCAGAAAAGCCAGCCAGGAGATGCCAGGGAGGAGCCAAACAGAGCCACAACTGAGCCTCATAACACAWCACACCCTGCTCAATTCACTTCAGGGGAGGCTACAGAGG
>NW_026623357.1:1620969-1736052 GCF_030028575.1 Malurus melanocephalus
ATTTCATTAACACCCTCTTGTTTAGGCCAGCACTGCAACATTCTGTTATCAAATCAGTCTGTGGGATTTGTCTTACTGGGATTGTTGTGGTTATCTTGGTATTACCAAGGTTGGAAGTCATCTAAATAATCAGAAAATCTAAAATCTTAAAGTTTTAAAAAATCCATTCTCATGTCCCTTTAACTAAACTGACTTGTAACTATGAAGTAGCACAGCTGTCATAAAGAGAGTTATGAACAAGAAAAAGCTAAAAGTACGGCTTCTATTTCATGCTTTGTTTTTCACTGCTCCAACATGATGAGTTCATGTTGGAGCAGTGAAAAATAAGAATTTTGGAGAAGGTTGACTACAAGGCAAATTCCTGTCCTAACACTATATTAGAATTTCTTGAGTTAAAAATACTGTTCACACTTTAGAGGGAAGAAATCTATTAAATGAAATAGTCAGCATATGCTGCAAATGTATTTTCATAAACAATACAAAATGGAAAAGATCTTTTTAATTGCTAAGAAAATACACATTCTGCAAAACAGGAATTATTACCCTTTTTGGAATTTTTGTCAGTGTCTTCAGTGGTTTAGAATTTTTAGAGTCTTCCTATTTGTGATTAATTAAAGTCAGCAAAAAAGTGTGGAATATTTGCTAAAWGTTATATAATTGCTGTTATAAGTCACTTTCACCTTTAGATGGAATTTTTCAGAGTTTGTGGCAGATTCAAAATGGGAGGCTGAGAACAAGGAATCTGTACACTACATTGAATAGAGGAGAGATTTTTAGGAAGGCAGGCAATGTGTACTTCTGGATCTCTTCCACAGTGACACGGTATTTTAGACACTGCACCATAAATCATCYACTTCTGTTGAAACAATGCTGATGCCTTTTAAAAAGGTGCAATGTAAACAGTATTTTTATGAGGCCAGTCCCACAAGCCTGGCGTCTCATCCTCACAGTTTTATCAATCCACTCTTTGAAAATGGCACAGTAGGTCAAAATGTAAGGCTTAACTTCTCGGCTCTCAGATCTTTGCTTTTCCATAAGAGGAATCAGAGGGACTGATTCAGGAGTCACATGTGACCTCCTCAAACACAGACACTAAATAATTCTTTATCTCTACCTTATTGTACTCAAAACTTTGAAACCTTCATAAACTCCAGGAACCTGCTCAGCCAAACCACACTTTACATCCAGCCAAAAGCAGAYCTGAACTGCATCAAAAGTTATTAACACTGAAAAGAAGATGTCCATCATGTCATTCTGCTTTAGCCTGCAGGATATTTTTTTTTATATACATTTGCACTTTTCAACTCTCCTTTTGCTGCTGTCATTTTTGCTATCCAAATCTTTTCATTTTTACTGTCCTCTCTACTAGTTTCCACATCTTTTCCAAACATTTGCTACCAGATTCAAGGAGGGTGAGTTCCACTGTAAATCCTCCTCTTGTCCCTCTTGCACTGAGCTATGGTGTGATTATCATGCAGGTTTTCCCACTGCCTTCCTGCCTTTTCCCTCTGTGATGTCCCCTTTTCTCTCTACCAACAACCTGTGGGTTGTTTTYCTCCTCCTGGCCATCATTTCAGGAGTCTGCTGGTGTCAGTGGTGCCATCTGGGAAAATGTATTAGGATTAGCAGACGGTCTCTATCAACTTTCTGAAGGATGTCAGGAGCTGTGCATTTCTCATGTCTGAGTTTCTTTACAGAAATCTGTATAGAGGAACAGATAATTGCCCTCTGTTCTTTTTAAAATTCAATTGATTGCTTTTAGCACATGAAACTTAATGGRCAAACTTTTTGTGCTCTGGATCCATAACGGTGCCAATCAAACAAGGACTCTCCACTGCCACTTTCACGTGCTCTGTGACAACTCAGTTTTGCAGCAAATTCATTCTTTCAGGTCAGATTATTACTGTATCCTTTTCCAAGAACACAGAATTGCCAGGGCACACAGTTTTAAACACATTTTTATGCACTAATTGACACGTATTTTTAAGTCAGTCACAACACACCTACAACTATGACACTGAAGCTCAGTCTTCCTTTCTGCAGACAGATCTATATCTAATCCTTCCCAGGTAGGAAGAAAAGCAATTTCCATGATTACTGAACTTCATCAGATGCAAAGTAAACGGACTGAAACATTTAAAAAGTTCCAGCTTTCTAGAAGGACAAATGAGGTTTCAACCAGCACAAAATATTTGAAACAAAACTGTAGTTTAGCATTTCAGTTAGACCTAGAAAAAACCCTCTGATAAGCAAAAAATTCCCATTAAAGAGTACTGCTTCAATAGCACTGAAAYTTCCTGACACTTTATTCTAAACCAGCAAACTAAACCCTCGCTTTCCCGCTGAAAAAGTTACACTGAATCTCTTTGTTATTGACTGTGTTTAGATAATGCCACACAGAATAGTAAGAAAATTAAGTTGTTGACCCTCATCAAATATATTTCAACAAAGATGCACCAGGGCACATCAGAATTTTGTGCTGGAAAAGAAAAAATGTGAAAGCATCAGGCCCTAAAGCTTTGATTCATGAATCACTTCTAAAACTAATAAGGAAGGCTAACTATGAACAAGCCTCAAACATGAGGCTTTTCCCTCAGAATGGTTTTTTTGAATTATTTTTCTTGCCTAGAAGTTTTAAACAACAGAAGATGCAAACTCTCAGCATGTTGGCATTCCAACACCACGGTGTTTTAGTCAGAAGTGGAATTAGCAGAAGTTACCAAACAATTTGCAAATCCAGATGAAAAGACATACAAATCCCATATCCCCTTTCTAGAAACAGATTTGCAATATTAGCAGTTATTGTGATGATTTTTTTTCATTCATTTTTTAAATGGGTGAACAAAGCACACAGTGACAAAAATGTTTTTTTGAAAATAATTCAGTCTCCAAGAAAACAGTAAATCCATGAGTGAGTACCTAGTCCTCCAGCATGTGCATCAATGAGAGATGCTGCCACTGCAATTCCTTTGGGGAGACCGAGATCTTTTGCAGCTTCTGCCGTGAGACCTTTCCCAACAGCCTCTCCAGGAGACAAAACGTGGTTTCCTGGGCAGAAACGAGACAAACCAAGCACCTGTCAATTTACTAAACAAAAAAACAAATGTGYTATTGCAAGAGCTCCCCTCCTCTCCCTCCAGTTAGGCCTGGTAGATATAAAACAAAGAAATCAAAGAACAGTGTGTGAYGAAGGATCTTTCATTATCTGTCTGCAGATTAAACACAACCGTGCCAGATCAGGCCATCCCATGGCAATTTAGAAGTTCAAAAGCATTCAAGGTCCTATCTAGCCACAGAGAAAGATTTCACCACAAGCAATTAAATTCTGCTTGGCATYTTTCCAGGAGATATGAAATGCAGAAATCCCGGGTTCTTTGGAGGTTGCTGCCTGCAGGCATTCTCTGGGCATGGAAGGAGATTCAGCTCAGTCCACTCTCACAAATRAATGCTGCACCTGTTGCACAAGGAATGCACAAAGAACTGGCCAATATTTTTTTTTTTCATTTCCACCCTTTCCAGCAGTTACTACCAGGAATAAGGTGACTATAGCAACAGAAACTCTGAAAAAGAAACTGGCTTAAGCAGCAAATTCCTCCTGTTGCAGCTGTATTTCCTCACAGACTTAAATAATCCCTTTCTGAGCCTTCTCTGGCCTTGTGCAGAATGAAGAAGACAAGGAACACAACCCTTCCCTCCCTGCYCTGTCACAGGGAGCCCAGGGGCAGGTCCTGCCAAAACACACACCCAGTTTTGTCTTAYGAAAAGAGAGTGTTTTCATAATTGAATCACAGTGATAGAGTCTGTTTTGAGCTTAGAAGAACAAATCTAGATTCTTTCAAGTACCAGAATTTTAAGGACTCCCCCAAAAGCCTCCCCTCAGCCTCCTGCGGTCATGAGAGACCAACAGGCAGTGAGAAGCTGAATCTCACACTGGAAATTGAAAACAAGTCTGTGTAGCCAAAACTCCTGTACTTGATATTTGATTTACCTTCAATACTGGGGATAGAGTAACCAACCTCACCACCTCACCACCAGATATCCACACAGAATGATATGATGACATTAAATCACCTCCTCACAGGAAAAAAAAGAGTCTGTATCTTATAATTTCTGTATTTTGTTAGTTACTGATTGTAAACTCAAAACATTGTGCTGGCTTTTTCAAGAGGTGTATCTTTTGCATTTTTCCCAATAAACTGGAGTGCAGGACGTTTCTCTTTTAGAGAATTTTGTGTTACATTTCTGTTTTTTTAACACATAGGAGAAAAATGCTGAAGCTGTCAGCTTCTCCTGACATTCAAAGACCTTTGCAGGTGGAAGGAAGTTCAAAAGAGTTCATGCAGCTAAACCCACATCTTTTTCTTCAGAATCAATTGCCYGACCTGAAAGCACAAACATGGTGTATATACAGCATGAGATAAAATTTAATCTGAAATAAAATCTCTTTCCAGGCACACCATTCCATGGCTGGCTTGTTTATATCAGTCAAACTAGTCAAACATTTTAGTGTGTAATTATTATGTAGTTATACTCCATTTTAGAGATCAGGGCTACTATCAGACAAAATCTTTTCCTACYAGCTTCTCAATTACTGTATTTCTAGTTAATGAGCACTAGAGGAGTGATTTCAGAGATAAGGATAATCCTCTCCTCTACAGCARCAGAAGAAAATGACCCTGTAATTCCTTTGGTGCTGGTTATTTATCAGAATGACCAGCAGCACTGCCACCCCCATGGACAGAAAATGTGTGCAGGACATGAAGGGATGGGCCTCTTGTCATTTGGAGAAGCAGCATAATCAGCTTGTATTTTAAACAGAATAATTCACAGTAGTCTGCCCCGGAGGTTTTAGAAGTCAAAGTGTGCCTGAACAAATATTCCTGGACTGAAAGCACTTCTCAACAGCCTGGGAAGGGAGAGCAGTCAGAAATCACCCATGGCAGAGATTGCAAAGGGGAACGTCCCAGGTCACCCAACAGCCAGGGAGTGCAGAAAAGAAAAAGGGAGAGCACAAGGAGAGGATTCTCACTCTGCCCCTCCCCTTCACCTCCCAGCTCTGACGATCAAGGAAAGCTCTGCCAGGCCCACAGGAAATGTGCCCAAGCAGCTCTGTGAAAGGGAAGGAGCAGGCTCTGCACAGGCACTTGTTCCATCACAGGAATTTGCCTCCCCACCTACACAAGCATCAGTCAGTGCAGAATGAACAGAGCCTTCACTGGAACACACGGGCAGAGACCTGGGAAGGGAATTATCATTCCCATGGTTTCCTCTTCATCAGAAAACTAGARAACTCAGCTAAGATCAGCATGCTTAGAATCCCTGAGTGTAAAGCTATTAAATGATAAAAAAACACAATAAGGAGACACAACTGAACGGGAAGGGTTTGAAACAGATTGTATTCCAGCAAATCCTTACTTGAGCAAAACACAGCAGCTTTAGAAACCCAGGGGCAGCTTCTCTAAACATAAAGGTATTCTAGGGCTACACAGCAGCAATTCAGCAGCAGGTGCTGCCACCCTTAAATCCAACCTGTCAGGGGGAGGAAGGGAAGGGAGAGTTGYCTGCACACAGGCGGGCAGTGAGAACAGGACAGGCACTGCATAAAGGAGGCAGTGAAAGGCCTGAGACTCCTCCAGACTCCTGCCAAAGTAAATRTATCGAGTCTTTTGTTTACAGTAGTCTCCTGTGCAAGTCATTTACCTTTGCTATAATGACTTCCAAAATTAGACCTAACCAAACAAACCCATAATGGCTGAAGCTGGAGGACTTTCTGTTTCACATTGGAGCAGCTGTTTCACTAATGCAGTGTCTTAATCCAMAACCTTTCATTCGGGACGAGACAGGCTATTTCCAGCTATTTTTTTCCCCTATAAAGCAGCGAGTTTACAAAAGGAAAAATCTGTCTGAATCTCTTCCTCCTCTTTTATCCTTCTTGAAGACTGATGTTAGAGTTTGCTGTGATCAAATTTTGTTTAAAGAATTTGTGTGGTACCAAAGACCCTCTACCTTTTTTAGGTGCTTCCCACAGGAACAAGCTATTTACCAAACACAACCCACGAGGCAGACAATGCATCTTCAGTCAACTTCAGTGATCCAAATTCACTATATTTGYTTACTAATATCTAACAGAATGAGGTACTTTAAGATGTAGCCCCTTTTCAAACAACAAAGCCGAGTTCAGCCGTGGCTCAGCTGATTCCAGCACAGCTTTTCATCTCTCATGCAGAACGGGGCTGTATTTCATATATTTGGCTGCATAAAAATATAAAAGAGAGACAATCCAAACGAGATGCCCCTTCACTAAGACCCAAACAAACCTGAATTTGGATATATCAATCCCTTGCCGAAATCCCAGCAGCCTCASAAAGAAATGTAACCCAAGGGTAAATCCCATCCCCATTTCATAGCCCCACCCAAACAGAACAATTAAACTGCTTTTGGATTTAAAAGACAATACAGAAAACAGATATCCTGTTAAATAAATGATAGAGAACATGCACTGAAAAAGTTATCTAGTTAAACAAAACAGTGCTGATTAGGCATCAAAAGAAATATGACCTTAGTAAAAAAAAAAGCACTGTCCATCCAAATGTAATAAAAAAYGTAAGGGATTTTCCCCCTTCATGTTTGTTACAAAGCATGCAGACTATCTCCATTTTTTGTGTTTTGTAATAATTCTTGCAATGCCTGAAGTCTAGGATATGCAAGGAATCTCAATAAATAATATACATYGTCCCAACCCTGTCTCACACATAGTATATTATCAAATATCCCTCTCAGTTACAGACAATAGTCACATTTAACTGAGATGTGTAAGGCTGATTTTTCTACAATTTTTACCCCAGCTGAGTAGTCAAAATAGCACTAAGATCAGAAGGAAGTAGAATAATGATGCTGACTGTAAAATTATAATGCTAATTGTTTCTTAAGACTGAATGCATGGTGGTTAAGAGATGTTAGAAACAGTGAGATCTGGGGCTTTTTTAACCTCCAAATGACCTCCATAAAACTTCCTGCTCGGCAGTTAAAGACTTCAGAATTTTCATTGAGGAAAACCAAAACAAATTGTGATATTATACGGCAGCTCACTTAAAAGTGAGGAAAATGGTTCAACAAAATCACTTTGGCTTTCTTCRGTTCAAAATTCATCTCTGTCTACATGAGCTGCCACAGTAGCTTGAGGCAAATCTAATTTGGGACCGTTCCATCCCACTCTCCCATACAGCCTTTGGCTGAACTACATCTCAACTACCTAATGTGTAAATATTTCAGGCAGACATATGAGGCTGCTAAATGCTGGTAAAATCAAATCAGGCAGATCCTGGTTCATTAAGCTGAACACTAAATTGGTCAGCAAACTGTAGGTGCCTACCTCAACCAAGACTGCTTGGCCTTCTTGGACCAAGGAAAAGAGCTGCTCCATGTAGAAATGATAAGCCTTCCTGGTGAAAGGTCAAAAGGAAAAAAAGAAAATTCTGCATCATTGGATCAACAGGCACGTTATGATGGGTGTGACTGAGTTTTCTTTGTCAGATTGCAGTGAAACCGTGCAGAATGAACACATCCTGCCATGTGTGGCTCAGTACTCACTGCTGACCTACAGCTGGGTATAAAACACAAATWTCTGATGTCTTACTAAAGGTATAAAATGCAATTCTTGATGTATTACTAAAGGGAATTTGCATTTATATCCAAATTCAGCTACCTGAGCTCAAGTTTTTGCCTGCGTAAAATCATTTTAAGAGGCTGATAATTGACATTTATGGCACTTTACAGCACAATATTCCTCAGAAGGTATCTAGATACAAAGATCATCAGTGGCAGGACTATTGCTCTGCTTTCAGAGTTGTTCTGGTCTGGTACAGTACTTCACTAAGACTGTAAAGACAATTTAGCTTGTATTAATCATGGATTATTACTTAACAGATTTTTTTTTTTACTGGATGTTTTTAAACAACTCACATGATAACAACTCCTCTTCAAATAAATTACCCCTTTTTCAGAACTGGAAGAAATGTGAGACCAAAAATAATACCAGTTACTGAAAGGATGCTTTTGAATCTTTCAGCCAAGCCTATTCCTCACCATGTTCACACAACATCCAGTTCTAACATCCACATTGAGAAGATTCTGATGMACTGTGAAGGGTTCAGAAACGAAAACAATTACAAGGATTGAGATGCATGACAGTTCACCTAAGAGATTTGGGGGAAAACTTCATGCAGCTCAGTGTTTTCCTTGATCAGAGGAAATTTCAGTCTGTGCAGGTCAAGCGTGTCCCTATGGTCTACCAGGCAGCAGCAGGAAGTTAAATCAGATGAAAAATCAAGTGTGTTCTTTAATTAATTCATTAATTTTGAGACATGACAGCAACTAACAATCAACAACCTTTAAGTCTGAAGTGGGCCCTCCATCACAGGAAATTATAAAATCAAGATTGGTTCTAAGATAYACTTTAAACTACTTACACATCAGTTTTAAGGAGTCCAACAGCCTCTGACTTGAAGGAAGTCGGCAAATTGTTTGAAATAGTCCTTCTGGTTTTGTGAATCCTGACTCATAAAGCAGACAGCACTGTTTTAAAAGTTAGCTCAGCATGAGGCTGAAGCCAAAAAAAAAGATGATGAATAACAAATTGAGACCAGAGAGAGGAGGAATCAGGTAAAAAGAAGGAATGACCCAGAACTATTCTGAGAAATGTCTTCTTTTTTARAATAGTATGAAAAATAAGAGGATAAAATCTCAGAAATTTAAATATTGAACAATCACAACAGGCCCAAGTCTACTCRAGGTTTCCATGACATTTAGAACCAGAAATTCAAAGAAAAAGCTCCTGGTTTTTCTACTAGAAAGTTCTGAAGTCTCCAGTGTTGCCAGAGTAGAAGCAAATGTGATTCCCCAGGCAGGCAGAGTGTGAGACCAGAACTCTCAGAGTGGACAGTGGAGTATTTCTTTATTACTATTTTTTAAACTTTTACAAGAGCTGTCTAAGCTGTGAGKGATGGAAGGACAGCACCCAGTACTCCTCATTTCTTGCAGCAGAGAGGAGGAGAAGTGGACAGGAATCAGCTGCCAGCAGGACTCAGGCTGGTGATAAGCAAGGGTGAATGATGGTTCCTTTCCTTGCAGTGGAAGAGGAATGGAAAATATCACCCAGAAAACATCCAGGAGAAACCTGAGCCACCTGAGTTCAGCCTGTTAAAGAACAGTTATTGGAAAGAGGAAGGATTGGGGTGGTGGGGGAAGGTGTTTGTCCATATCTGATGGGAGGGAGGGAGTAAAGACAAGGGAGCCCTTCTCAGTGGCTCACTGTGACATTACAAGTGTGACAAGCACAAACTGAAATAACAGGAAACCCCATTTAAACCAAATAAAAAAAAATGGTTTTATTGGAGAAAAGTGGTCAAGACACWGGAACAGGTTGCTCAGGAAAATATTGAAATCTACACCTTGGAAAATACTTAAAACTCAACCAGACACAACCCTGAACAACCTTCTGTAGGTGAACCTGCTCTGATCATTTCAAGATGGGGCTTCTAATCCCAGTGATTCCTGTGATTCAGTGATCTCAAGATACAAAAAGTGTAAAATAAAACAAAAAATCATAAGTGTGTAGCTTTTCTGAGGAAAAGCCCAACTTCTTCCTGCTGAATCATATATTACAAAATAATGCCTCGAGCCCTCAGGAAGGAGACACCCGAAAACCTCTTTGCACTGTGCCAGTTTCAGCTCCTTTACAGTTRCTACAGCTCTTGGACAGGCTCAAATGACAGGAAGCCAGAAAAATGTTAGCATATTTGGAACCCTATTCATTGTAAATTCCATGGATTTTGACAGCATGTAAGTGTAAAAATCCTCTGATTCATCCTTTTAATTTTGTTTGAAATTGCAATGTGTTGTGATTTATTKGGGCTAGCAAAAGACCAGGGAAAGACAGATAAAAGCATCCCATACTTAAGAGAATCCCTTATTATTCTCTACCATTTGCAAAGTACAGTGTTTCAAGCTTGTTGCTGCAATCCAGCTCTATGAAGAACTGGCAGCTACAAGCTGCTCTGAAAAAAAAAAATAAAATCATCATCCCTTGCTCTCAGCCTTCAAGGAAATCCCTCATATGCTCCAGAGCATCCGGCATCAAAGGCCTTGGAAGAGAGAGAAAAGTGGCAGAARGAATGGATTGATCATTGCCCCTCTACAGAAACTACAAAATCTATAAGAATCTATTCTGCAGTACCCACAACGCTCTCTCACACAAAACCACCATCTTSAACCCAAAAAAGACCTGGTATGAAATATGACCATTCAATCAAAAAATCATTATTTGGTCCCTTAAGTAGGCCCTGAAGTAGAAGGCTGTGGTGAAAATTTATCAGGCATTTCCCTCCAAATGGAATATACGCTCCAGCATCCTTCGAGCTCTGTAGTACATGAAATTTTAACGGAATTGTTAATGTCTTTCTAGGTTTTATAATACCACAAAGAGATACTCATCATGTGCTCTCACCACAGCAGATAAATGCTAATGCCTGGAGTACACAACACTTTCACAGTGGTTTGAATACGAATCATYTTCCACTCTCTTGGTGAGCAAATTAATGGRATCAATAAATTTTTCAGCATCTCCAGGTAAGACTCTTCAMCTTCACAAGCCTGAKCAGTAAATTCATGATGTASAGAAGTGACCACAAACAACTTATTATGTGGATTCCCTGAAAGGTTAGTCTGCTCTGAGAAACAGAAAATGTCAAAGGCCTGGGAGTTTTCAGATGTGAACCCACGTCCTGATGTGGGAAAAGTTTGTGGAAGATCCTAAAGGTCAGATGTGAGGGTCTCCCTTATCAACAAGGTCATATGTTAAGTTAAACTGAAACCAAGAGGGGTGATCCCTGGAACCACAGCACTCTGATTACAGTAAAATGTATTCTTAAAGGGCAAGAAATTTTAAAAGTGATGCTTAAAAGTGTATTTTCCAGAATAAAGAAATATGAACATTAAAGAAGCTTTTCTCAGGTAATTTCCATAAATAGGTCCAGCAGTATGAAAGTTAAAGCTACTTCCAAAAAGAAAAAATCTGTTTGTAACTGTTCATTTATGGTTCCCTCTGACTGGAAATAGTAATGATTTCACTAGAGATAAAAAAAAAGAAACAAACCYAGCTTTTCTGCATATTTTAAACTGGTAACTGTATTAATTTTTGTTACAGTAAGAAAATTTTGCTAATTTTATCTTGTGACATTTTGCTTTGGTTAAAAGAARTGATGATTCAGAGCCTGCTAATCTTTCAGCAGAGATAAATGAGAAAAAAGCCATTATCTCTCTTTACAAGGAGAACATGCAGGCACTRAAATACATCCTTGTCTTTGAGCTAAACAAACCTTGCGCAGACAGACACGGGCTTAGAGAAGCTCGAGGACAGGAGAGAAAATTCCACCAGAATTACTTCAGCCCTGTCAGGTTTTTGGTTTTGTTTTCATTTTAGGAGGAGGTTTTGAGCATGTACAACCTCCCTTTGACCTCCTCCTACCCGGGTTATCTGACAGGCTCGAGCTCCTTAATCTGCAGGGCAGCTCAGTGTCCTGCTTGCCATCCTTCCCTGTCAGTGTGGCAGGCTCTGATGTGCCTCCTGTCCAAGGAGGGCTTTCCCCTAAGAGGATGCATTTCCAGCAGCTGAGGCCTTTCCCCTGTGAGCAGCACCCTGAAGCAATGTTATTTATAAAGTTWGAGCTGAGTTGGTGCAAGGTGTGCTCCTGTGGTGTTTTTAGGTCCTGGCAGGGATGGTGCCTCACCATCAATGCTGACACTGTGGGATGTGTAGGAAGGAATCTCCCACTAAAACCAAGACCATTCCAGCWGCAGTTTGCTCAGTGGCTGAGTCTCACCTTCCTGGTTATTCTGAGGAAAGTTGAGCTGACCCAGAGTGCTCCTCCCAAGTCCAACAACACTGAACACTCAGACATGGGTTCACATCTGAAACTCCCAGGCCTTTGACATTTTCTGTTTCTCAGAGCAGACTAACCTTTCAGGGAATCCACATAATAAGTCGTTTGTGGTCACTTCTCTACATCATGAATTTACTGCTCAGGCTTGTGAAGGTGAAGAGTCTTTTCAGTATCCTGGAGATACTGAAAAAATTATTGATCCCATTAATTTGCTCACCAAGAGAGTGGAAAATGACTTGTATTCACTGAACACAAGCGAATCCCCCAATTTTGATTGGAACAATGTCACCATTCCCATTTCCCCAGCTTCAGGGACACTGATAGGATTCAAGGGGGCATAAAGCAAAACACTTCTCCAGGACACAACACCATGGAGCAGCTCCTGGACAGGGTGAAGTGCTTTGGTTTTTGTCTCCTTTTGAAGCTGCACCCTTCCAAGAGACTCCCAGAGGTGCAGGGCATGAGAGAAACCCAAAGGAATGGAGTGGAGGCTATCTGGGTTCCAGTCTGGTGCCAAGAGCTCCTGATTCTCTCCTCAGAGATAAATGAAGGACTCTGCTGCTTTTTTTTGATGTTATCACACTGCTAAGTATACTAAATGCAACACCTTCCTTTTTTAAAAAAGGCAAGGTTAAACAAATGGTCAGGGAAAGAGGCTCATACTCTCCCTAAGGCCAGGTTTCAGCATTRTTATGCAAATAGGAACTGTCTTATGCTTTGGATACACCTGAGGAGATCRGCCCCAGAATCTGAAAATAGAAGGACTTCTCAAGGTGAGCACAAGCCACAAGCTCTGCTCTAAGGTTTGGTGCAGTTCTGGAGGTCAGACTGTGCTTCTCCAGCTCCAGCCAAGACCCATCCAGGGATCTTGAAAATGAACCACAACTCTCCATGGAACTAGACACTTTCACCAGTAACTCACAAAAACACTTTTGCCTTGAAAGAAACGTATCAACAGAAGATAACTCACTGATTTATTTTGTGAACGTTGTGTTTTAACAAACATGGAAGCCTGATACTGGGAATTGATGATTTYTCTCTTACTGAATGTTGAGCCATATATAGAGCAGTGCTACGAGGCTCCCATCACAGCAAAAGGCCCTTTTTATTAATGACTACTTTATCATTTAAAACATGCATGTTGTTACTTAAAATGGCAAATTGCTTTGCACTGTCCTTGAAGTGCATTGCATAAATATTGTATTAAAGCCTTAGCTTACACTTCATAAATAATTTATTTTTAAAATACCCTTCCATGAGACCACCAGCTGGCAAGATGTTCAATTTTCTGGTAAAAACATATATTTATTGCAAGTCTTATTTTAACTTGTTGAAGATTTGCTAAAAGCCACATATGACAGATGTTGTAAGAGCTGTATTCAACCCAAAACCTCAGGAAGCTGAAAACTTCATTCTCCTGGTAGGTTTTGTACCTCTGCATAAGCGGTTTCATTTTCAGGGGAAAAGCTGAAATCTATTCAAGAAAGCTTTGAAGCACTATTTTCTCATAACCTGAAAATGATTGATAGCAGATTATATGATGATCAGAAAAGTTTATAGATWTCATTACATTTCTTTTCACTACAATCCTTCCTCCACCATTTCCATTTCATGTTGCTGCATTTAAACTGCTGTACAAACTTGTTCAAAGTGCTCGACATTAACAAAAAAAAAAAATCAAAGGAAATTTCAGATAATTAACTTTGATGAATGAGCATATTTTAATTCATGTCTGGTAATATTCTTGTTAATGACATGTCTGCTTAGGACATCCATTAAAAGTCCATTAACTTAACAGGGAAAGTCTAATAAAGTTATCCTGGAAATTTTCGGGTATATTAATGTTATGGACTTTTAATGAATATCTGCTGTAGGAACTGCTATTAGCAAGGCCACTATTCTAATTAAACTTGGGCTCTGAGAGTGAAAAAAATGTATAAAGATAACAACAAGCAGAAGTACCACTTTTTTAGAAAATGACTACAAGGGAGATGGGTATAGGTCACAAATTATGCTATCAGTAACAGCTATAAATTGCTATATTGTAGCTTTTTTTTTGTAGCCTGCCATTCAATATACCCATATCAGGTGTGTTCTTCATGTCATCAATTGCTGGAGCTCCTTTATGCTCCTCTATTGTTAAGAGTGAACAGTACAGAAAGGCCTTCCAGGCCTTTTTGAAGGATAGGAGATAAAAAATTTAAACAACAGTTTCTCACAACAATGCAAAGTAAAAAATGCACTTAGGAAGGTSGTTCCCTATGGGCATCCAGCCATCTTAGCAACCCACCTGAAGCTGCTGACACTCACCATAATGCAGCAAAATATCATTTTGTGTGGATATATGTTTTATGCACAGAATCAGAGAATGGTTTGGGTTGGATAGGACCTTAAAGCTCCTCTCATTGCAAGCCCCTGCCATGGGCACGAACACATTCCACTAGACCAGGTTGCCCAAAGCCCTATTTCTATTTCTATTTCTATATACTTATATTTTTTATGTAGACACATAAAGCTCTTTATTAATAGGAATATATATGTATWTTAAAAACCAACCCTGATATACCTATTTTTTCATACTTATCCTTCACCAAATCTTCCAAACCAATCATTTTCCAGAAACTGTCATCCCAACCTCTATCTGACGTGTACGTCCACTTGCACACRACCGTACAGAGGGACCTAGAAAAGAGACAATAAAGGCACAGTCAGGCAAATGAACACATTTGGGTTTAAACTTGTGACTAGGAACAAGTTCCTGCAAAAGGATCTCTTCTTCACTGGTCAAAAACCCCAGCAGAAYGCTCACATTAAAAAAAATCTGGTTACTGTTTGGAGCGCACATCTTGAGGACCTTAAAAGGACCTTGTGTTTAAGATTCTTCTCTGCTGAAACAACTCCTGGTCTGGCCACTTCACTGCATAAATCAGTCAAATAACAGGCTGTGCATGTGCCTGGAGGAGAGCAGARCAGGAACACAACAGCTCTCGAGCAGGCAGCTCCAAGCACTGCTTTTCACTGTGTTTTTACACACAGTTTGTCCTTAGGAAAACTTCACACTACTTCTGTTACAACTGCATTACAATTTCCAGGAGATCTGGACGCACTGGTAATGGGGTCAGGTGCTCAAGTCTCATTCCTGGGAAGCTGGTGTTAAACTCTGCTGTGCCAGGATGACACCATGGGGCCAAGCCAGGAACAAATATGCACAGAGGGCAAGAACACCTGCAGGAAAGTCTGTCATAACACATAGAATGGCTTTTATCAATAKCCCCAATCCTATTCCTCCCCAAATATGAACAATGTTCCTGAAGATTTAGTATTATATAGCCTGTTTTTTGTCTGAACACTAGGAATCATCTCAAAAGATGAGTATTAAACTGTGATTGAAAAGTCAGTCAACTGAAAGGTATTAAAAATGCTAAAAACCACTGAAAACTGCAGCTCTGTGCAGTCCTGGGAACACCACAGCACCAGCAAGTGCAAGACAGCTCAGATGCATCACAGGGAAACACAGCATCATAACTGTTCTCAAAGAGAAACCCTGCTCAGAGGTGGATTTTCTTTGATGTTTTACAAGACAGCTTATTTGTGACTCATGTTTAGCCAAGGTGAGCTTACACAGACRATCCTCTTCATTAGGATGGTACAATTTGAACGTGTATCTTCAAAGCAAACTCAATTTTACTGAAGCATTTGACTTTTTCTTGCAGTTTTGCATAAGTAAAAGCCAAATAAAATTACTGTCTACAAAAAAAAAAATTTGGAGTAAAAGGGAATCTTCCCTTTCATCCAAGTCAACTATCCAGGGACTGAAATATGAATCAYAGAATGGTTTGGGTTGGAAGGGGCCTTAAAGCTCATGTTCATTCACATCCCASTGGTTGTAAAGGTGTGTTGGTTGCTCCTTGCTAGGAGAGAATTCATTAACATTCCAGACTTTAGGGAAACAAAAAAAAAAATAAATTAACTATTTATATCCCTATAAATACTACAGAGATTATTTCAGAACTAACCTTAAAATAGTTTTGACATTCCCATCCCTTTTTTCTCTTAACAGTTTAAGAATAGATCAAAATCACAATTCAGTGTCTGGTTCAAAAACAGAAAAGCTCAACAGCAATGTAACTACAGCAATGACAATGTTGATATAAGAAATTCCAATTTCCAAGGATTTAAAAGCCAGACACAGAAATCTAATTAGGACMTTTGACAAAAACTGGGTGAATAAATAAATTCTGGGCTGAAAAAAATACTGGGAAAAAATAAACATCTTCCCCAAATCAGYTCAAACCTCTCATTAAAAGGAAAAATAAAGACAGGGTATTTGAAATAAAAAGCATTTCATCACTTTAGGAAAAATTTAGACATAAAGAATGAAACAATAATGCATCAAGTTTTCCCTAATATGGGAAACACCAAATCATAACAAATCATCATCAAAACCAAATATGTCTTTTTCTAATTAGGCTGAAGYTCTGAACYAACACCACACCCTGAAAAATGCTCYAAAGGCCAAGTTTTAAACTGGGACCCATTCTCCCACACAGATCCCTGTGTGGAGCACCACAGCACACACACAGCCCACTGTGGATGGGGACACACCAGCCCTTCCAATCCACAGAATTCCAGCAGATCAGAGCTCTCTGGCAGGATATGGCTGGGCTGAACACACTTCACAGATTTATAAATGCAAARTGTTCAGAGAAGAAGGATAAACAGATGAGTTTTGGTTCAGTTTTTCAGRCAGTATGGAAAACAAACTGGGCAGGATAACTCTTCCCAAATGAAGGGCCTGGCAGATCTCTGCTGGAAGGTTCTGGTATGAAAACCAATTTCAGATCCGAGCTAAAACACTGACACATTATGTTGGCAGGTTTTTATTTTCATGGCCACAGCAAGAAACTCAAAATGCTTGCTTTAAACACAGTCTGAGCATTTACACTTCTGTGGGATTTAATCTCCTTCCACTCTTGCTGCCACTCAAAAAGTAGGTGTTTAATGGAACAATATGGCTTTATACAAATCCTTCAYATCAAGAGAAAGTGTTACATTGCAGAAAGGCTTTATGGTCTGTTAGGTAACAGTTCAAGAGGGAAGGATTTCTTTGGGATGCCCCTGATGGATTAACATCACCACATGTTTTAGAAGCACCTGGAGGGTTTGRACTCAAATCTCTGCCCCTTACCTGATGAGGTGCTCAGTTTGTTTTCCTAGAGAGCTCTATGCACAAGTAGAGAGAGCAGCTCATTCATGGTTTGTCACTGCTGAAGCCAATGGTATAAATGTATATTATATGTATTTATTTCTATTTTTTATATATTAACTTTATGGGAAACCACTCAGAAATTCTGCTCCAGAGTCTCATCAGGAAAAGGAGACAGCTCAACTCCTAACTTGGGAAAACTGTATCTAGAAAGACATTATGGGAAAGAACCACCAGAGGAACCAAATCATTACACCTACAAAAGAAGCATTAACTATGAGAAAATTTCATATTTCATAGCAAGTTTTGTGAGATGAAGGGCAGACATTAAACAGAAACAGTACTGCTATCTGCTGTGGCATATYCCATTTTTCCTCAATATTTGGCAGCATTGCCTCAATTATTAGGCCATAAACACCAGACTTGTGCTRGCTGAAGCTGGATGAACCAGATGGGTTGAAGCAAATGTTCCTTTTGCTTTGCTCCCTGGATCACCTGGGTTCAAAGGTGCAGAGAACAGGCAATCCCAGAGGCAACATTCCTCTCCTGATTGCCTAATCCAACACAGGATTTGAGGAGCCATATTTAGCCAGTCTGAAATACCAAGTGGAGACACTTTTCCTCAAACATACTCMCAGCACAATGAAATGAAAGATTTCCTTTCTCTGTACAGAACAAAAAGTTTTGCTTAGAATATTCGTACTTAAAAAAGCCAACTGTCGTGCATGGAAAATTTTTTATTTTATTTAAACCAGATTTTCAACAGGAAAACGTTTATGTTTAGAGTTTCTTACAAGTTTCTTACTGAGGACTGTGCTGAAATCCTGAATGACCAGAATCTCAGCAGTCTTAAAAATACAAAAAGTSTGTGAACACACACTTGCAAATTCTCAAAATGCTGTCTGGAAGCAACTAACCTGCAAAAGGATCTGGGGCAACTGGATTTGTTATCACTCAGGTGATCAAAGTTTGTTTCCATGTGGCTCCTCCCACATTGTCTGTCCTTTCTGGGTATTTTCTCTCACTCTATTGTTCTTCTTGGAGAGAAGGAAATCAGATACATTCATTAAAAATGGAATAACTGTATGCTCTAAGTTATCTGCATGAAAATGTAGCTAAAAGATAAAGGTCACAATAAACTTTTCCACAACTACTAAAGAGTCACCAGAGCTTCCCACTTTGGTCCATTCTTTGTTGACATCTCTCCCAGACTCCAAAAGGGATAAAGCAAACGTGGACATGATTCCCAGCCCTGCAGAGATTCTGCCCTGCCTGGGAGAACACCTCCTATGAAAATATTCCTGGGGGTTACTCCTTTTCTGCGGTTGTCTTGTGGAAGCCATCCCAATTTTGGCTATAGGTTAATAGGTAAGTCCTATCAACTACAAGTTACCAAAATAAACAGGTTTTTTTTTCTGAAAAGTGACCCCATAAGGCATTTCTACATGACCTTCCATTCCAGAGGGTTGGTACAAGATCAATTAGCCTGGAGAATGAGTCAGGCACCAGCTTGAAAGGCAGAGAACCCCTGACTGGGGCATCCTGAGGTGACTGGAAGCTTTGTTCTCAATTCCAAAAAAAAAAAAGGATCTGCTTCATTCATCCCAAGTGCTCAGAAATGAACCTGAACTCRTAAACTTAATTAATTTTGTAGGCATCATTAACAGTGCAGCAGTTCAATCACTGGATCACTGAACTAAACCCAGCTGCACCTGCTGAGGGCTGTACCAAAGCTGAGTCCTACAGAAACACAGGCACAAATAGATCCCAAAAGAAATAGGGTGCAGTAGGATAAAGTAACTCTCGGTGGTCTGTTGGGCAGATTTATTTAAAGCTACAAAGAATCAAGAGCTTTATGATGTTATGAATGAAAGAAGGAGACCTGAAACAATGGAGTGCAACTCCCACAACATCAAACGCTTTTTCTTTTGTTCTGCAAACTTTAAATTTAAAACAGATTTTGAATTCAAATTGTAAACCAGGGCGTAGATTCTGCTCAAGTGAATGTCTCCACATATTGACATCTGGGCCAGGCTGCCAATGGCCTCCCAAATTATGCACCCCACAGTCTCAAGGCTTTTCACAAAAGCGAGCAATTTACAGCTCTAACACAGTCACAGATCCGACTGTGGTTTGTGCAAAAATGTTCCAGACAAAAAAATTTAATACCCAGCACACAAAGTYCCAGCATCCAAGAACAGAACTGAGCACTGGTGCTGCAAGAGCCTGAAATGCAGTGGAGGTTATCACAGAGCAGTAGGAAACATGTAATTATTCCCTGCTCTGTTCTGGTAATGCCATATCTATTAATCCAYGGCCTTTGAAACAGGACCAGACTGCTGGACCCACATCCACCACTGGCATTTAGGAAAAATGTCTCTGCCTGCTTGGTGTGTTTGTCTGCTCGGGGGAAATAGAGAAAATTTGTCCCAAGGGAATTTTTCTCAAGAAAGAGGAGAAAAAACATGACACTTGGTCATCCAGCCTTGAAATGTGTGAGGTGTGAGAGTCTGCCCCTGTTGAGCATTTGCTGAAAGGAATTGGGGCAGTGGGTTGAGCTGTCCCTGCTGTCCCTCAGTCCCTCTCTGGGGCAGGTTGGTTGGAAAGCTCAGGGCAGTGACTCTGGGGTGTCCTGGTTCACAGAGGCCACCTCCACTCCCCTCCTTTCACCTCTTCAACAGCTCTTTCATTGCAGCTACACACAGCAGAACCTATCAGGGGCTGCTGCAGCCACCCAGCCACAAAAATCCCAAGTTTCCAACATTAACAACACATTATTTTTTATGATTATTGCCTTTGASCCAAAGCCTATGAAATTCCTGCCTGCCCAAAGCCATTGTCTTAGCGAGCTKTGCAATTTGACTCTTGCCTGAAAAGGGTTTTCTTCTTCCAACAAAACACTAAACAGGCCAAACAATGAAGACAGGTGGGGAAGCCTGTTTGGGACAAGGAGCAGACACATTCCAGTTGCACTCATGGGCCTCAACTTTCAGTCTTTTCATGTCTGAGGACTTAAACTTATTCACTAAAGGTAGCAAGGAAATTACTGTGATCAGCGTTAGCAATTCAAGCAGCTTCAGTTTTCCTATGCTCTGGATTGCTCTTCTATTTATCATAAATAATTAAAAGTGGTCTGGCTGCCATTTAGATTTTTTGAAGGAAGTTAAATATCACAGCAAAAGCAAAGCTTTCTCCTTTGAAATCTTCACTAAAGCTGCAGAGGAAAAAAAAATAGTACAAATAAGAATGATCCGATATCATGGTGAAAGGCCAATATTTGTTCACACTAAGGCTAGTGGCAATTTTGTCATATTTCACAAGTGAAATAGGATTAAATTCCACATCTCAAACTTTAAAAGTTAATGTTCAAAAAATTACTCAGACTTTTTTCTTTTTCCTCACCATGAGGAAAACTGAGTGCCAGAAAACAGCTCTTCGGTTTCAAATAAAAAGAATTTAGTAGCAAAGATTTCTCTTTTCAGTAAATGTGCAAGTTTGGTAGAAGACACCAAGCCACCAGGTCTCTAAATGTTGGTGAACAGCTCATGATCCACAAGCTGCATACTTGAAGCTAATGCAGATACTGGCTACATAAAATCTTTCCAAACCCTTTCAAGCCTTTTTTTTTTGTTGTTGTTGTTGCTGCTGCAAAAAATATATTAAAATACTACATATGGTGTGAAGATTCACAGGTTTTCTTTCAAAACTGTGGTTAAAACATGGGTTCAAAGTTTCCCCCCATTTTTTCCTGAACACTGCTGACTCAGGGAACTTGCAGGGTCCTATCAGACTCCTTCCCAACCAACAACATTAAATTTGGGGTTAAAAAATCTGTCAACTTGTATTCAGCAGCTCTATTGGCCTCACATCTGGAAAGCCAGAATTCTCACTGGACTGGTGGCACAGCTTTTATTTAAAAATATAAACCAGGTCTCCCTTTCCCAGCCATAAATCCCCCTGCCAAAGCAGAGCCCATGAAAGAGCAATGCTCTCTTTTAGGTGAGAGAGAGGTCCTTAGGGAATGGCAGCTACATCAGAGCCCTTGGGGGACTGGGATCCATCMAAACTCTCACCAACAGGCGTGGGCATTCCATCAGCACTTCCAAACTTATCCAGACAGAGCTTTTAGGTTTTCTGTTGGGATACAGGGTGGAGGAGCWGTGATTCTCCTGAGCTCACACCATCCTGTGTGCTTGTGGAAGTCACCCAGCCCACAGCAACAAGCAGTGAGCAGCAAACAAATCAGAAAGTTAAAATTACTTTTGTAAAGGAGGAAAAGCATTAATTAACTCAAATCTCGCTCTAATATTTGGTGTTCATGCTGTAACACTTCGAGGTTTTTGGCTGACTTTTTAAATCAAGGATTTTCCAGGCAAATCTGTTGCTTACTTGAAGGGACATATTTTCTTGTATGAAAAACACAATTCACATTTGCAATTTTCTACACCCACATGTATAATTAATCTCCTCTGAATACAGCCACTCCCTGACGAAATTCCATGTTATATTTAACCTCTGGGTGCCACTTTGAAAGGAAAAAAAGAAGAACAATAGGATCATTTTCAAAGCCTACATAGCAGCACAAGGTTTCAAAGCAATGMAGTGCTTTAAACTCTGGCATCAACCTTCTGACCACCCAACCAGAATGAAGAGTGACCTCCAATTACCACCACAATAAGCACAGAAGTCGCTTGAGAAATGCAGAGTGTAGATGTTTCCTGTATTTCAGAGGAGGTATGAGACTGAGGTTACATTACATAAAAAAATAAAATTAGATAAAACTAAAATTAGATAAAACTCAAACTTAGTGAGACATTGTTGGGAAAATCCCTTCTGTGACATTTACAGGATCAATCCACTTAAAGAAAACATTGTGTTGGATGAGGCACTTTAAAATTTAAATTTTGCACATCTTGTTAGAGATGTGGAAGTGCATATTTGATACACAGGTATTGTAAGAAAACTGACTTGTTTTACTTTACTTTTACATACAAACTTTTACGTGTTTGTATGTGTGTTCACATGCAGATATTTACTTTGGATTGGGAGAATGTGCCTGTTTGTGTTTGCTGTAATCTATTAAAACCTGTCCTTTGAAAATACAAATAAATGCATCAAACACTGCAAATGTCAAAAAAGTCATCCAACAGAAGGTGAATCACACTGACCACAATAAGATGATGCTTCTTCTACTATTTGTAAAAGAGTCCAATTCTTTTTAAAAGAGAAACACACTATCAAAAGACTGGAAGACTTAGGAGTCTTGAATTGAGTATTTCCTAGAAGTTGTGTCACCAAACCTGGAGGGAACCACCCAAGTGCAACATATCGAGTCAGATTAATCCYTTGTGTGCATCCAATAATTTCAGTGCATTCACTTAGTTAAACACGTTGAGCTGGACCAGAAAATACAAAATAAGACCATTTTATCCACCCACATAYGCCTCACCACGTCATGAGGCAAGGGGAAGCCAACAGTCAGCAGATTGCTGAGTTTTTTATTAATTTCATTCTGTATTATGTTACAGACACCCAAGCAAGATTCAAGCCCATTGTCTTCRGCATTGTTGAAAAACTCATAATGAGACACAGTCCTAGACAAAAAAAAATGTATTGTCTAGACAAATCAGACATAGCATGTGGGGCTGGAAACCTTAATCCATTCCCTTCAAAGATGGCAAACAGAGGCAAAGAAAATTGAGGGATTTGGCCAAGGGTCAAGAAGCAAAGCTCATTCAGACCCCTGAAGTGAATCCTGAACTGCAGAGGCTCAGGCTAGAGACTGAAACCCAGGCAGAAAATCACTGTTCAGACACTGATGCTGAACGTGTTAAAAAATCTTTCTATGGACAACTATAGTTTAAATCTTTAAATAGGAGAGAAACAATAAGCGTGCACATATATAAAAGTGATTCACTGATTTAAGTAACCACTGTATTAAATTTTAAAAGCTTAATAAGCAGAGGAGGTGTTATAAAAAAAAAAAAAATCACATCCAGAAATGGCAAGGGAAATGAAAAGCAAAGCTGCAAACAGAGCCCACATCTCCAGCCACTGCAGTCCAGCAGCCTTGGGACATTCCTCCTGCCTTCTGCAACATCAGCAATGTTTCAGTTSAATTTAATCACAAAAATATATTCTTTCAAGCTCAGTACTTCAAGCAAACCACTCTGCAATAGGAAGTCAAATATTTATTTCAATTAAGAGCTTGTATTTAGAAAACACATATTCTCCTGTTACCTTCTGGCAGTTACAAATATTAAATTGGAATTAAAACTGGAAGTATTTGTACACAGAGCCAGTGAACAGTTTCTTATGAAGTCTGAGCCTGAGCAAATCTACTGCAGCTCAAGGCTTCACCAAACACTCAAGGAAGTTGGTGAAGAGATTAAGCAAAGGCTACTGAGAAAAATCACTGAGAAAAAGGATGTTGGGTCTCAGCTGCTCCCTCCCCACCATGTGGATTTGGACAGAGTGAGATTATTCCCTTCAGCAACATCTGCTTCTCCCAGTACAACAATGGCAGCACATCCACATGTGCATCACCCAACACATCTGCCAGCAGCAGGCACTGCCCCAGCCACAGACACACACCACTGCATCATTTCAGACATCCCTAATCCCCAGGGAATGACAGGGACAGGCTCCAGCCAGACTGCAGTTACTGCTCCATGACCCTGATCATTCCTCTGGGTGCAAGGCAGGCACAGGACATCACATCCAACATCCACCTTCAGGGAGCACAAGGACATGGGGAGTCTTTGACTCCTCCAGCAGTTTGGGGGGTGTGACAAACACTGAGAGCACTGCCAGGACAGCACCATGTGCACACTGACACTCCAGACACCAATCAAGAACACAAATCTCTGCAGGATCAGGGCTACACCTCATTATGTGGTTTCTGCTGTCTTCATATAATTGAGTAGRACTAGAGTGGTGTGAAAAAACCCCACCCTTACAGCCCTACCAGTGGTGTTTCGAGACAGAGAACTGTTAGTCCAGAAATCTCTTCACGTTTGCTATAAAGACACATTTTACTAATTCATGAGTAAATGGATATATTCCTAACTTCATASTGGGGGTAGTCTAATACTAACACAGTGCCTGAACACACGTGTGAGTATAAAGTCCTGCAGAGCTGTCAGTGGGGTTAATGGGAGTTTTTACCAGCTTAGTCAGACTGTGCTGAACTGCAACCTCGGCTGTCAGGCACTTGTGGCCAGACAAAGCCTAAGTGAAACCAGAACAGAAGCAGGGAAATTGCCAAGAGTACTGCAGTAAAAGAAAGTCTTAATAACTGCATTTTGATGGAGGCTGATTTCACATGATAAACTCAAATATTGGGCCCTCCTTTWYTCAGGGAAACCACTGTCAACTCTTACTCAAGCCTGGATGACAGCTGGCACAGGCACCCGAATCAAAGATGCACATTCGAGATTCCTATTCAGGCAATGAGCTGTACCTCCACCACAAAAATCAGTGCAGTCAGTGTAAACTCTTAAAAKCATAAAGTCATTCCTAAGTTCTCAATATATTTGGTTAAAGGTTAGTCATCGGTATCAATTTTTGAAAATGTGCTTTGTTAGATTTTAAGGTAAGTGATTCAAATCAAAGGAAATGCAAGATGGCTCATTTCACCTACATCATACATGTACTGTATGTTTGTGCTTTAATATTTGAAATGACAACAGCAATGCATCTATTTCTAGAGTATATTTAATTAATAATAACAATGGCTTGCATTTAGAGCCCTTTGTAATCATACTTATGTAAAAAAGAAGGTAAATTTTTGAGCAAATCTAAAAAAGCAGAGGCATCAACAGTATTGTTTGGACAGCTGTGGGATTTCATAAAAAAATAAAAACCCACCGAGGAGTTCTGAAACAGGTAAGGTAACGGAATTGAGTAAAAGAACACATAAATTTCCACAACGTAAGAATGAAAAAACATTTCACCTTATTTACAACAGCAGGGAGAGGAATGGAGATGAGTGCAGAAAATAAGGAATGCTACARAGTAGATAAATCAGGTGTCATTACTCCTCAGAATTCAGCAATAAAGACATTCAAAGAAAACCATTCAGCAGTTGAAAAAGGGTATTGTTGGAACCAAGGGAAAATAAAATAAAAACAAAAGGGAGGCTACACTACATGGATATCCAGACTGCTTCCAGTCACGATAATAGAAATAACATGAGGGAACATAAATGCCCATTAACTGAGCATGATTTAAAAGCACTGTCCCCACAAGGGTCCTAACGTGTTGTCAGTTCCAGGATCCCTCTCTCATTTCCTCTGAAAGCATCACTGCTGCCCTGCCAAAGAGAAGGGACTGGACAGAATAAACTCCACTTTGACGTGTTTTAAGAACCAAACAGATCAACCTGGGGGTTCTTGGGAGAGTGGATAGAAGAAAGATGTTGCTCCTCTAATTTCAGATGCTTTAGCCTGTTACACAAAAAAAGTGAACATGATTGGTTTTCACATTCATTTAAATCTTAAATTCACCTGGGAATGCACATCCCCAGCACTCTCAGAGACAGGGCTCAGCCTCTCAGGTACTGCCTGAGCTTGTCTCACACCCAGCACTGGGAAAGGTGAGGCTGAACCAGCAGGGTGGAGTTTACCACTGCTCTAAACTCTAATGAACCCTTTCATGCAGCCCTAACAACACTAAAATATTTGTCTTTCCCTTTCTTGGAATTTGAATTACACTGCAATACTTGCAGAAAATACACTCACAAATGATGCAAGAACAGAGAAGAATGGACTAAAAGTCAATTCAAAATCACTGTATTAGAGGCCTAAAAAAAAAGCTTTATTCCCTCTTTAATGGTTTATATGTTTCTATGAAAAAAAAAACAACCAAAAATAATTACCACATTTGTATGTTTTACCAAATTAAATGATGGAATTGAAAAGATCACAGTTCATACAGAACCTGTACAGTTTTATTTGAGAGAAATTACGAACAAAATTTCTAAAGGCAATTTTGTAACTACTACTTATCCATGAGCTTGGTCCTAAAGAGACGTGGGTGTGAGTAACTTGACCTGAACAAAAAGCATCTCTGACGTCAGCTGGGGCATTTCTGTAAATCACGTGTTTGCAGAGGCAACTGCAGGATTGTGCTTGACTTATCCCACATGGATTTTCCTTGGACCTGCCCAGTTAGGTCAGCAATATCAGGCTGCACATTCTGCCATTTTCATTGCTGTAAAGTGGTTTGACCCTCACAAAGAAAAGCAAAGAGAAAATCAACTCCCTTCAAGAGCTCTAGAGGTGGAAGGCCAATTTTCACTGATGCAAGACCCAGAGAGAAATCCCAAAGTCAGAATTTAACTGAGTTCTCCTGTCCTGACTTGCCATGGATGGTTTGGGAATGATGAGGAGGGACAGCACAAGACTTGCTGTGCTGCAGGAATCAGAGATCAGCAACTCTGGACTGCCATAGGGAAAACCATAAATAAATAAATAAGCAAATCTGCATACAGATCAATAACAAGTGCCACCTAAAAGACAGCAGTTACTTAAGGAGAATTTTCTGGATACTAAATCCATAGCATTTGAACTGCCTGAAGATGCTTTTGGCAGATGACAAATGCTGCCAGCAAGACAGCAGAGGAAAACTTCTCTGGCTGGACTGACCTCGATTTTTCCAAATACACAATTCCTAATAATCAGTGGCAATTAATCAATAGCCTGCTCCGGGTTTTCAAATTGTTTTCAAACCAAACAGTTTTCAAACACCATTTTCAAATTGTTTTCTGTGTCATACTGAAAGGACAGATTAAATTTTCTGGGCCATAGGTGGCCAAAAAGTTCAGAGAACAAAAGTGAGCAGTATAAGAAGAACAGCTCCCCAAACATTCCTACAACCAACAGCCTGTTCATACCAACATGCTTGGACAGCAAATAAAGGACCCAGACCAGCAGAGCACTTAAGCACAGGCTTTAACTTTAAGCACGTGCCTAAGTGCTTTGCTGGAAAAGGGCCCAAAGAAAAGAATGAGCACAGTTAACTGAAAAGCCCTTCAGAACTGGCCTGACTGCTTTGTTTGTCCATTCTAGTTGCTAGTAAACACAGTTTGGATTTAACCCATCTCACCAGGACAGTCACCTGGTACAACCAATCTCTGCACGCAGTGAAGTTCCCAGAACTCAAAACGCACTGCAAGACACATTTGAGATTTAGGCTACTCATAAGRCACAAGGAGAAGCAGCATCTCCATGTCTCTCTTGCAGCAAAACCCACATGAGGGACCAAAGCATTAAATTCTCTTTTAACACACAAGCCTGGCTTGTCCTGACTCTTCCACCAGCTTCACAGAACTTATTTGGAGACTTCATAAAGAAGGCAAAAAACTCTGCCACAGGAGCAATGGCTCTCCTTCCTGTCTCCCACTTGGAAAGGAAATCCAAACTTGAGAAGATAATTTTTGACTTTGGGCCTTGGGAAAGTGGCAGTCTTTTTTACTACCTGCACCTTGGTCCATTAATAACATTTTTATATGTATCAAATTTACCCCTAAACCAAAATGGAAACAAAGTTCCCTAGAATATCTTAAGCAATGTGCTTAAGTTAAAAAAAGAACCGGAGTCCAAAAATGGAAAGATGAATAGGGAGGTAGGTGAGGTAGGTTTGAATGAAACAATAATAAAAAACCCTAAGAACACATCATATATTCATAGTTCTTGAATCATTAAGGCTCTGCATGACAGCTCTCACAAGMCCCAGTATGGCAAATTCACTGACTTTTAAGCAGGAGTGAAAGTGGTTAAGCCCTAGGACAAATAATTTGAAAATCTCAGCACAAGTCTGATCTCAGAGAGTTTAAARGAATGCAGACTGCCCAAAAACACAGCAGCTGTTTGTTTTTTCTGCCACCTTTCCAAGGTTCATGTCTGGAGTGAGGATAAACAGTTCTGAAAAAAAGTTATGTGGAGTTCAGACTTTAGGAAAATAAAACATCAGACTAGTATTTCTTGCAAAAAGAATAAAAAAATCCCCAAGCTTTAAATTATTCAGTCCTGAAAGTTTTCAGGTAGAGCTCTCAGGAGGAGAGGTAGATGGCTTGAGGCTTCAATATATTAAAATGCATTCTCTAAACCAGTCTGCATTTTCAAAACCTCGGCCTGATGTGGTTTTCTTGAGCAATATTCCTCCAAGCAGAGTTTCACATTTAATGAGGTAAAACTGTATTCCCTACTTTATGCACACGCACACCAATAGAGGCCCTTTCAGATAAACCAACAAGCAAATGAGATAGTGGATGAAGCCTTAATCAGCCTGAAGTGATTTCCAACCACAGTCACAAGGTTAATTTGTGCCAGTTTGGGCATCATTTTTTATATTCTACCTCCTCCTTTCTGTTTGTGCCAAAGCAAATGAGCACCTACTTTAATTAATAYGTCCCTTGATAGGCTGGGCAAACAAAAATCTCTTAACATTTTAGCAGGTCTAAGTTTCCTTTGATCCAGATTTAAAGAGACAACCTGAAAAAGAGAGAGGTATCAGGAAATTTGTTTGGATTTCCAGCTTAGCAGTGGAGCTAACTGGTGTGAATAAGGATTGTCTGTGTGGTTCCAGGCAGGTCAGAAAGAGCAGGAAATARCAGGCACCATGTTGAGATTCAACATCTGTTTATGAACTGTCCTTACACACAAAATGAAGAGCTGCTACAGGACAAAATATACAAACCCAGAAATTCTTAAACAAACTGGAATCCCTCTGGAGAGTCCCCCTGTCAGATTTACACCGGTGCTATTGAGGCGAGGAATGGTGAGCACTGAGGAACTTCAACTTGTCTTTCTGATACACATTCAAATTTTATATCTATATTTATATATGTATCTGTCTCATGGGCAGCATGCCCATGGCAAGATGGCACATGGAAGATGCCATTTGTGAAGGAGACTAAATCCAGACTGCACATGTGCCCACAGAGCTTGGGGGTGGAACAGAGGGCAAGAATGGCATGGGATGGGATGGATATGAAGAACAGCTGCCAACAGTGTATCATGCTGTTACACATTCCCTGTTTTCCCCTCTTTATAGGGAGATGAAAGCACTCTGAGTATTAAYCTCATGTACAGATGCTGTGTACAGGGAATTCAGGACAACACCACACCTACTTTCTCCATGAAGGCAGGAAGAGCAYTCAATTTCTGTCCTGAAAGTAAAATTACATCATGGTATTTATATTTCTCCAAAGAGTCTGTTTGAGGTATTTTATATACAATCACAAACCAGCCTCAGAAACTCCCAAACAGTTTCATGGAGACAAGCTCAGAAGATGGAAACCACAGAAAATAGCTTTCTTTGTATTTTGTGGCATGTTCTCCCCCTCTTATCAGTTTTAATTAAATATGAAAACACCTTAYTGTGTAACTCCAGCTTCATTCCTCAGAAGAACAGGCTCACCTTGGAAAATGAGGTTTGGAAAGAGAGAAGAGKATCTAAATAGTTCCAAAACTGTTTCAAACTTAAGTGAATGAAAGTTGGAGTTATTTCCTTCATCATAGCACCATGTACTATGCATGAATAAATGCAAGTAGGATTTGGGGGTGGGGAGACTTTTGGATATAGCATCTCTCTGCACATCTTCAAATTCTTCCCTGTCACCTACAGCATGAAGRACTTTCTTTCACTTTCCTTGTGCATGGGATGCAATTGCTGGGTYACCTTCCATGAATTCTCTTCTACTCCAACACTGACATTTGGATCCTGGGAGTGACCCCAGGACAGCYCCAGCCTGCCAGGGAACACAGGGACAGCATCTCTGAGGAATGCCTGTAGTTTCCAATCCCCACAAAGTGGAGTCCCAAGATACATCCACACTGCAGAACACCAGCAAGCTCAGAAYTCAGGCTGACAAATCTGAGACAAAACACTTGAAATAAAATAAAGTGCACAAACATGGCTTTTAACTGAGATTAGCAGCTCCAGGGGCAGTTTAAAGCTGAGTGTCAGCAAGCTGAACCAAATAGTCTATAATCCACATATCATCTGAAGTTACGTAATAATAAAATATAAAATGTAGAACTTCCCCTTCACTTTGAAATCAAAGCCATGGTTTGAAAATTGAAATCCCAACTCTCCTATCCACAGGAGAATTAAGTTTCCTATGCATGCAGTGTCCAGCAACCAAGAAGCAGAACTTCACTCATCCCTGCTGGACTGCACTGCAAGCATTATTGCTTCATCTGTTTCTCTGAAGTCAGACAATCAGAATCCTACCATCGACATTTAATTAAAGAAGGTAGTAAGAAAATAAACAACCTTTGTTGGAATGTCTTTGATTCCATAAGTACATATACATTTCATCCACTGAAGACTGAATTACAACCTTTCATCTAATGAACAGCTTAATGGAATGGCACTGGAATAAAGAACRGGGGAAGGCAAAAACAAACCCTTGGTGATTTCATATAACACATTATATATTTATATAATATYGGGCTGGCTATCTGGCAGCATCAATTTGCAAGCTGCAGTAAAAGTGTTCATCACCTCAATGCAAGCAAAAGGCACAGCCAGGCACTTACACCAAATCAATAACCAGATCCTACTGAGAGTTAAAGCAGCAGATGGTCTATCACAATGAAGAAATGACAGAACGCATACATAGAAGTGTCTGCTTTCTTCAGACACATTCTTGAAAGCACTGTATCATTGATCTAAGATTATTTTTATAGGCAGATGACAGGTCAAGCATAAAAGTGCTCTGTTTTAAAGGTTACGGAGTTGGCAAGCTTGGTATCACTGCCATGGACAAAGACTCATTTTCTTTTGAAGTCTTCCTTGTCAGGTTATTTACATTTCACAGTTAAAAGGCTCCTCTCTGGAGAACATGAATTCTAAAACAAATAAGRGAAAAAGTCCTAGGCAAGCTAATGCTACTTTAAAGAGATAATGTAAATCAACCCTGACACCATCAGTGTCATCCTAAAGCACGCTGAGAATTTCCAGTGAAAGTTCCTAACATTAAGCAGATTGAGAGAGGCAGCCAAAACAAATAAAGCAAACCTGTAGGTAAACTGCCCTCCAGGCCAAGACTGTTGTTACAGCCATGTATTACAGTGAGAGGGAGAGGAGGAACACTCCAGTGGYGAAAAGCATTTGTTTGGGAAGTCTGGAGGAAGAATTGGTCCAGAATAAATAATTTATAGTGTGATCTGTGAAAATGCCTGTGCAATATGACACCTAATTCTCACTGCACRTTAGACAGAAAGCTGGATGCCCAGCTAAACACTTCAAGAATGTTACCCTTCAAATTATACGGCTCTTTTCCCAGCTATAAAATAACAATGCCACTTTCTTGCTTAAGAGCATTTTTAAGGGCTGAATTTATCAAGGGTTTTTCATCTGTAAGGTATTACAGAGGAATAAAAGTTTGGAGGGGTTTTTTGCTTTTTTTTTTTAAACAGAAGAAAAGACAAAAGAGCTCCTTATGGGATAATAAATTTCTGGGAGTTTTAATAYTTCGAAGCACTGTATGTACACATACAATGCACACACTTCAATGCTACACAGCTTTGTTTCCCTTCCCTGAATGAGACCGCTCCTGGAATGTTATTGTTTTCAGGGGGGTGGTTTTTAAGAATTTACTGTGAATACCTGCATTATGTGCATGCACAGTAAAACACTGCTGGGGCTGTAAATGACCCAGGAGTTCATAAACKTGGCTATTTTCTTATCTGGTTCAAATTTATGCATGGAAGCAATTGTTACACAGCACTGGCTGAACAGAGACCCAATCTCACAAGGGACAAGGGGGCTTTCCATGGGGTTGCACATAAGGAAGAGTTCAAAGGAGATGAAATGTCATAATGACAGATTGTTTAATATATCCCTTGTACCATGAGGGTCTGATCCCTGATGGTGTTCACTGGAGGTAATGCAAAAGAAGGACCCTGAAAACCCAGTCTGTATCTGGAGAGAACTGAGCTGACTGGGAAGAAAAAAAAAATAGGATTAAGAGAACTGAAAGACAACAAACTCATCTGTGGTTTCTGTTCATTTTTCCTCAGAATTTAAGACTGTAACACCACAACCTCCTTCAACACTCCCCCCCAGTCCCAGTGAAGAACAGTTACACAGCCCCACTATTAGTGAGGATGTCAGCGAGAGGAATCTCAGACTCCCAGCCATCTCTTTGTGAATTTTATTAAGGGGAGATTGCCATCTCAACCTCACAGAAGTTAATAATTACACTGTTCATATATCTACATTGCTTCTGCACAGGGCCAACAATGAAATGGTTGTTTAAACACAGCTTCTTTGCTTCGATGGAAAACTGTGTGTGCACCACTCATCAGCTCAAGTAAATGCTAATGACTATTATGGAAAAATAAAAGACATTTTCTGATACACATAGTACAGTTATTTAAGAATCTTCTAAGGACGTTGGATGTTGCATTTTGAGACTGAAGAAATGAGAACTTAACAACAATGAATATATGAACTTTGATTTTTTTTTTTTTGTTTGTTTGTTTACTACTATATTTTTTATGTGCTGGAGAAGGTTTTAACCATCACACACACACACACACTCTCAAACTACCACACTAGGCAAGATCAGAGCTTAACAGCCAACAGAACACACATTCAATCCCTGAGATCATTTTCCTGAAATAGAAAACTACATATGTTTCTCAAATTTCACATCAAGCCACTGCACAGCCCGAGCTGCAGGGGAGAAAAGAGCCAAGGCTGCCTTTGGGCTCGGGGGAGGAAGGACCTGAAACCAAGATGAATCCTTCCATATCACCACATTTCTCGTCCACAATCTCAACTTAACAAACACCCCCGTTTCACAGCATTTCTAGCCGGGCTTGCTTATCAAGCAGCCTTTGCTTTGTCAAATTAAGACACATTGCCTTGGATTAGTGAGACTCCCTGAGTTCACGATGACTTCATGGTTGGCTCAGTTCAGTGTCTCCGTGGCAAACTGCCAGGAATACATCCACTGCCCCCAATCCTTTCTATACTGACCTAGCTGGCTTTTTTTTTTTGCTTTTTTTTTTTTTTAGCAGCAAACGAACACAATAGAAAACGAARGGCTAGATACTGTCACAGCTAATTAACAATCCTAACAACTTTAAGAAATAAAGTAGTAAATATTTGATGATCTGAATGCAAGCCTCTGCAGCGCAGCCTCTCAATGTATGTTCAAAGCTGTTAAAAAGGGGACAGTGCAGTTTTTCTTCACTGGGCAGATCCAGTGAGACACTCTGAAGGGCTCCTGTTCTTGTGGAAAACACATTAAGCTTCTTTTGCTAATATTTTGTAAAGGGCACTTGTACAATAACAATAGCTAAAGCTTCCTGTTTGCCTGTGTGCTTCCTGGCTAACATTAACGAGACCTGCTGACAATTTGCTTCTTTAGCACACAGAACTCTTTCAGATTACTCCTTAGACTCAAGGACATATCATTTTTAAATTAAAAAAAAAAATCTAACTGAAATAGCCCACATTGCACCTGCCCTTCACAGTCCTGATAACTTTTCCAGCTACATATTTCCTATTTTCTGGATCAGTGTGTGTCACCAGTCTCCAAAGAACATGTTTTGAATTTACTAAAAGCCTGATAGCAGTAGAATTCTCTCATTTGGCAAACATACCATCACAGGGACACTTGCTTTTGGCTCCATGACAAGAAATTCATGGTACTTTGTCCAATCCACAAAAACACCATCCCTCCCCTCCCAACAAGCCTTTCAAGATAATTCTCCCTTCTCCAGAGACTTCTCTAAACAAGTCTGCAAGTCTGAAGTCTTGGTTTTCATTTCATAAACAGGACACAACACCCGAGTGCAATTCAGGATACTGTCACTGTCCCATGGGCTCAGCTCTAATCACAACAGCTTTCTGAAATATTCCCCAGGCCCCTTCTTTCCAGAGAGAGGCCTGACTTTTAAACTGGGCATCTTTTGAAGAAGGCACAAAATATCAACAAGAACCCAAAYGCCAGATCCCAGCCAAAGGGGACCCATTAGTCATGGCAGGGTTAGGAAGGAAGGGAAGGGCAGCTGGCCCCAAAAAGTGGGTGTCTGTGCTGCTCCAGTTACCACATCTCTGAAAGGATTGCCCAACCCTTGAAAAAAGACACAGACATCCTTCAGATAATCCTCYAACTTGCACCAGTTTGTTTTTTCAACAGTGCTTCTAAACATAAGCTCCTCTTCCAAACTCTCTCTYTCCCTTCTCAAAGTTTCCAGCCTAYCTGGGTAAAATATTTGGTGAGGGCTCCACTGACACAGACATGAGAGACCTCACAGTGGTAAAAGTGTGTTTTTTAAAAGCAACCTCCTAAGAGTGTGTGGATGTATCAGTTTAACAGATGAAGAACAAACACAGGGATGAACAAATATCAAATTCTCAAACACATCCAGCTGCCTGAACACCCCAAAGACACAGATTTAATTCACTTCCCCAAATCACACAGGGAAGAGACCTGAATCCAGATTCTTGGATTCTAAAGCACCTCCCTGGCTTTATTGTTTTATTACAAGCCTCCCTCACTACATTCAACAAGGGACCCGACTCTACTCCTGCTCATCCCAGTGGACTCTGCATTGACTCTGATAATGTCCAGGGAGCTCTCTGGGAGTCAGGAAGTGCAACAGAGCCATCTCAAGCCCCAATTATCAGCACTTCAAAACAGGTTACAAATAAACTTTAAGGACTCAATCACTGCTTAACATAAAGAGTCAGCTGCTTAAACGTGCACAAGCCAAGGAACTCATAAATGAAAGAAAACAATTTGTCAACTATCTTCCCGTTGAAAATATACTGTAAACTAAAAAGAGATCACCCTGTCTTACAGAGATACAGACAAGTATTAGTCATGTGGTTCCCAGAAATGCTTTTTATCAACTACAAACATTTGCTTTTCACTCTGCAGTCTGTCACTACCATAAACAGTATGAATTTCTTCCTTATAAAACTSAGAAACTCATGATTCTGAGATCTGTTGGAAGGAGATCATTTAGAAAAGTTCCCTCAAAAGTATATGAAACATCTGTTCCATCCTTTCCCATGTCATGATAGCAAGCAGCTGAAGACTGACGGGACAATTGTTTTCACAAGAAAATTATTCTGGTCTAATTCATAGATGAGATGAAGTGTCTACTAAATAGCACATTACTTTCCCCAGATATTAACACATCTAGAGCATAATAATAKAAAAAGAAAATTGTTATAACTTTCTTTGGTAGTTTTGGGAGGTGGCTTGTAGCACAATGTTGGACACCCTCTATCTCAGTAATGTCAGCCTGGCATTATTCCCCATGTTTCCAAATCCTCCTTCACAGGTCTAATCTCTCTTTTGCTAGAATTCATCTTGAATTCCAGTACAGACTAGCTCATTTTGCAGTGAGTTGCCTATGACTGGAAGCAGCCCTGAAGCAGATTCTGGGTCTAAATACACAYGACCTTTGAGAAATTTGTGTGTGGATTCCATTGAGTTTAACAGCTCAGCCCTATTCTTATCTGCACCGTAATCCTTCACGAGACTTCAGAAACACACTTAGATTGCAGATGTGCATCTCTAGTAAGAATTCTCCATCCATAATACAGTAGCCTTCACTAAAGCAGAGAGGAGTTTAGATTTTATGAAGATAGCTGTACCCAAAGCACCATATAAAGGAAAGGTTACCAGAGGTTCCAGATGGTGGGAGGGAGGGCAGTGAGTCACACTCACCACGAGCAGAAGTGCTGAGCCTCTGAAAAGCTCTGCTAAGTGTCTGTGACAGAGCAGCTCTTCCTCTCCACCACAGCATTTCTGAGACAAGACAACTGAGTATTCAAGGGGCAAAACCCACACACTCATTGCTGCAGCCTTGGGGGGCAAAGCTGAGAAGTTCAAGGTTTAATTTTTTTAATTTAAAGAGCTGTCAGTAACATTTTCTTAATGCAGAATAGTCAGCTGCCAGGGTCACTCAGAACAAGCCAGTGGTCTTTCATCAGCCCAGAGGAGAAATAATAAAACATAACTATATTAAATATGGAGCATTACGGGCAACAGCTGTCCAAGAACAATGGGAATCAACAATTTGGAACTCATCCTTTGCAACTATCAGTGGAGTTTGTTCAGTGAGATACAGAGCAATTTCAAAGCCAAGAGGTAAAAAATCCTAGAATATGTTTGAGCMTCCACCTTGGAGGTAAAAAATATTTACTGTTTATTATAGGACCACTGGAAAAAAAAATCCTGGCAACAAGGCAGTTCAAGCCAGCAGAATTAAAGGTGAAAGACAAAGGATTTCATATTCAGAAACACATCAAAAACTGCTTTTCAAATATGTCAAACTCTGATCTCACACACTACTTAACTTTCTGCACAGTGACCTCACTGAAGACAAAAAAACTTTACATAATTCCTAAATGCCAAACACGTACAAAACGTTATAGAGAGCCCTTTAAAAATTTAAAGCAGCAAGGCCTTTGCTATAAAAGTGCCCTTGGAATTGCATTTATTTTGGTAAAATAACCATCACCAAAACAAATTTAAAATAAAATAAATCCTTCTTTTATCAGGGCCAAGTTGTGTATGATTCACAGTGACTAACAYTGTGTCTTGCCCTGTGAATAGGCTCCTTTGTGCTCAAAGGGAGAAAGGGTGGCAAGAGGTAAGAATCTTATACTTGATAAAATCACACTTCCCTTGTATTTTGAGYATATGCAGGACAAATTACTTAACTTCTCCAACCTACAAGAAAATTCCTACAAGAAAACAGGTGTACATGGGGGTAAGCAGAGAAAGGAAAAAAAAAAAAAAACCAACCTAGGTCTGATTCCAGCAAAATGTTGTCCTTATTTTTCTATCTTTTTCCTCCTCCTGTGCAACCCTACAGCACATTCCACCAAAGCACATTGGGGAGCACATTAAAGGCAACAATGGCAGAAGTACAAGGAGCTATTTTATCCAAAATAGAAGACTCCCAACCAAAGAGTGGGGAAGACTTTGTCCAGAAAGTCATTTCCCAACATTCCTTTCTCCYTTACAACACCCATCAATACAATTAAAAGATTTTGAATAATCACATTGTCTTGCTAAGGAAATTAACTTGCCAGTCTAAATTCAGGCACCTCAACTTTGTAGTATTATCCTCTGCAACTCTTGTTTTCAARAGAGATTCTCTGTTTCACCTCCAGGAATTTGCAGCTAAGAGCACAAAGCCAAAGCCAGGACCATGAAGCCATCAGGATCACTGTGCCCTCCCTTTTCAGGCCCTGGCCAAAGGGTGCTAATGCTAAATCAAAGCCTTGAGTACTTTCACAAGATGCAGACCCTGCATGGAGTATCACCTGGGAGCCTGGGATTTATCCTCTTGAAGGTAGAGTTGGGTCAGGTGACAGGACTGTTTAGATTGCGAGATCTGTGGGCTGGGAGTTGTTCTCCTGTTACATAATTCACAGTTAGACAGCAAAATCTGACTGAAAGTCCAAAGGAAGAAGATTTAAGAGGCCATGTATCAATTAACATCTGGCAAGTCCTTGAACAACTCCTCTTTTTGCTTTTTTTTTTTTTTTTTAAGACAAATATAGCACTTCCCTGCTGTATAATGCAGGGAATGTATAATATATAATGCTCTCAATAGCTGTCAATCAGGAAGACTAACTAGGGAGAAATAGAGCACTCAAATAAAAAGAATTGTGTCTGATGGGAAGGTATCTTCATTTCCAGAGAGACCAAAACTATCCTGTGGCCAGTTTTCATCTGGGACTACATTTTCCAGATTCAGCCCCAAAATTGCAATGGATGTGAACTGCACTGAATTGGGCATGTAACTGGACTTGGTTTGAAATAAATAATACTGTCCCTCACTTCTCAYAAGGACATGCAAATGTCCTTCACCTGTGTTGGCCACTTTAATCCACATTTTAAGGGCTTCACTCAGAGGGTTTTGTTCAACTGCTCAGGAAGGATTCCAGGGTGCTTTTGGGGAGCAGCACAGTTGCCATATTTTACAGTGAAGTGACCATTTTAAACAAGGTTTAACAGATCTGTCCTAAATGGTAAAGAAGTGCATATTTCCAATATCAAAAAAGTCAATAAATTTGTCAACAAAAACAGATTTCAAAGAATTAYTGGAAGTGTATTTCACAGCAATCATTTTTATGCTCCCAAACAACATTTTGCAGCCCCACACTGTATCTGAAAATTCCACTGCTCCCAGGAACAACTGTGCTCAGGAATGCATGATGGAGGCAGGAGATAGGTTCAAGATGTTTTGGGGYTGGCTGAATTACAGACAGATGTACATAACAGCAGGTCCAGTCAGAATGAATTAAAACAGAAATGTACAGAAGAAAATASACAAAATCATATTGTTACAATTAACATACCTTGCAGTGACACCTGTGGCTTTCCAAGATAAGAAATCYGGAAGATCAAAGAAGTAGCCAACCTTCTCCCAAGATTCTGGCAAGTTCTAATAAAAATATGTTTAGGAAGGTAGATATTAGAGATCAGGCATGGTCATGTCCTTATTTTAATGCAATTAAAATCTTGATATTTAGGTTAAAATGATAATTTTTTCAAACCCAGTGTTCTGAATATCCACTCGGCTCTGCTGTTTGATTTACTGGAGAACTGAACCTTTCTCCCACCACAGATGATCTTAAGTAAAGTTTCCCAAGAAGAGTTCATGGAGGCACAAGTTTCAGATCAATAACCTGGGGTCTCTTGGTTCCCTATAAGCTGCTTGATGTCAGAGCATTCTCAAAGTCAACAACCAGCTCAAAATACATTTGCCAAAAAAATACACCACTTTTCTATTGAGTTCAAAAAATAAATGCTCTGATTACAGCTTTTGAACATAAAACACACAAGCTTTGGATGTCTGTTCCTGACCACTCAGGTTTAGCTCACATCCTAGACTTTCTGTGGCTGCTACTCATATCAAATTTAACTTCCTATGTCAATGCCAAGGTGCTCCATAGTTTAGCCCAAACGTCATTCAGCCTAATTATTTTGATAATAAAAGCCATTATGTGTTGTTAACACACCTGACAGCCTTCAAGAAGCAACAGGAGTTGTCTGGCTATTACTTTAATCAGAAAAGAAACTGGTTTAAGAATAACTGTCTTCTTCAAACAAATCTGTTTCATCAAAGATACTCCTTGGATCCTTATTCTATTACTTCAAGAATTCCCAAAAGCCACATGTTAGTGAYATTCAAAATACTTTGTTTCATGAACATCCAAATGATTCATTTTTTGCCATCTTGATGCTGTGTCATCACTAATTAGTACAGACAAAAAAAATCATAGCACAGCCTGATGCTTTTTCCAAACAAATTTAAAGTCTCCATGTTTTCGACACTCACTGAAGTTAATTCAAATTTATTTTCACCCAGTCAGGAGTCTGTGACCACATTAAAAGGATTGTGGAAGAGATCCAGGAACGTTCCCAATGCTGTATTCACATCCTGCGACTCACCCTCCAAACTCACTTGCAAAGGAACTCATACAATCTTTCTGTTTTCCAGAGGTATTTATGGAGTGCCCTTTCTTCATCTCTCTGATTGCTTTGGTTGTTTTAACAAGTACACCTCCACAGAATCATTTTTTGAGATTGTTATAGATAATCCTAAATACTTGGGGATGAAGAGTTTAAGGATTATGTAGTGCAATGTTTTTTATTCTTCCTAGGCAAGAAGGGAAAATGAGGGATTTCTCAATTGGACTTAAAATACACACATAGGGTATCTTTTTCTAAATTACAGAAAATAAATGCATATTGTGTGAAAGGAAGAAAGAGAACAAGGGAATACTTAATGCACACACTCACAAGGATCTAAAAACTCATGTCCCATGCCCTGCTCCTACTCAAAGCAAGTACAATCCTACTCAAGGATTTACAATTTGGATCTCCCACACTTCAGACTGGATGCCAAGCCATGTGATASAGCTATTCCCAGACACCCAAGATAGGCCATGAGCAGAAATTCCATCCCTGCCAGAGCCCTGGCTGCAAACTGATCAATTTTGACACAACTTGCACTATAAYTGGTAAAAGATTAACTGACTGAATTATCAGATTCGGGAACTGGGGCAGGGGGGAGAAGAGCAGCTTGGAAAGTGAATTTTTGGAGTAAGGCTGCTGCTGAAGGGGAAAAAACTGCCTGCAGCAGCGAGACACTGATGTAGCTATCTCCAAATCTATCTCCAAATCCCTGAGGCATCCCAAGCATAGCACCACAGGCAGCCAAGCACCAGAGCCAGAAAGAGCTGCAGAAGGACAGAGCAGGCACATGGAATCAGAGCTGGAGAAGCTGGAACAGCAGGAAGGACAGTCTGTGCCTGCTGGGAGCCTTGTCCCACAGCAGACAAGACAAGAGACATGGAGGGGAGACAGAGCAAGCAGGACATGCTCAGAGGTGCAGGTGCTTCAAACTTCCAGCTGTGAATGCTGTTTCTAAATGGCACTTCTGCCTGATTAGCAACTGCAGCTAAAAGCCAAACTCCACAGTCTGGAGTACAACTTATGCATATGTGTCTGCACTGTGTATGGATTTTGATAACACAGAGTGTTGAAACATTTATAAACAATTCTAAACAAGAGTTCAGTTCCAAACTCAACAGCCTGGAGTCATTCTCATTTAACACAGAATTTATTATTCGTTTTAATGGAAAAATATTCAGTCACATTCAACAAGACAAAAAGCCAGCTGCAAGGGCAGCAAGCAATGAAGAAGGCATGCATCAGCAAAGGAGCTGCTGCCAAGCTAATGCCACTACATCCACTATTCTTCCCTCCACTGCCAGGGAAAGGGAGGTTTGAATTGTTTCTGCAAATGATCCCACTGTTAGCTGCAAGTCAGGTGTACAGAAGGAAGAAGGATGATGGAGCAAAGAGCAGTTCTAACCATTGACGTGAACTGTAAAAAAACAGGAAGATCACTGACTGCCAGAAAAAAACTACCACAGAATATAGATTTTAATTATTAATTAGAGGAATGATATGCTAAACAGTCACTCCATGTTTTGTTTTTTTTTTCCTAAAGGAAGGTTCTTCTTCATTCTTAAACATGACATTAAGAGCAGAGTAGTGAAAACAGAGTATAGAAAACTGCACTTCATTTGGAGGCAGTTACCAAGCAAATACCTACCCCCAGTCCAGCATCCCCCATCCACTTAGAATAAACAACAAACTTCAGCATCTCTGATTTAATGGGACTAGCATTTTTTAGAAATAGCTGATTTGTAATGTCATTAGTATGAGGAAAACATAACATGCATCCTTCATTTTGGCACAAGCTACAATAACATTTTCAGCCAGAAATTAGTAAACAGCATTTTTTTTCTTCTGCAATCTCTAGGAAAAAAAAATACTAAGAGGCTGATTCTGGAGCTGGAAAACCCTTCCCTGCAGTTTTTGTAYTGCTGTGTTTGAGGTGTTTTCTCACTGCTCTAACACTGGTTTGTCACAGCAGAGATACCTGTACAGTTGTGTTGTACTGATTTTGTACTGTGTTGAACTCCCMCTYGTCCTGTCACTCCARACYCTTGTCCAAAGTCCCTCTCCAAMTTTCTTGTAGTCCTTCAACTTAGTCCTTTCCTTCTTCTCCTCCCTCTTCATTATTTCCAACCAATCCAGAGTAAATAYGCAGTCATATTCTTTAGAAATACTTTTAACAGCTTAGATGAAAATTTTTCAAACCACAGAAAGTTAACTCCTTTCTTTGAGAGACATCCTCACAATCACTCCCAACTTAGCAGCACTGCTGATTTGATCCTCATCAGATCCTTCCTCACTGGGGTCAGGTTTGCAAATACCCTGGGTTAGGAGAACCCAAGGCAAAACATGAGACAAGAGTATCTCCTAMTGTGGCCTTCCAGACTCAGGTTAGCACCGTGGAAAGTGAGAGAGAGGTTTTAATGACAATGTACACACAATTAACCTCTGTGTAAAAACAGACCAATCAGTCATTTAGTATCAGTACTTTAAATAACTTCTTTCCAAAAGTGCATCTAATTAATCTCCTAAATTCGTCTTTTATTTATCTTTATTATTTAACTTCTATTTTATTATTTCATTTCAGACATAGAGCAGCTCTTTTTCCCACTGCACCATCTCTGCAAAATCCATACAATGCAAGCAGCCACAGAATGTGCACAGCACCAATCCCAGACAATGCAGTACAGAGGGAAAACAGCAAAAACATTTAATAGCAGAAACATTAAATTCCTGGGGAGTTCAAAACAAGGTCCAGGGAATTCAAAGCAAAAGTCAACAGAGATTCTTCRTATATTAGGGTGTACATGGTGACCTGGAGCATGACTGTGCAAAGTGTCTGGCTGTGGGTTTTGTTCTGCTTAGTTTTCTTTATAAACATCCCTGTGTTGAACAGGCTGCAGCCATGTCAAGCCTTCTGATCAAAAACTTTCCAGAAAAGGGACAAAGGTTCAGAGTAGCTTCTGGATACACGTTGGTTTAGCCAGTTTTGATTATGGTTAGACATTGGACAATGTGCCCAATCCMGTTTGTTTTAACTTCCTGGGATACTGTCAGGGATATGACAACATTAGAGAGGAATATTAAGAAAGGAATAAGGAAGGAAAGTGAAAAAAACCCTATCTCACTACACTTATCAGTCATAACAGCTGGAGAGACCAAAGCCAAGACCACAGCCAGGCAGAGTGGGCAGACACTGGGTAAAACCCTCCCAGAAAGTAACCTAGGTCAAAGCAGGTACAGTGCAGTCATTTTTGAACACCAGTTATCATAATTAAGAGAAGCATAATGAGAATTTCAGTTTCAATTTTGCAAAGCCCTTAGACAGCCTCAGYTGAAAAGGATAAAATAAAACTAAAACGTGTGTTTCTACCTGCTAACCTTGCAACTCTCCAAAAGGATTTGAAAACTAAGCTTCCTTTTTGCCAGCTTGTGCATTATCACTAGCTTAAGAAATAATCCTGCAGTCAGAATAGAGTATTTTTTCCCCTGTGGTGTGTGAGCTAGATCAAAATCTCACTCTGTCATGGGAAATACACTAAACGCAGAAAATAAAGATGATACAACTCACAAAACAGGAAGGATAAAATACCATTCTATAAGTAGTTTTCCTGACCATGCCTTTAATACCTGTGTCACAGTTAATTGACCTATAAAACACTGATAACAAAGAATCTGAAGATATTTTAGTAATTTATATTTGCAGACCAGTTCAAGACAGTCCACTGAGGAACAACAAATGTGCAAACTGCTCTTGTAGGTCTCATTTGAACAACTTGACATTCAAAGTCCTTGTAAGATTTGCCTTCCTTGGCAAGAAGTGAGGACACTTGCATCACATGAGACTGAGTTGGAGCTGTCAGAAGCCAACATGATGATGGCCCTGATGTCAGGTGAGCCATGGATGCATTACTGTGGCTGGCACTGAAAATAAAYCATCCCTCTTCATGTAATTCCTTCCCCCCCTCCTACTCTGCAAGGAGTAAAAACCACTCAATCCCACAGCTCTCCAGAACTAAAAGGTTTAACCAAATCTCAGCTGATTACAGCCCACTCCATGATAACTGGTACTGCTCCTCTGAGCAGCTGAGGTGTTGCTGGAGGTGTTGAGGTGCCCGAGCTAAGCAGGGCAAGTTTAAGCAGTTTAATGGTGAGTCATTCCCAGACGACTTAGGATGCAGGAACTGTCGTGTGGGCAGCTCAGCAGGCAGACACAGAGGTAAAAAAACCCTCTCTTAAGGACAGTAATCTCCTTAGCTGGTATGTCAGGAGCTGAAAAGGGMCAAATGAGCAAGCCCTGTCCTGTATCACCCTTCTGCTGGCTGGCATGTAGGGTCAGGAGAATCCTGTGTCCCCACCACTGGCTCATGGAGGGAACAAGCCCTGCAACGCTCTCCCCTTTACACCACAGTGATTATGTCACAGGACTCAGAGGTCACAGTAGACTCACACCTCCAGGTGACCACAGTTGAACACCCCATAATCTGGATTTGCTGAGCACTCAGGTGCTGATATCCCAGACTTTGCAATATAAAAATGTTTTCAATGCGAAGGATTTGATTTTTTTTACAGCTTACATTTTATTATTTATTAAATGGCTGATGTATGACACTCATAGCTTGAGAAGGGAAGAACTACTAGATGGATATTCATATWTCATTATCAACATTCCTTACCCTCTATTATCATTAATCTGTCAGTACCTGCTTCTACCAGTTCATTCCTTYTGACTTTCCCCAATCTGCACCTTGTTACAATATAAAGTCTCACGTCTGTCAGGACCAGGGAATTTGGCTGCTTGAAACTGGCAGCAAGTAATTTACATTTGGGCTTTGTTAAAATGACAGTGAGCATCACTGAGGCCAAATGCAAAAGCCAGGCTGGAGGAGGTCATAAAAATTTCAAGTGGCAATTGTCTCTCCTCTTATCTGACAGTTGTTATTAAGAGGCCATATGTCATTTTAACACACAAAATGGAAACACAGGAGACAGAGGTAGAGCTCCACATTACAAACAGGGCACCTTCCCTCTACACACGATTCACTTCGAACTGAGGGGACAGAACTAACCTGAAGCWGGAAATGGAGAGTTCCTCTACCAGCAGCCAAAGACATCACATCCTGCACTGCTGGATGACTCAAAGGCAGTACCTCTGGCACTCCAAGCTACAAAACTGGAGCAGGAAACAACTGCCATAACTAAACTCCAGGATACTTCGAGGASTCATTTATTACCTGACCTTCAATTTGTACATTTATCTAATCTTAGATAAGAAAGGCACATGGAATGTTTATATCAGGGAACACTCAATTTCAATAAAATCAAACATATTTCTATGTAATTGGAGAAAAAGAGAGCCTCAAAACATTTAAATCACAACTTTAGCCTGGCCTTACTCTGCATGCCTTGGGGTTCAACACTARGGCTGAAGATTTTCATTTTAGAAATCTCATTCTCAGGAACTAACAAGGGGCACTAATAAGTAAAAATGCCCCATGATGTTAAATGTACTCACTTCTTTTATCCAGAGCAATTTAGGTGGCTGCATTTCCACAGACATGGCTCCCCCTACATAGTTCAGAACCCTGTGTTGGGTTGCATTGATGCGCTCGACTTGACTCACTGCACGATGGTCCATCCACATGATCACATTCCTATGGTTCTGACCTTGGGAAAAAAACAGAAAAAAGASATTATTTTAGCTCTGGTTTAACCCCAGCTCAGTACTGTAAGTTACATGGCTCTGAATTGCTTCACACTTTCACTTCTACATTGAAAACTCAAATTCTATTTGTGTTAATAATTCACAGTGGATATCTAAAAATAAAATTTTAGCCCTCTGAGCCAACATTAGGACATGTTGAGCACTGAGAATGGTGACTGAAACCAATCAGGCTTGTGAGCATCCAAGAACTGTGAAACATGATGCTCTCTTGTATTTCGTTCAAAGAACCCAAACTTCTTGACAAAGTTCACATATTTAGTTAAAAATACAAACGAACATTTTGACAAAAATCTAAAAATGTGACAAAATCTGAGCAATTATGTTGTAAATTGAAATTAACTCAATTAGCTACAGGGATTCACTTTCCCCTTCTATGKTTATGAGAAGAATTACCCTAATTCCTTTCAGAAAAACACTTTCAGAGGCGGATAATTTGCTGAAATGCTTTTATTTTGGATGTGCAAGGAAAAAGCATTTGGCAAATCTGCATCAGACACAAATGAGAACAAGAAGCAAAGAGCATTTTATCAAAATTAGCCTCCAGAGGACCTGCCAGACAGAGGGAACAGAACTCCAGGTGACACTGCAGATTCCTCTCTGGSTAAGTGCACTGCACACTCCAAGGCACAGCCACTTAAGCATCATCTTGAAAACATAGTCTAAAACAAGGCAGAAGTGTGAGGCAAATCAGTATTTCTMAAATGGATTGAAATACAACTTAGAACTTGTGAAACTGCCTGAAGCATCACCACTGCAAGACTCTTCACAGCATTACAGTATTGAGTGAATTCTTGTCTTGTTGTTTAGCACCACCACTGTGTAAACTCAAAGTTCTTGGGGATATCAGYGCACAAAAAATGACAACTGAATTTGACTCACTAGACCCAAAATAGCCCCAGACATCATTAGGCATTGAATAGAATATAAGAGACTCTCAAACTGAAAAATAAATAATATTATCTAAATTTAGAGAAGGACATTTTGGGGGCAAAGCTGGTTTTTTGAGAAGGATAGGAGGACATGACAAACACATCTGAGGAATAGAAAGGGAACATACCCAGAATTATGATTATATCTCTGTAACTACTGATACAGAACACACCTAATCTTAAGTGGGATTCACTGGGGAAAMAAGTGCAGTACTTTTGGTGAGTCTTCTGAATCATCTACTCAAAAACTAATAAAAACCTTCAGATTTTTAGAAAAAGGTCACAGACTGCTTCTGAAGTTCAGCAGTGTCCTAGACAAAGACAGAGCACTAGTGTAATAAAATACACAAACTGAACCTCTTGCCTGCAGCTCCATGACAGAGTGAGCAGTTAGACTACACTAACATTTTTAACATTCCTTCATCCAGTTGGGATGGGCATTTATACACACTATAGAAGCCATGWTTGGTACAGCCTGAAGGAGAAAATAACAAGCAGGGAAAGAAAATGAGTGTAGATTTCCTGAAGAAGCAATTTCTGAGAGCCAAGATGAATGAATGTAATCTCAGGATGSCAAATATTTAACCAAACAGTAAATAATTCTCATCTCAAATTTAATTTTGCAGTAAAAATAAAACAGTAAAACCAGAAAAAAAAATCCTCTTGTTAAAAGGAGTTTGTGTCATCTCCATGTCCAAGAGTCAGCCCCACCAGCTGGTACTTGGATGACACAGAAGCTCACTCCCATGGGTGGTAAAACAGTCACATTTTTTGTTGTGTGGAGTTCCTACCTTCACAGTTGACTGCCAGAGGCTGGAACTGTTTATCCACCACCACAAGGGAACAGGTAGCATCAAACCCAAGCCCTCGGATCTGGCTGGCATCCACTCCACGGACAACTTGCTGAAAATACACAAAATACAGGAATACAAACATATCCACACATGTGCAAGTACCACGTGAACTAGTGAGTACAGAAAATGAGTTACAAGTTAGATCAAACTCTGAAATTCCCTAAATTTAGTGTTCTTCAAAACTTGAATCATAAACACATCAAATTACAAGAAATTCTTTGGGTTTCAAAACTGAATTCAGAGGTCTTAGTCCACAGTCTTRGACAAAAGCAGGAAGCACAAAAATATCAGTAAATAAAGGCAGCAGAAAACTTGCAATGTTAATTTTCTCTCTTTTCTAAAGCTCAGAGCTGCACTGCATGTAAAACATGGACAAAGAACTAGGTCCAARTGTTCCCATCAGTTACTTCACTGACTTCCCACCTGTGGAAGCAACAATCTTCTAGAATTGCTTTGGTAATACTATGTTTGCCTTGCAATACTGAATGGTCCCAAAACTAAAGTTGGTCAAAATCTGTAGCCATGATAACACCTTTGTTCTGCTACCAAGAGCTTGAATAGCACTCTTTTTGGAARGCTTTCAAAGAAATATTTTAAAAAAACCAAACCATTGCCCCAAAATGCCTGAACTTCATGGCTTCCAGCAGCACTGGAAAAGAAATACAACAGCCACATGGATTAAGTGCCAAATGAGTTGCAAGACACCTAAAATGTAGCACAGTAATAAATTGCCACTTCTCGGCAACAATAAAAATATCATTATTTTAATTAGTACTATAAGGAAAGACTTTCACTAGACTTGCACAGTGCCAGTCTCTTACTAGCTCTGTAAAACTGAAGTTTTGAGATTGCTTTACTGCTTATGTATTAAGAGACTGCATTTAAAGAGGTCCAGAGCAAGAACAAAACAAGTCAGACAGAGAAAAATCAAATAAGCAGAGAGGGACTTGCTCTGCTTTACCATCAAGCTGCTCTTCCCTATCACTGCTGTCACTCCCTTCTCCTTCCATCCCACTCATCTCCTCCATCTCAGGGCATTTCTGCAGAGCCAAGCTCATTAATGTTTGAAAAGGCTGATCAATAACAAGACAATGGGTGAACAGTCCATCTGCAAATTACCAAGCMTATCATGAATATTTAAAAAGCCCACCTCAGAACATGCAGCAGGCCAGGGCTTTACTAAGGAAGATGAAATGGCCTCCGTGTGCACTGCAAGCAAGGTCTCTAATTTACCTTTATCTCCAGCATGTACAAGCAGAGCCCTGGATCAGAGGGTACAAATTTTCCCCTATAGTAAGGTCTATTTCAATCYGGTTTTATGCTTGATACTCTCCACATACATTTATTATTTATTTTTGTCTTATAATACTAGATACTCTTATAATGAGGATCACAAGTGTCACATTAGGGGCCATCCACAAATCAAATTACARTTTCTCAACAATAAATTCTCCTTTGTGATCCAAAGCAGACCAATGCACATCTTTAAATAAATGCAGAGCCAGGTTCTGAGCAACCTTSACTCCTCTAAGAACTGTCTTGTGGGTAGAGCACACACCAGCTAAACAAAGCTCACAGATGTGAGACCTGAAGGCTGTGGGTAAATCCTCCCCTTGCAGTAACAGCACAAAAAAAACACCTTTCATTCTATTTACAGTTGTAGCATGAGTTGTTTTCACTCTGGCCTTCAGCTCCACACCAATAAAACAGACATTGTGAGGCTGCATCAGCCTCAAGGTGCCTTTAATGCACCARGATGGTTACAAGTCACACAGCATGAACAAATCTGAATGGGAGTGACAGGCATGGGGACTGCAGGACCATAAACAYTCAAAACTTGAAGAGCCACCTGCAACACAAATCCTGCATTTTGTCCTTGCCTACCTTTGTGACAGAGCAGCAGGCAGCCCAGATGTCTGCAGAGGATTGCTCGTAGTGGTCTGGCTGGGGCTCCCAAACCTGGATGGGCTGCTCTGCATGTGCCACCACCATCCCAGAGCCATCCACCAGAGCTGCACGAACGCTGGCTGACCCCACATCAACTCCAACATAATATTTCACTGCAGTCTGCTTCTCACCTGGCATTTTCAATAATACCTGGTGAAGGAAAAGAAAAAGAGTTTAAAGCAGTGAAAATGACTGATGGAAAACATTCCCAAGAGCTGTTGCCTCCCATCAAGTCAAACATCCCACCTGTAGTGTGATGCTGATAATTATAAAGTAAATGTGTGACAATCAGGTACATGATACCCAGAGGAAAAAAAGAATAAATAAAGTTCAGTTTTCAAGAGCTCTCCACCATCAATTCACACCATTTTAAAGACTCAGAAAATAATTTTCTGAAAATGTGTTGAGCCATGAGAGCATGGTGTGAAATCTCTGCCTACTCTTTGACATCCTACAAGAACAAAGTGAGGTTAATKGATTTAATTATTCACAATGAGTTGCTTACTTCACTATATTAACTATTTGACATTTAATACAGTGACAAATTCACTGTTCTKAATTTCTCACAGTTTGTTCTTAATTAATAGTGAACATTTATATTTTAATCATGCTGTGAGAATGCTAAGYAAGTGATGATAGAAGCATTTGAAACGTCAGAGAAGTACCAAGKTTAGTGCTAGTATGAACCTATTACATCTCTGAAACACATGAAACTCAGCTGACACACAGCTTCTGATATTCAGAAAATGAATGGATCAATTGCCACTTGATGAACACATGATATTTACAGAGCATCAAAATGGCTYTTCTTAAAAAGAGCCCACTTCTCCCAAGGAAGTGACCTGGAGAATTTCTGGGTATGGCAGATGGGGYGATTAGATGGAGGAGTATAGGCAAAGGGGGAAAGATTTGCAAAGTCCTGCTTAACAGAATATGACTATTCACATTTCAAATTAATATTTTTTCTTTTTTTAATAATAACATCGAGTACAGGTCAGGATCTATCCTTCAGTGTCAGTTTGAACATAGCACTGGCACACTGTAGGTGGTTGGTCATATCCATGCCTTGTAACCACTGCTGCTGATGGATATCACAAATCTACAATCACTGAGGGTGAGATGTAGCAGATGAAATAGAGAAGGGAGAAAAAAAAAGAGCCCCTTATCTCAGAAAACTCCAAGCATGATTCTGGATAACAATTAATTAGGACCAAGTTTCATTGRCACTGAAAATGGCATAAAACAATACCTTGGCTGAAGAAACCAACTGAGGCTTCCCCTCTTCCCTTAAACAGCTCATGGAAACGTGGTCAGTCTGTAGAGATCTGTGATCAGATCACACAATCATTTTTTCCCTGCTTCAGTCTGACACTTCACACCCAGACCYCCACTGCTGGGTCCAGGGCCCATGGTTTTGTCTTTGCTTGGCCAGCATGAGGGATCTGTGCCCATCACTGAGCCCCTAAGCAGCCTGGTACAAACCAAAGCAGTTACCACACTGCATTCTGCTCACACCGTGCAGGGTCACCGAGGTAGTTGCACAGACCATCAGCTTCTAATAATGCCAGAAAGTAGAAAAAACTCCAAACTATAGAGCATATTGTGGTCCTGTTGGAATTCTGGCTGCTGCCTCTCAGCATGCTGGTTCTGCCCAGCAGATTAGGTGCAACACACACTAATCTYGTTAAGCAAGGTCATGTGTCCAAGCGATGAGCAATCAGCTAAAAATAATGGTGTGCCATGAGTCTAACACCTAGGAATATTGGCAAGAAAGCCTGCTTCATTTTCTTGGCCCCGGCTCTGTGACCTGGTCAGAGGAACAAAAGCCAATTCCTCTGCCAGAGAGGACAACTCTGCTGCTATGGATGATTAATACTGCATCTGTCACCTGGGGGGTGACAGCACTCAGCTTCTCCCTCTTAGCCCTCGGCTGGAAAAGCAGTTTTAAGACATTCTTTTGAACATGATATTTACTTCTTAATTTTGCACTCCATCTCCCCAAAGCTCCAAAGGCTGGCTGCAGGTGCTGCTAGTTCCTTGTGAGAAATTTTACTACAAAGACATTGCATAATACTGTTCCTGATACTATCTCACGAATTTCCCTGTTTTCCCCCTATTTTGGTTCTGTCTTTAGCTGCTGACTCATAAAAAGTTGAGAATAAACCACAAACTGCAAACCAGATTCTTTTTTTTTAAACACAGGCAAATCTTTCTTACTTGCTTTTCACAAAATACAAACAGCAAAAGGAGCCTCCTGCTCACACACACAATATTACTCCAAATTTCTCTTCCTTGTATGGCAGCCTTGATTTTAGCTCATTAATGTGTTTTTGCTACTTCGAGAACAAGCTYAACAGATGTTAGAGAATTAAGCTCACAGTACCTCCTACTCAGCACTTAAAATTAYGGCTTTGCATTGGATTCTTCCCACAAACATTTGAAACCTGGAACCCAATCTGCCCATGTAATGTTTACTTTCCTTTTTTTCCTTACTAAGCAACCAGGATGTGCCTGTGTGAGTGACTGGGCAGGAAGCAGGGTTTGTTTATGTGCTTGAGCAGTGCATATCAGCCTTTGCACATCCACCAGTTTATTGCTGTCAATCAGAGGGAATAGGAAAGAGTTAAGTGACAGTCCAAAACCAAGAGCCCAAAACTTATTTTAACTGGTCTCCTTCTGAATAAAGCTCACCGAGATTCACAAAGCAGCACTCARTATCTCACAGGGGGGAAAAGGCCAGAAGTAAATATGAATCCTTTTTTCAAGCACAGCAARCACTAAGATACAGAGGCTGTTCAAAGTAAAATGTCTCTGCAATAGGATCTGATCTGCTTGCAAAAACATCATTTGATGCCAAGGATTTTTTTTGGAATACCAATCACTTGGTATGCCACCTACTTATCAACCCCATCCACAAAAAGCACTGTCATCTCTAGGTCATAAAAGTCAGCAATCATGGACTCTGCCCAAGGGTATTTCTTGAGAACCTAAGAACTCAGCAGAGAAGTTGGTGGAAAATATTTAGCCAAAGTACAGTGATAAGAATTTTAAAGAGGAATGCTRTCATTCTGTTTTGTTTCCAGAAGATTCCTTTGATAAAAGAGGAAGCACCAAATCAGAGATGAAGAAACCCTTTCTTGGAGTAGAGAGGTAGCAGAAAACTTCTTGCTTTGGAATTTGGACACCAACATTCACTGCTATGTGAAAAGAAAACTGYTGTGCAAATAAAACATTGGTTTGGRTATTTTACCTGCTGAATTCTTAGCTTCTGCAGGCAATACCATCAYGAGGAAAACCAAACCAGAAAAATGACTGAAATGAAATGTCTTAAAAGTCCAGTCAGACAGGTCGGTTCATCAAACACAATATTCCTGACATGACAACAAAATATTTTCTGCCTGGATGATGCAGGTTTATGGATTTCCAAGGGGTGGAAGGCAGTAGAGACAGTACCTTCTAAATCCCTGAAGTATCTAGCTCARGAAGCCTGGCTCCTTGCAGTCAAGAAGAAAGGTCTCCAGAACTTCAATACAGCCTTGTCTGTCCAGTGCAGAATTAGGGCCTCATATTTTCAACTTTTTGAGTCTGCAAACAGAAGGAGAGGAGTCGAGAAAAAGAATAAAATTAAAAGACATGTCCAGCTTGACCATGTTAATCCATAAGTGTAACTGCTAAACCAGGACAAGAAGCCAAAATTCCCTCCAACACTAAACCAGCAAYGGCCTCTTTCTCTGCAAATCACAGCAGGGACAGAATGGCTTTTCAAACAAGCATTTATGATCAAAAGGCTACAGCATATTATAAATATTTATATGGCCCATTAAATAATAGTCTGTATAAATATTATTCAAAATGTGCATGCTGGAAACCACAGACTTCCCAGTTTATCCTTATACAAATGTGTTAGTTTTCCCACATAGGCAATGAAGAAAGAAAAAGGAGGGGTGAAACTCAGTTGCAAAAATATTTCTTTAAAAAAGAAAAAAAAAAAAGAAAATCCTTGACATTATTTACTTTAATTTAAAAGGAATGAGTAAGTAACCAGACGACTGTTTCATGACCACTCTAGGACTTGTCTGTCCTACTTTCCTTCATGGTAATTGAGTTGCCAGGACGTACCTTTCTGTTAAAGCCACGGTGCAGGAGGGCTGCACYCTCACATCAACACAGGCCCAAGCTCAGCACGAGTATTCAGCAGCAGCAAGCCCAGATTTTGTGGTGCTGTGTGCTTAAACCGAGGAATTAGGAAGGACTGGCATGTCTGTTTTAAACTTTGATCTTTGGAACGCTGCGGGCTGCCCAGACCCRGCCATCGTGGATAAACAGAGTGTTTTTAGTAGTGCAGCTGTGCTTTTCTATGGATTACCAAGAAAAAGATAAACAGGCTCAAATAAGGCTTCATAAGCTTCGTGTGAAAAGATCTACATATGCTAAATAAAAGCTGCTTTACAATTGTAGAAAAGAGATAAACAAAACAAGCACTTTTGGCATTATACTGGAAATTCAGCACTTTGTTGGCTTTATTTCTATCCAAAATAGTTAAGTAACGAATAAAAGTGGTGGTGGTAGAGTGGCAATCTCCCCCTGAACGACAGAGAACTCTCCTCTTCCAGCTTCTATAATTCCTGTTTGAATGTGGAAAGAGAAAGAAGGCACATGTCTGTGTGGGAGAGCACGAGCAGATGGGGAATTCTAACTCTGTGTTGAAGGGCAGTACTAATATAGAAAATATCCTTAAATGCCCAAGGGACTGTGCTATAACTATCAACAAGCACTTATTCTTCAGCTACCCCACAGCAAACAAAACAAAAACAAGGAACAAAAGCACACCTCACCTCCCCTTTTCCTTTCTCAAAACAGAAACACGTACATGCAGGATCTCTGTCTTCGGAATGTGAGGACCGTGTTAACAATAACAAAACTGGAATAAATACAAATGGAGCTGGGGAAAATATACTTCACTGAAAACCAAGCACCCCTAGATTCTTTCATCCATTCTCTAGTACATTCTGTAAAGCTTTCTCTCATTTTACAAGGAAAAACAGCTTCAAATAGTGGAAAAGACCTCATTTTAGTAGTAGGATCTGACCCTGACTCCAGTCCTGTAATATCTARATTGTTCCATCAAAACCTTCCTAATTGTCCCCCTAACATTGTAATGTAGTGCCAATAAATCCTGCATAGGCAGGACTGAAAATATTCTACTATTTTCTAGCATCTCCCTTTCTCTATAAATAATTCACTATGTACTAATTTGCTGTAATGTCTCTCCAGATCTTTTTTTTTTCCCCTTGCTTTCAGTGTCCAAGACAAAGTCATTACTTCATTGCTGCCCTCTGCCCTCTAATTCTGTCTTTTGGATTTTAAATACTTTCARGCCAAACTACTTCCACCTGCTCTGATATAAAGCAAGGCATATGTGAGTTTATCCTGATGTAACCAGGAAGTAGAGAAAGGAAAATGACTAAATTATTCTAAGAAATTAGATCCAAAATTKATTTCCCTTCAGCTTCTTCTACCTACATAGGTATCTCACTCAAGAATAGCAGAAAGATGTCAGCATGACCAGTGTCAGTAAATACCAAGCTCTTAAATGTACAGGTTCTTTTTCTACACATTCTGCGCAAGAAGAGATTTGTACTAAACAGAAGAATTATCTAATCTCCTTCCAAGTCCTGTCTTCAGCTCACACAGGCASACACAGTTTGTGGTACTGATGATCAAACAGGAGCAATGGCATTCTGGCCCCTGATTAAAGAGCAGAGCATGGCTGGGCTGGGTCAGATGAAAGGTCCAATTAGCCCAGGATCCTCCACAAACAGCAGAAGCCGTAAGAAAAGCATATGCCTGCCCTTTTCATCCAGCAGCACTTCCCCAGGACACCTTCTTCCTCCTGCTATCTATAGTAGAGGCACTTCCTGAGCCAGAAATTTTATCTTTAGGATTAGCAGACCTTGAGACCTCTTTCCTCTCTAAATTTGTTTGTGCTCTTTCTGAATCCGAGGAAACTTTTYTAACTGCAAACTACTGTAGCAATGAGTTATAAAGTTCTGTGTAAACAAAGCAAGAAAAAGCCCTTTGGTTTGTTCTGAGCATGCCACCTGCTAGTTTTGTTTAATGTGTCTGAGTTCCTGAGCTAGAGGAGACATTAAGCAATTGCTCTGTATTTACTTTCTCCGTGCAGACAYGAATTCTGAATCATCTCCAAAGGCCTCACTGCAGCTACCCACAGACCACAGGTGTTGAGCTGAACTCATAATCTCTGCATGGTCAGGTAAGTCAAAAAGCATTTTCCTGCTCTCTGACTGCTCATGGATGTGGCACTAACACAACTACCATAACACACTGCAGTAGTAAGTGCTAATAAGCAGCAAGAAATTACACCAAGACCACTTTGGGCAAGTGGAGATACAGCTCAGAGATGCTACAGTAGGAAAAGTGTTGGTGTCAGCTGAGAGGTGCTGCTCAGGAGCAGRGAGGTGGCCAGGGATTTCCATTTTCAGGCAAGCCCCAAAACACCAGACACAAAACAAAGGGATCCAGGAGCTCCTTCCAACCCCATCTAAGAGCAGACTTGGGGCTACGGCCCACCCTGGTGTCCCTTGGCCCCGCTGAGGTTGCTGCACACCCCGTGGACTCTGCATGGCAGCAGCACGAGACCCAGCACACCCGTCTGCCCCGTGTGCTCCCTGACCTGGAACTCTGCCACACAAAGGAAACAAGTGCAGCTCTCCCTGCTCCAGTGCTCACCTAACCCCGGGAACAGCAGGAAACAGCTGCGGAGAGGAGCTCTCAGGAAAAAGGAAGGCTGAGAAAAGAACCACCAGAACAAAAAAATCAGATAAGAAGACACAGCCTACTGGGGAATTCCAACAGCTCTGATTCCCTGAGGAGCTCTCTGGGCCCTGCTGGGACTGGGCCATCAATTCAAAAATGGGGTCTGATCCTGCATCCATTAGTGGCAACTCCCAGCCATATCAGGAGCTCAGGATTAAACCCCTGACGCTTGTGAACATCACAGGTGCACTCACACAAAATTTTGAACACTTGCCATAACCTCCAATTTGTCAAGCATAGGAAATGTTCATCATTTAATACCAGGACACAATTCCCAGGCAGGAAAACTTAAGGAATAAGGGGGGTATATAGCAGTACCCTCACTTCTCCACAGCCTGGCCAAGGGCAGGGGATACAACCCCTGCACACCACACTGGAGTCCATTCCCTGCTCTGACGCTGCAGCTGCACACATCCCCAAAGGCGGTGCTAATGACCTGGCAGACAGACATGTCCCAAATGACACTGCAGAATGCCTGAAGCCCTGAAAGAAGACACTATCTTGTTTACATTGACTGAGGGGGAAAAAATACCATCTAATTATTACATAAATTCTGGCTGTAACAGCTTCATGASTAGTTGAAAAGAGGTAACAGGCTCCAAAATGACTGATGGACCCAAGTGTTTGGATCCACCAGCTTATCAATCTAATGCTAAGGAAGATCTTTCATACCCCTGTGTCTCTATCACTTTAACCTTCCCATGATGGACAGAGAGAATAATCTCTGCTCTTCGCCTGTAAAATTGATTCATGTACTGTGACTTTTTTATTTTTTTCCTTCTATGTTATGATGGAAATGGAGAAACAAATAAAAAACCCCAAYCAACCAACCAAACACATACCAGAAAAAAGAAGCATACGGTAAACACAGCTCTAGTATAATAACATGAATTTGCAAAATACCTGTTTCAGTTATAAAATGTAATTTGGAGGAGAATGCAATTCAAAAGGCACAATTACTGTTCACACAACAGCTTTAAACTGCATTCCTGCAGCAAACCAGCCTTTGCACCAGGAGCTTCTGTACATGGGTAAACACAGCCATTATGGCACTGTGGATACTGAATTAGCCAAYCTAGGTTGATGCTGATATTCTAACTTTAATCCCATCTTCAGATTCTGGTGCTACATCACAGTTGAATCTGGCACTAGCCCTGTGATTACGTATCAGCAGTTCAGTATAAAAATAATTTGTTCTGAGTTCACAGTTTTATGAAATGATAAAACATCAAAATTAGCATTCTGGCTGAAATCCACTGCATTTCCCATCAAGGCTTACACATTTAAGCAACATCTGAACCAACTGCCTATAATTACTCCTGGCAGATACTGGAGCACTTAGGCCAGCAGTAGATGCAACAGTGAAATAAATTTTTAAAGACATGCTGCAAACCACTTCTTTCAAGATGCTCAGCCCAGAAGCAAAYGTGTCCATAAGCCAAATCCATGGTTTACTATACAGGATTTGTTCACTCTTGCATAGCAAAAGCCCGAGAAGAATGACAGCCCCAAGTAATCTGTCAGYTTAAAATTAAACATTTATTTGGGCTGCAATTCCAAAAACACTCACCCTGAAGTTCCTGTCACAACTACTTAAGAGGAAGTGGGGTTGCACATTAGCTTAGGTTAAAAGAAATACTAATTCTGYACAAAACCTAGTTATTTATTTATTCAAAAGAACCAACATTTTAAAATGATAATTTAACTGCAAGACACAAAATGGAGTAAGAGAAGACACTATAAATTTATTTCTGCCATGATTCTTATAGCTGGAACAGCTGTCCCTACAAGCAATCAATTCCCCTTGTATTCATCCCCCTACCTCAAACACTGTCCCAGGAAAAAAAAAGTGCCCCTCTTTTTTTTCCACATGCTCATACACATTCCTGAAGGAAAGAGGCCATTAACATTACAGAGCCTTTAAAATTTCATTGTTTTGGTACTATATTTAAGYACATTTAGAAAAAAACTTCAACTACTTAAGGAAATGGTCTTCCAGGATAAGAAAATATATGAGGATGAAAAACAAGACCACCATCCCAACAATGTGTCTGCTTATTACTTTCTAAAAACTTCAGAGATGACCAAGCCCTCTCCTCTAGTTCCCTGGAATTTGTTTCGTAAGCGTTCTCCAGAGAAGCAGCASTGGTGCTAAATTTATTAAACTTCCTAACAGATCCCAGGCACCTCAGCAGAGAAGGAATCTGCCAAGTCACCAGTTCCTCACTGGGGCAGAGCCCAGCACCAGCGAGGAGCACGGTCGTGTTGGAAGTTCTGGAGCCAAGCACAAGTAAATTCCAGCAGGTTCCTGGGATGAGCTCTGTGCCAGCCCAGGAGCTGTAMGGGAACACAGGGGCACGGCAAGGRGACAGGGCTGYGAAGGTGCCAGAAAGTGAAGCTGCMCCGGCATGAGGGAGGCAGTGGTGGAAGTGGGACAACAGTGCCAGCAGTACCTGTGCCAGAGAGATGAGATGGAGACTGCTTTTATGGAAAACTCCCGGGGATCTGGAGGATTAAGCAAGTGTGTGAGTGATGTGCGTGTCCCACCTGCACAGGTCAGGTCCCCTGAGTGCTGCCATTTCACAGAATCAGCTGAGTTGGGAAAGGATCCCCAAGGATCATCGAGTCCAGCTCCTGGCTCTGCACAGAACCCCAAGTGTCACACCTTGGGGCTGAGAGCATTGTCCAAATGCTCCTTCAAGCTCTGGCAGGTTTGATTTTGTGACCTTTCCCCAGGGAGCCTGTTTCAGTACCCAACCACCCTCTTGAGTTAAAACATTTTTCTAATATCCAACCTCAATCTCCCCTGATATGGATAAAGGCGATCCAACACCTCAGGAGACACTGTGAGGATCCGTGTGCCCACCCCAGTTTTGGGAAGCTTCAAATGCCTCCCCTGGCACCCCGGGGCTGCGTGGSGGCTGTGAAGCGCAGCCCCAGCCCACTGAATGTAGGAGTTACACGGCCGTGCTGTAGAGAAACGTCAGCGGGAGACAACTTGGGGCAGCCAGAGGGACGTAAATCCCGCCAGCGACACGAAAGGCAGGCTCTGAACTGATTCGGAGCGACGCGATCGCTCAGCCCACGCACGGCCGGGGCCGCGGCTGCGGCGAGCGGGGCTCCCTGGGGAAGGAGGCGGCGCTGGTGATTAAACAACAACACGAACGCGAGATCTCCTTCTAGCAGCAGCAAGATCCGAGCTCTCACGGAGGAGGACGGATTCCTCCGGGCGTCACAGCGGAGAAGGGGCAGGGACAAGGACAGGGACAGGGCAGAGGCGGGGGTAGAGGAGCCGCCGCTGTGCTGAGGCGGCGCGCGTTCCCCTCAGCGCGGCGAGGKGCCGGGCCCGCCGCGGCCTGGCCAGCGCCATCACTCACTCACTCCATCACCCACCGTCACTTACTTGTGCCCCCTGGCCCTGCCGGGCTGAGCACGCCCCGGCGGGGCCGTCCCCCGAACCCGCCGCTGCCGGGAACCCCGCCGGGCTCCCCCTCACCGGGCCGGCCGCGCCTGCGCTGGGAAGGGACGGGCGGGGCCGCGGCGGGCTTTTATGAGGGCTGAGGGGCAGCGCCGGGCTTTAATGAGGGATGAGGGGCAGCTGYGGGCTTTRATGAGGGATRAGGGGCASCTGYGGGCTTTGATGAGGGATGAGGGGCAGCTGTGGCTCGGKCCGGSAATCGCCGGGCTTTAAACCGAYAGYGRRRYCGGGGCTTGCCGCCKTTTGYTAAATGRCAGAGAAATCCTCTTTCCCAGCSCCCTTGTACCGTACGAGACTGAAATACTGGGGACATTAGAGCGGAAATACTGGGACGCATTGGAGCGGTGCAAGAAGCCCCTGAGAAAGATAAATATATAAAAACTTACAGGMGAATAAATATATAGAAACATACAGAAGGATAAATAAACACGAATAAATGCCAGGGCTAAGGACACCCCCCACTCTGACCCATAAATATGTAATGGCTTCTTAAATAAGTAAAACAGTGCTGACCCATGGGTTTGGTTTTCTGCACGGGGTTCTCTGAGAGTTTTGCCTGAAAAGCTGGAAAACTGATGGGAGGAAAAAGCCCTGAGTTTAACTAAGGTTTGCTTAATACGGAGAGATGACAGTACAGTGGGATGCCCTCAAATGCATCCCTGGAAAATAGAGAAATCACGGAATCSCAGAATCAATTAGGCTGGGAAAGATTTCTGAAATGATCGAGTCCAACCCATGGCTGAGCACGCCACGGTTTGGGACCAGACCCCACCACATCTCCCCATGGTCCCACAACCCACGCAGGAGGAATGGATGGCAGCCTTCACATTCCCATCGTGTCCAAACACCTCTGGCCCCAGGGAGCCACCAGGGATTTTTCCCGTTATCCCCCCGAACGCTCTGCAACAGGAAATCTTGTAGCAAAAAAACCCTCTCTTGCAACATTTCCAGAGTATTCCCATTCGGGCCGGGCAGAAATGCTGCGGGAACAACCTTGCTCAGGGAAAGATGAGTGTTGTCTCGTGGTTAGAGCACAGGGCTCGTGGTCAGGAGCTGTGGGTTTTCATTCCAGCCTTGCCACTGAATCATTTTAAAAGCTTCGCTAGTCACTCTACTACAACCAGTTAGTAATTTTCCGTCGGGATGGTTTTCTGATGGAAAACACTGCTCCTACTGAACTGAAATCTAGGTGAAAATCGATTTTTCTGTTGGGAATACCTTGTGTCTGGRTAGGGTCAGAAGGATATTAGACCCAAACTGAAGTCTTTGGGGGTTTCTTACATTAGTCCAAATGTTTTGCTTTGAATAGACAGATTAAAATRAAATACCCCCTCCTGACTGTAATTCCAAGTCATCTTATGGCACGGTGTGAGCGTGTGCTTTCATGCTCTGCTTCGCTCCCCAGGAGGTCTGCACTGGAGTGGGATTCAAATTTCTYTTTTCTGAGATGTGCACATCCCGATCTGAGTCAGACCTGGCCCGTGGGGACAAATCCTAGCATAGGGCCACCACTCTGACCAGGGAAGCRCTCCATGGAGAGAAAGTGCAGAGTTCAGAGACACAAACAAGCTGTTTCACATTAGCTCAGTGGCCTCAAACAAAGCACCGTGACTGAGGAGATACCCAAATGTTTTGTTCAACTGAAAAGCAGTAAAATGAAGCCCAGAGAAATGGACCTGGTTCTCTTCCAGAATCCTATTCCCCTGTTCATTAAAAACAATTTTATTTCTGCCCTCCATATAGTCAAACACTGACACTTTCTTTTAGTGTAATACTTGTTCTCCTCCCACAAGGTATTTGTAGGCACCATTGAAGTCCCTTATTTGTTTTGCCAAGTTAAACATTAACCATTTATTTTCTCTCAAAACAGMAAGTTGTGGATTATCTAATAGTTTTTCTTTGCACATCTTTCAGTCGCAATTCATCTTTTCTGAGCATGAGTGATCAGAGCCTGACATACTCTTTAATGTTTAAAATGMTGGCTTGCTAGAGATTTGTACAATGGCAATAATAATTCCCCCTGCAGTCTTCTAGTTACAGACAGGGATCAAATTTGCCTTTTTTACACTTATAATACATTAGCACCTCAATTTACCCAGCTCTTTTTGCTCCAATAAATAAAAATAAGTACAGACAGAAGTATTAACTTTTGCTTAACACATTTTTCCATTTCATCTCACTTCTCTACCACTCACATGGTTTCTTTCCAAGTAGGTGACAAATGAAGTTATTTTCAAGAATAGTTAGAAGATATCCAACTTTCCAGAACTGAAGTCCTGAAAGTGCTTTTTTTTTTAATTGAAGAATCCATGTGTAGATTATTGCATATTCTCAAACCCACATGTAGCTTAATTCATTGCTCCTTTGAAATATTCTGAAAGCTGTGGGTTAAGAGGTGTTATATTAGTGCAAAATAATGATGATTAATTTGTGCTTCATATCAAATGCAAGAGGAGCAGATACATGCGCAGTGAATCCTCTATAATTCTAAAATCTTTCTATAAACTTAAAAATATCCTGTGGATGTATGTGCATTAAACGGAACACAAACCCACTTTTTCTTCTTGAGAGTGTGGCTGTTGGATTTTCCCTCAAGTAACCCCCACCTCCCTTTTTCCAAGATTCTGGCAGATTCACTTAAAATACACCCTTTTGCCTTTTCATTACAGAGTAACTAATGAAAATTCCATTTTAAATGTGCTTTCTGGGAGACAGGGATGTTCTTTTATTCGTGATTAACCAGAGCCCATATTTCAAGCAGCAGGGATACAGCTCCAGGTAGCGTAAATCAGCGTTGCCCGAGATGGCCCTCAGTCCTCTCAACCCCACGAAACAATTTAGTGGGTTTAGCTGACAGCTGGCATCTTTGAAATATTCTCTTTTGCAGAACTAGACTAGATGYGACACTTGCTGGAGAAGAAATCTTRCATAAATCTGCCGGAAAAGACTCAATCATATTACTTCACTAGCCGTGGTAACCTTTGGAGGCCAAAGTCCAGACAGGTTGAGAAATGGWGCACGAGTCCATAAAGGTGACAATTCCATTAACTGCAATCAGAGGGAGAGGTGAATGGTGAGATAAAGACAAATGACTTTTTCTGTAAAGARAAGAAAATATGAGTGTGAAGGGGAAAGAGGCAGAGTGAACATTTTCCAGCCCTGTAAAGGAAATGAAAACCCAGCCCTGCTCCATTGAGATCAACACAAAAATGTCTCTTGAGCTCAGTGGATGCAAGTTTTGTCCCAGCATCCCGACTTTCTGGTGAATGCCAAACAGCAAGGGACCTCTGGACATCCAAAATTCCACTTAATTGTTGATTTACATAAAAGTGGCAGGGAAGAAAATATTCCTAAGTGCTGCTGTTCATGTGTGTACTTAGGCAGTTCATACAAGCACCTGAGGGTGGGTTTTAATCTCGTTTGAAGAAGTCTAACACTTCTTCAAGTTTTATAGGAAGTAGAAGCTGGGGAATACTCTGAATGAAATGCTTTCTGGGCCATTAGACCAGGGYTACTCATTTGAACAGGGAAATGGGGAAGTAAAAACTGACTGAATTCTCTGTAATGACAAGAAGGGATTTTTGAGTGTACAATAGGAAAAAAAAGGAAATTTCCTTAGGGGGAATTTTTCTGGTTTTAACAGAAATATTAAGTTACTCTTGGATACTAGAGCGGCCAAAAAGGGAAATCCCTGTTTTTACACGGCTCTAAATATAGCTAGAAAAATAATTCAGATTTTATCAATTTGTGACCCATTTCCTCAAGTTTTGGGCAGCTCACCTTTTACTACCAAAGTCAGAAGCTGATACAAACAAGCATACAATATTTCAGGCTCCACCAAAATTCCAGTGTCTTGCCCAGGGCCTGTTCCTGCCTGTCCTCTTGGCTGGACACCAATATCCTTTATTCTCAGGGGAGCCAGCCTTCCAAAAAACCACTTGGCACTCGAGTCAGGGCTGCTCTGTTTTCCTAACGTTCGCGGCAGGCAGGATGTTTTCCGACTCTGGTACCCAACAGTTGAGCATTCCAGACAGCACGGGGATTTTTCTTTTGAAACCACACTGCCAATGCCATAAGAATAAGTGAGGTTCTGTGACACTGTGTGATCCTGGTGGGAAAATAGGATGACTTTGCTGTCACACAGAGATGCACAAAGGGAAAATGCGCATGGCTCCTGCCACCTTTGTAAGCTCTTCTTCTGTGTTGTGAATGCTGAAAAAATCCTGGCTTAAAGTCCTGTTTTCMTCAACTGGTTCCCCTCTGGGAAGATTGCCAGGAGGAGAAGACCCCCTCCCAAAATGCCAGGCCAGAAAAGCAGCCCACTGGAGCGTTGTGGCAGAGGGGCTGCTCAGTAGTCTGTGCACACAGTGTTTTCAGCAAGTGAAAATGTTGTTTGCTCCACAGAACACACAGTACAGATACCCCTGCAACTTTTTTTGCCTATCCCTTTACACTCCTTAAATTTTAGAAACATAACTTTATCATTAACATTTATATTCAAGTGATTCCTGAGCTTGCTGATGTCTGGGCCAGCTCCAGCTGTGCAGCTTTTCCCTTGTGGAGCAGACACTGYRCAGGGCAGGGCAGGGCAGGGCAGGTGACAGCTCAGCCAGGGCTGGACTCTTCTCTGACCAGGAGCAGACAGGCTGTTCTGGGAGGCAGATTGCCAGAGACATCTCCCACCACAGCTCTGTGCCAAAATCCAGATGTGCAAAATCGTGAAATCACAATCTGCCGAGCTGGAAATGAATTTCACAAGCCAAGCAGTGAAAATCTCTTTAAATTTCACAATACCTTACAACTCAGAAAAAAAAAAATAAAACAGTGAGCAGAGGTTAAATATTTTTTCTGCAACATCCTTCCAAGACTTTTTGCATAGGATATGWCCAGCTTGCATGAAGTACTTTGTTACAGTGGTGATACATCAGACAGTGGTGCCAAATCCAGGCAGCGTGGAGAGGATTGAAAAGGCTCAGCCACCCTCCAGGCAGCGTGTCCTGATGCCATTCCTGGCACCTTGTACAAAAGGCAGATCCTATTTTGCCCTTTGAATTCCAAAACTGGTGAACACCGTCATGGGAGGCAATCAGTCAGGATCTGTTAATTTGTAAAAAGTATAACTGTCTGTTCTCCAAGGGGAAGATTAACTGGGATCTGTACTTCCCAGATTATAAACAACACGCAGCCTTTCTCCTTAACTCATTGCAAAATGTACAAATGTTCCAACGCCAGCTCTGTAATCTTTTAAAATCTGAAACGGAACAGGGGCTCATTCCATTACATAAAAAGAAGTTTGTGGGATCATGTAGCTACCTGCAAATCACACACAGATAAACCAAACAGCACGAGAAACAGGAATAAAGTCACCATTTATGTAGCTGGTTCCTACAGCAGTGAGATTGTCACGCTCTGTATACAACCCAAAACAAATTGTCTGTTTARAATTAAAATATGATACTGTTTCCAAAAGTCTTGCCTCCAGGGAGATAGTTTTATACCACAGGGCAGATTCAGCCCTGGTGTAGGATTTCTGATTTTCATGGAATTGCACCATTAAGGAATTTGGCCCAACATCTTGCCCACACTGATGCAATTCAACTTTTAAGGGACAGTTATGGGGTTTCCTCCTAAGTCAGGCCAAGTTTCTGGAACAAGGGAAGTCTGTAAAAGAAACCGTTGGAGGGATGTTTTAGTCTGGCATTTAGGAACATTCCCATGTTAGAAAACGTCACAGGATTTATTTTGTACGTCTTGCATGTTAGAATTTCGTGCTTTTTCTTCTTTCCCTTCAGACACATTGTCAGTAGGTGGTCACAGCAAAACTGGATAAACCCCAAAGAAATGTAATGAAATTATTATAGACAGAGTGAGTAGAAAGACATTTGTGGATCCAGTTCATTCTGCCTGATCTTTATTATATAAATCTATTTTCCATACTTAATATATTGCCTGAGCTTGCAATATATGATTCACAGAACGTCTGCACCACTCAGGACTCTGGAGAAAAATGAAAGATGTTAATTCTCCAACATTTTAGGTAACTTTAAATATTTTGGGTATGACTGATYTCACACAGTGCTTTGGATTTATGCTTTGTATGACAGATGGAAATCTGAAGACACACACTGATGCTCTCAGTGATGTTGAAAACTTCTGTGCAGGAACAAAGAGCTGTAACACTTCCCTGTTCCTGGAGTGAACCTGGCATTTCCTAAACTCCTGCAGCTCCACAGGTCATGGCCCAGCAAACAGGAGTTTCCCCAGCTCTTCCTGCCAGCGCTGCACGTACCGGGCACCGTGACGGGCTGGAAATGTGATGCTGTCAAGAGTCTGGGGGAGATTATTCCCTTCCCTCTGCAGTTGTTTGAGCTGCCCAGACAGCATGAAGCAGATGCTCAGGTTCTTAAGGCTTTCTGGGAAAGTCAACACTGTTTCAAAACCATACCAGAACCAAAACTTTGGAAAGATTAATYGAGCTTGGGTCAAAAGGGAAGAAGGATGCAATGGCTTTTGACAGCAGTGAGCTGGTAAATGATGTGCCCAATGCTGAGTGCTCTTACGAGTCAGAATATTCAGTGCATCACATCAAAAAAACTCCTGTGGGCTATTGACATAATATTTGAAAGAACATGGAAAAAGATAGGACAAATCAAAGGTACATTTTCATTTTCCTACYTGCATTCTTGCACTAATCTGACAACCATAAAGCCTTAGTGTAAATCAAATGGAGCAAATCCTCTCAGTAAATTAAAATATATCAAGAAATATGTGTAGAATATGTTTTAATGTGYGTACAAGTGTTACAAAAAACTTTGGCACAGCTGCAGTTCACATAAGTAGCAGAAAGAACCTGCTTCAGGCATTCCTTAAAATCCTACTCTTCTTTGTTACCCTTTGGATTTGATAAAACCATCATGGCTTTAATCAACTTTTTGAATCATTGGCCAATCAGAAAAGCTGAAAATGAAATAAAAAGCAAGACACAACAAAAATATAAATACTGGACAATTTTGCCATTTCTGTCAGCCACAGCTAAGAATGCTGTGATAAAGCAAGATAAGAAATTGAGGCCGGAAATAAGTGGTAACTGCATTCTTATTTTAGAGTATTTTATGTCTGATTGTTTCAAAATGAGGAGGAATATGTGACTGTGTACGGAACTCCACCCTCTCCAAGGATTACTGGGATCATTGTTAATGAGTGCACCCAAACACCGGAACAGTTTCCTTACCTACAGTTGCAATCATGGAAATGCCATGAGATGTTCTGGTGGACACCTCATCCCTGTGGTCACAGCATGCACTGGGAAATGGTCATCTTGGGACATGTGGGACTGGAAAATTGGAATGGCAGATTATTACCCCATATTTCCTCTCATGGAATCCTGGCCACCGAGGGGCAGCAGCTGAGGAGCAAATCCATGTGCTGGGCACGACTCCACCATGGTGGGCACAGGAGCTGATGTGTGGCTGCTCAGAGCACAACCCCACCCTTCTTGACCACCTATTACAGTCACCTTGAATGSCAAATGCCCTGCTTCAAATTTACTCTGCATTTTTCCTCCTTACTTTATTGCTTTTAAATGAACTGGCAGCTCAAACTTTCATCTAAAGCTGCTTCAAATGCTTTTCTGCTTCAAAAAAAAAAGCCCATCTGAGGATTGTCTACTCAACATGAAGCTTTAGGAAATCACATTGATCTGAAATAAAAAATTATGCTCAAGTTGCTTTGTTTTAATGTTAGTGAAGGAGAGAAATCCCACATAGAGCTGTGGACGTGACTGTCATTCTTTGGGAAAATAAATGTTCTACAAGTGGTRCTTGAGTCACTAAGCTTCTAATATTGAAAACTGACATCAAAACCATGACCTGAATAACTTGAAATTTTGACCCAAGAGTAATGTYCCCCTGTAAAAGAAAGACCGCCCAAATTAAGACTTGAACTATAAAACTATTTTTTCCAAGCTGCTGCCTGTGTTGGGCTTCAAAGCAAAACTGAATTAATGCAGAGGAGGAAGACAGATGTACAGCAGTTAAAATACATGGGGATTTGCAGGGTTTTGGTGCATCAACCCCTTCAAAGTRCAACATATTTGCAGTTTGGTATTGCAGGCATTTCCCTTGCCACTGGAAGGTTAATCTGTTATGGAGGAATACCTGGGGAATATGGTGCTCTCAGGTGATATCACAAGCTGGTCAYGTTCTTGCTACATGAATTTATTCTCAAGCAAAAGAAAGTTAGTGTCACCTGTGCTGGTGGTGTCTTGATTACTTTGTTCTCATTCATTTTACATAATCCAATTAAACTGAATCAATACAGAGACTGAGAGTAGTATTTTTGGCCTTTTAATCATGGCCTAATCAAGGTAAACCATATTTTGGCAATGGCCCATGATGTTATCTTTATTTGTTACCTATTCCAGGATATATTCCAGAGAATTTTGCCCAAATTCCAGCACCAGGGAGGCTTCTGACTGCAATTCCTCCCAGCCCAGCAGTCCATCCCAGCCCTTTGCAGAGTATTTAGCATGCAAAACCCCACACTGGGACTGTGAGTAACAATGTTTGGGGCATTCACTCGATGTCCTTAATATTGGGTGACAGAAAACCAGGGGATGGAAGAAGCCACTGCTTTTGGTTTGCACGGTCCTGAAGCCCTGAGCTCTGGTTCTAGGGGGATCTCTGCTCTTTGACAACACTTCCCACCATGTGTTCAGCCAGGAAGATGGATGTACCTTAGTTAAAGTGAGTCATTCACTGAACCTGGGCCAAACTTTGAAGCAAATCTGGGCCAGTTTACTGCCTCGGGAGGAAACCTGGTTTTTGCATGAATTAGATGTGAAAATAAGCAGAGCCTGACTGACATCTCCTCCGAATTCCAACTGCAAGGGTAAAACCCAGAGGGCATGAGCCTCAGGCATGACAAAAATGAGGAGGGGAAAATGAGGCTTCCTGTCTCCCCTGCAAGAGCCAGAGACACTCAAGTTACTCAGAACTTAGGGTAAATTGTTAATGATTTATACACTAATTAAGTAATGTTTATAGCATAGCTTACATATGTAAATGGCTGTAAAGATGCTTACATTTTTCCTGCACTCTCCAATTAAACCAACTTTCATTATAGAGCAAAACAATTCCATCCCAACTTGTTACACCAGTTCTTTAGCCAGGCAGCTTTGCAGCCACTGCTCCCAGCTCAAACTGGGCTATTGTGTTTCTCTAAGGAAACTTCTGTGCTGGTTTGTAGTTGTTTTAATTCCATCACAGATCACATTCTGTTTAATGATAATTTGATTTTGCATTGCAAGACCCAGATGTACATTAGGAGGTCACAACCTTTCCATTTATCTCCTAAAGTAACTATTTTTTCCCYGAGTTCCATCAGGTTAAAACAGTTAGCAATTTTTCTCCTTGAAGTGTCCCTTCAGCTTGGCCAAGATATATAATAGATCAGTGTAGCTACAAATGCATTACAACATTAGTCATCAATTAGTTTTAAACCATCGCTGTAATATATCATTTATCCAGCTTGCTGTAGCACTATTGTGAACATTTAATTTTTTAAAGGCATCTTGATTTTTTAACCTGACGGCTGCATCCCCCTTTTGTCTCCTGTGCAGACATCTCCTTAAGGAACAATAAAAATTAGATTTGTTTGACCTGCACTCAGGGTTCGTTTAAGCGAGATGGGTTTTAATTGCTCTGCCCAGTCTACCAGACAGCTTTTATGTAATATTCCAGACATTTACGCACTGTCTTTTCCCTTGCTGTAAGCAGGTGTGTGTGCCCACAAATGCCTGTAAAGCAGCTCTTACAATTCATTTCACATCTCCGACAATCCTCTGGGAAATTGCTKTCTCCGAGATACCATTGGCATCAAATAAGGGCTCCGGTCATTGCCACTTCTTCCCTCCTAATACCATTTTCTTTTGTCTTTAAGATTCACCTTCCTGCGTGGCTAATTCCAAAAGGACCTTGCTGAGGATTGTGTTCTGTGTTGTTATATGGCACAGGTGAATCCCTCCTGCATCTCCCAGTGGTGAGGATGGACGCAGGGCCTTACCTGTCTCTCCCAAAATCCATGTTGTCCTACCATTTGCCATAAGAGCAAGGTTTGGAATATAAGCTCAGACTGGGAGAAGCAGATCTGTGCCACAGTGGCTCAATATCTTTYAGGATCTCTAACTTCAGTTAGGAAGTCACGCGAGGAAGTGATGGCAGCACTGACTCAGAGCCCCAAACAGCCTGGCTGCTCTGCCAGCTTGGAGTGGAGGCACAATGAGCTCACATTTGCCCACGATGAACCTTATTTGCTCCAGCTGCTCCATCAGGAGAGGAGAACCTCATGTGGAGAGTTCTCTCCCTGCTATCTCTCCCCTTTCACGGGTGATACAATCCGAAGATGAGGTCCTCTGTTTTTCCCGTTCTTCCCATTCCTAAAAAGGAAGATTTGGCTGTCCTGTGAATTACCAAATCAGCACAAAAAAATGGGCCTCCTAAGCAGTTCTTTGTGCCTGTAGATGGTTCTGGTCTCCTCTCTGTTGGACACACACATGTAGTTAATTCCCAGTTGTGCTGGATGCCTATTAAAAGAACAAATCTGCAAGTGAGGAGGGTCTCTTCTGCCRTGTCAATGGAAGTGAAATACGTAAATCTCCTGCATGCTGAGGCGAATGAATGCTCAAAGTGCTTGGGAGAACAGCTGGGAAAGAGAACAAGCAGTTTTTATCCTGCTGCAAAGTGTCACTGATCCAACTTGCTAAGCTGATCCTCATGTGGCACATTGTGCCTGCTCCGTGATTCTGCCTACGGCTTCCAGGGGGGCAATTCAAAGCACTCAGCACAGAAAAAAGGACAGAGCTGCTTCTCCCACACTGGTACAACCAGCTGGTGTGCAGCAGCAAGGCAGCCCTGGAGGAGAAAGGACAATTCCAGTTAGAGGTCTCGTGAGGGGTTAGAGATCATGGTGAGCAACAGAGAAAGGTGTGGAGGAGCAAGGGGATCTGCCTGTCTTGCCAGCCTGGGAATCCAGAAGAGAATTTGGAATAATCTTCCTCTGTGCCACTGTGTTTCTCCCTTTGTATCTGCCAGTGGTAAATCCCAATCACCCAGGAGACATCCTGGAGTGAGACTGGTATGTGATGAGGGGTGAATCAGAAAACATTGAAACAAAATGAAAAATTCTGTAGGAGACTGTGGAMGGAAGTCCTGTTTCCTTTCCTTGAAACTGAGAAGAATTGCACAAACCCCAAACCCCAAAGTACACCTGCCCTGGCTGGGCCAGCACCCCAGCCCACCATAAACACATGGATGGGTTCCCTCTGGGCAAGAGAGTGGAGCAGAACATGTTCAGTGTTAATTGTGGCAGAAGTGGAAGAAATTCAGATGAGGCATTCACTGAGAACCCTTAGAAGACACTGACTTGATGCAGAATCTGTGAACACAGCAGTGACATCAGGAAAGGGATGGGAGGTCCAGCATACTCACTTTGCATTCTTAATTTCATATTCTSTTTGTTTTTTTCCCTGGGGCTTTTATATCCATCAGTAAGGCGCACCAATATTTTTTACTTCCCTGACAGAAGCACTGAAATCAGAACCCATTTATTTAGTACCAAACAAATTCAGAAATAAGAGCAGGCTGTAGCACTGGAATACACATTTGTAACCCTCTGAGGACCAGATACAGCAGAGCTGGAACACTCAGCAGCTGTAATGTGCACCGAGAAGTCACATTTGTTCAAGAAAAGCCACATTACTTATATTAATTGGATGTGTCCAACTCATCTTGAGTCCACTTAAGCCTTGGCAAACCTCTAGCTCTGAGCATAACAAAGGTATTAATACTGATATTCCTCTATATTATCCCATTTACATAATGACTCCCACCTTTGCAGCCTAATACTTACTCTTTGGAACGCAGAGAACCATTGACTCATATCTGGACTGAGTTGCCAAAACCTYCTAAATTTAGAGATGTTTGGAACAAGAAAGAGAGTTTGGTTCAGGCCCATCCACAACAGCAAATTAAACACAAGTCGTCATCTGTGCGAGCGACATTTTCGGCATGTCCAGAGCCTGGCAGGAGCTGACATTCCTTCTCCCAGAAAGATTTACAGAATTTGTGCATTGAAAAGCATTGAGGTAAACCCTGCTCTGAGGGCCAAGGGCATAAATTAGACCTGTCCCCTCCCTTCAGTAAATCACAGACGTAGATGGCTCGCTGTGCTCTTGGCAACTCCAACAACTCTGTGAGTGTGTTTTCACAGAAAGGGAGTTTGTGTCATACTCACACATTCACATTTTCTTTTCTGAGATTTCCGTGCAAGGAATATGTTGTACATCGTTTCTTCCCTCCATCACATCAGATACTGGGTTAAACAGACTGAGAAAAAAAGAGTAATATTAAAATGTTGGCACGTATTGCACTTTCTCAGCAGAAACTGTGTTGCACATCACTTTGGTTTAAATGATGTAGGTCAATGTAAGGCCAGCAAGAAGTGCTGGATTAGCATCTGCAGAGACTGAGGTCCTCTCCTCATTCACAGAACAAGTCCTGATCCAGAAATGTCATCATTCATGCACAAAGCTTGTGCTTTGGAAGACAGTGATGTTTCCTCAGGCCAACCAAACACTCACCTGTTCCTCAAGCCTTTGGTTTTTTGTGTGATAAACAAACTGTCCAGCTGGCAGAGTGACAAGGGGACTGACACTACCAAACTGCTTCTTCAAGCACTGTCAAGGTTTTTATGAGCTGCATGTTTGCAGAAGTCCATGTACCTGTGAAATAACTGAATCACTGTCTTCCACGTGTCAAAATGATGCCATTTCTGGGCTGTTCCATCTTCCTCCCACAGACCTACCACAGTTTAGGTGGAATGCATGGCCTGAAAACCCAAATACGTGTGGCAGCTCAGACTGGAAATCCACGACTTCTGGAGAGGGAACACAGTGAATGGCACTGGGAACCCCACACAACATCCCAAAGGATGCAGTTCRCTCCACACTTTCAGCCTTCCCAATTGCATTATCTGTGTGAAGGTTTTCTTCATGACCTGAAGAACCAGCAGAATTTCATTGAAGGCTGAAAGTCTCATGAATTCAGACAACATGAGAATCCTGTTTCTAAAAAAAAACCAAAAACCAACAGTATTTTAAGCATACTGCAGGAACTGCTGCTACAAAGTTATGCAAATTCCAGATCTTCTGTTTCTGTAAATAAAAATTTTCCAGGGGAGAGCATACAGAGGAGACAGGCATGTGCTCTAGCCTGAACAGGGATTGGGAAATTCAGGCTCTAGTCCAGCTCCACTCAGACACTTGGGCTCACTGGCTTCCACTTTCCATGGTAAGAMCAAAACAATGGTAATAAAAATCACAATGAAAGCAATTGAAAAATATTTGCATAATTATTTAGCATGTGTTTGCATGCTTTGCATGTTAAACAAGGGATTGTTCCTCATCCCACACTCTCAGGACAGATAGGGAAGTAAAAAGTGTGGAGCAGAGTGGGAACAAAACCTGATGAGTGTAGAAGTAAAATTAGTTCTGTAGGAAAACRAGCTGAAATGTGTATTTAAGAGAGACTAAATATTAAAAGATTCAGAGCCTGGTGGACAAAAATCAGGGAGTTCACACAGGGAACAAAGGCTGTGACACAGAAGGAAGGATGGAAATAATTGTGAAAGATGATGATGGATGGGTGGGCCAGGCTGGAAATACTGGTARAGCTGAAGGTGGTATCATGACAGGGGAACAAAAGATGATGATGATGATGAAGATGATGAAGAATCCCTTTTCAGCTTGCAGAACATGAGTCCTGCTGACTCAGGATGAAGCCCAGACAGTGACTGGCAGATTCTGCTGCTGCAGGGCAAGGGCCACCTCGGAAACCTCAGTTACCTGCGGATCTCAGCTGCTTCCAAAGCCCTGTGGAAGCCAAGCACCCGCCTGGGGAAGGAAGATATTGCTCCACAAGCCTTTGATACAGCACATTTACCAGCAGGTTCCACCAGAAATTCACTGAACAAAGCATTCMAAGCAATGGGGCAATCCCATGTGGGAATAAGCCTGAGTCACTCCTGCCCTGAGCCCAGCCCATCCCAGAGCTCTTCCCTCTTCATCCACTCAGGGTTTGCCACAGTTGGAGCTCTCCATCTGAAATACCCAGCCCTGCCTCATCTGGGACAAATTTACTGCTGTGATCTTCAGACCCCACTTTATGTGGACATGCCAGATGAGGTTTCCTGAGCACTCAYCCAGGGAAACAAAAATATCAAAAGGAATTAATGCAGAGAGATGCCACCTTGGCAGATTTCACTGACTGTGTCCCCTTTGTGCTTTGCCAGCTTCCAGCTTCTGATTTTTTTACTAAATTAGGGAAAGTCTGATTGGCGAACAAAAAAATGGAGCTGAAGAGGAGCTGGGGGTTCCATTCTCAAGGAAGTTAAATGATAATCCCCTATCAAAAGACAAATATGTGATATTCTGGCATAAGTTCAGAAATTCATAAGAACATCATGAGCTATAAATTAAAAGAAAAAGGACAAAGACATAAAGAAGAACAGAGTAATCCAGCCATGGGAGAACAGCAAGAAAAGCAGCTGGTTCAGATATTCATATTGACAAAACYCTGGCTGGATATCAAATATGCCCTTCCCACCCCAAAATCCTGTGGGCTTCAAGGGAGCACAAACATCCCTTATCACTCTACATCATTAATTGCCTGTTCTACTCAGTGTCCAAGTACCAGAACATTGACCTCTGAATGCAGATATGAGTGGTCCTTATCACCCTTTACCCCACAGTCCAGTCCTTTGGGTTCATGTGGGGAGAAGCTTGACTTGCCATAGGGAACACAGCAGTCAAAATAAAGCATTTTTATCTTATAGAGAGGGCCGTTCAGAGTTTCCCACTGGTGTTTGCCATAAAACCAAGACAAAGYGAGGCTGTTCCAGCACTGTCTGGTCTCAGGGAATGGGGATGGATGTCCATCCAGTTTTATTGCAGTCTGGAATAGAATTTCTTCATGCAAGGAGCACATTTAGCTGTCTGCAAATTCCAGAGTTGTTTTTAGTAGAAGCRGAAGGTTGTGCTACCAAAGGAGAACATGAGCCAAAGATGTTCTATTATCTGTACCCTATTAAAGGTCAGACAGAACTCTTACCTCAGTGCTATAATGTGACCAGAAACTTAATTGAAAATATACAAAAAGGTTATTAACGAACAGATGAACCTGTAGTAAATTTAATATAGCCTGCAGAACTCTTCCTAGAAAGAGAAGGTTACATGGATAGATAGATAGGCCTTTAATTAAGGTGTATTGCTGGGTTAAGTGTAAATTTTCCAAGCAAAAATGAAGATAGAAAACTGGTAATTGCTTCCAATTTATATTATAAAAATCCATCATATTCATTTTACTTCCTATGACAGCCTTACTTAATTCTAAGCTTCATTCACTTAATTGGAAGGGAGAATTCTTGGAGTAAAAACATAAGGAATTGAGGAAAGAGATGGGCAGATTGCAAGRATTGAATGAACAGCACTTTAAATGAAATCATTAAAACCCCTTRTCCAACAGTAGATTCATGTTTGCTGTCCTCAAGGGATATTTATTATCAAAGCTGAGTAGGAAAAGATTGGGGATTATATCAGAAAAAAAAGGACTGTAATGGTTTCTTGAAAATTGAGCCTGAAGAACTCCCTATTTCTAATACTGTCATAATTTCTCCATGTCTCAAAGTTAGTGTAGACTAGAAACTGAAATATTTTTCTCACTGACACCTCTTGCAGCTCTGGTGTCACATGCAACACCAAGGTTCACGTGCACAGGAACTACATTTACCTCAGCCAAATTCTCACTTTGTTCACCACAGAGTTACAGAGGCAGTGTGTTCAGAGAGGGCTTTGTTGTGAGTATTCACACAGATCTCTTTGCTTRAATCAGCCTCAGGAAAAGAAAAAGCCTTCCTGAAGCTGTGAGTCCTTGTGGGTTTGGGAGTTAACTGATTGTGATAAGGAAACAAAACGAGGTGGCTGAGGTGGCAGATACAGGCAGAGATGTGAAGAGCTGACATTTAAAAGTTACAGTCCTGGAGAATACCAGTGATTCACAAGAACAGATACYAGAATCACTTGATGACTACTATTGAATAATAAATCGACATCTCTTTTGCAGATAAAATACTGTTGACTTCACAAAGATTAAGTTCAGAGGGGGGTTGTTTAGTTCTTCAGGGTGAATATTCACAGAGCTTCATGATCTGTAACAGCCCGTTCTGCTTCCCTTGACAAAGCCCAACACAGGACAGCTCTTCCACATTTCCTGTTCCTGGACAGAAGACAGAATTCTGTAATCAGAATCAACCAAGGTGAGCTGAATTTCAGTCCCTCCATGCATAAATGAAAGCCAGTGCATCACGAATGCATTCCTGGTACRGGCAGGGGGTTCTGCCACAGGCAAACACATCAGCAGCACCGTTCCCAAGTTTTTCTGGAATCCATTTAAGCAACTACTTGAAAAGAATCCATAGCAGAAAGTGGGGAAAGCTGAGGCAAAGAAGATGCTAAATCTCTGCCTGTCAGAAACCAAATGATGTTAGAGAAATTACTCAATGAATGGTTTTTGCATCTCTGGTTTCTGGAGGGAAGTGACAGGGACACTGCTCCATCAATGGATATTAGAGAAGGTTAAAACATCCAGATGCCAATTGTTCAGAAATATAAAATAATCATGTTGCAAAAGTAATTAACACTTTCAGTGTTCTAAGGGCTGAGGGAGATTTAACTAATTAAGCAGTAAGGTTAGAGTAATTAGAAGCTCAGATGATGGGTTGCTAAGAGGAACAGAATAATAGATTGAATTAATTATCTTTAGAGAATCCAAGACTAACACACCAAATCATTCCTATGTTTACGTGAAAGGAATGAGATCTCACTATGTCAAGATCATTGAAGGGAGCAACAATAAATTTTTATCTGTCAGYGGGAAGGGAAGACAAAACTCCAGAAAGCCCAGGGAGGATTAGGGAGAACAGTAGACAATTGACAGTGAAACACAGACAAAGCTGGGAACATAACTATAAAGTGCTTGAGGAAATCCTTAAATCCRCTGGTATTAAAGCATTTACAGTGACTTTTCAATTTCATGGCAGCCTCGCTATCAGAGAGTTCTGTCATTTCTGACAGTGGAAGCAGGCTCAGGTCTTCAAGTCAAAAAAGCTTTAGTGAAGTTTGAAGTTATTTCATGGAACACATTTCGGGAGATTTCCCAAGATACAACCAACAGCTACCAGTGAGCCTTAGCTGGGAATACAGAAACAAGTTTWAAAAAAGGTAAGATACAGGGTGAAASTGAAGCATTTCAGCTGCTGGGTAGGAAACACACACTGTCAGCATTTAGTGACACCTTATCACAACAGCAAGGCTTTCCCCATCCTTTGCTTCTTCCTCTGAGCTAATCTTGCCAAAATTTATAATTACACCTAGAACTGGATCATTGAAATAATCCAAATTAAAAAAAAAAAAAATGAATAAAAGTCAGGGGGTTTATCTGCTTTCTTTAGCCCAGATTATGTCCATGATTTAATTTAAAGCACAGCTCCACACACAGTTGGACTGGTACCAAGAGGAGACAGGAACCTGCAGCACAAGGGCAGAAATGAACTTCTGAAAGGAGGAGAAAAATTTTCTTACAAAGGCTTTAATGCTTTGCTGTTTTCTTTTCAGTAGACATAAAATAAACTGCTTTCAGGAAAAGAGAAGTGAGCAAACTTCCATTTTCCAAGGGGAAAATGAGCATTCAGGCACTCACCAGGAACCTGTTCAAATGTTGGGTGTTCATGGCCCACCTTCGCCTTCTCACTGAGAGGCACAGAGCAAGCACATTAATTTAGCACTAAAAGTTAATTCTGAAAAACGTTTGTTAAGAAATAAGCCCTAAAAATAACCTCTTTGATGTCAAAAATAGAGTAAGAGGTGAAAACCCAGCGAAACCTGAAGAAATATTATGGCAATTCCCTTTGCTGTCAGTAAGAACAAGGTCTTAAGTATAAGAAGAAGGGGAAAGGGTTATTTCAGGGAAAAAATATCCATGGTTCTTGCCCAGAGGAACAGACCCAGCCATTCTTAACTTGTAGTACCCCCTGTCCCACTCTGTACCAGTTCCTCAACAAACTCAGAGTCAGTACATCCCAGCTCTGTCGTGCAGTGGTTGTGGCAGGACACAGCACATGCAGGGAAATGCAGCTGCTCAGATGAATTTCCTCACTGCCTTTGCTGCACATGACACCTCTCTCACTTGCCCTTTTTGCCCGTTTGCCTGCTCTGACACAGCCATGAAGCTCTGGATGCCAAAGCTCAGCCATTTCTGCCCACCCAGCTGGTCCAGGCACCATTTCTCAGCTCGTCCCCTCTCCTGCCACCTCTGCATCTTTGTGCYTTTTCATTTGGATTTTCCTCCCCCATTTTTAAACCTCAGTGGTCTGAGTGAGCTGCATGGAGCAGGAGGGCAGGAGCCTGAGCTCATCCTGCCCCTGACACCCAGCTCAAGCTCAGGCCATTTCCACAGGCTGATCCCAGCCCTGCTGAAATCATCACAAAGGGATCTTGGAGAGAACAGCACAGGATGAGCTCCTGCACCTCTCTGCTGTTGTTTCGAGGTGTCTCTAGGGTGAAAACGTGTGAAGTGTTTTCAAAGATTTAAAGTACTACAGTTGTCATCCCACAATTCTTATTCATCCCTGATAATTTCTGCTTGTGGGAGTAGGCCCGTTGGCTCCATRGTCGTCATTATTTGTAACATTTCTGGTATTATTCACGAGACATCTCCTTCTCTGACATACTTTTATTAATTTTAGAAGTGGAACATTTTTAGCAGCAAGCTTTACATATTCAACAGACGCATGATATAATTAACCAAGAAATGTCGTAAGRAACACAAAGAAATTATTCTCATTATATTCAATATTTAATTGCTCAGTTATTCTCAAGTCAAACCTTCTGCTGCTCAGAGAGAGTTGTCACAGATCATTTACATTGTTTAGTGGGTTTTTTTAAGCGAGCCTAAGAACTCACTTTCTTAGTTTTAGATTTCCAATCTTATCAAAATGAAAAAGCAAAWTCACACCCTAGATAAGGCTGTAGTGTTAGTACTTTAATTTTGCAAACACCCTGATTTTCTTTAGTCCATCAAACAAAGGTTTGCAACTCTTGTCTCATATTGAATCTACCTGGTGGAAATTTCAGCAGCCCCATAATGCTACTGGGATTTGTAGATCCTTCTCTGCATCCTCAAAGAAAAGTAAAGTAGGTCTAGAACACATGTGGGTTTGGCCAAGTTTGCCAAAGTTTGATTTTATGACTGAGTGGCCCAATTTTTTTCCTTCATTATCCTAAAAACTGGAATTTCTCATTCTCTCCTCTGCCATCCATTCTGTGCTATTGTTGTAATGGAAGGAAGCAAGTATTTTTTTCCTCTAGGAAAGAGACTTATAGGACAGAGATTCACAAGGTGGGCTGTAGCGTTGTCTCCCCTTTTCCTTCCCTAAAAGGAGTGGTAATAAGCCAAAAATCTGCTACAAATGCCACGTATAAAGGAAAAAAGAGTTGCCAAGAAACTCTGAATACATGGACAGACTGTAACGAGGTTCAGTGAAGCATTGCTGGCATCCATGGAATCATGGAATTGCTGATCCCATGGACCTGTGGTCCTGGGCACATGGCAATGTATCAATTTTAGCTTTATCTTACCTAAGGTTAGCTGTTTAACATCAGTGAACTGCCCACTCCAGATTCTCTAYATATTTTGCTGAGTATTAGGAAGTGGCATTAGGAAGCAGCTTCAAAGGACAACTCATTTCAGCACAGCAGAACAAAGTGAGGGGATGAGTCAGCTCTCAGTGCTCGTCCCCTCTGCCAACAGATCAGGGCTTGGGTGCCTTGTTTAGGCTGAATGCTTAACTTCAGATGGCTGGAGTTGGGTGAAGTGAACCACACTCAGATTTGTATTTGACATCAAATCCTGCTGCTTCCCACAACCTCAATTATTTTAGTCATCAGATGCTTTACTCACTGCCTTTTGCTGCTTTGTTCAAGGAGCATTTACGGAATAAGAAGCCTTTCCTAGAAATGAAAAGGAAAATGCTCCTTGCATTTTAAACTTTGCTCCATTTAAACTTTGGCTCCATCTTGGTCGCCAAGATGGGAGGTGTGGGTGTGGTGGGTTCCCTGTGTGTAAAAGATGCCAGTGATGCCGCAGACAGGGAGGGGGGAATATTTCCAAGAGCTTCCTGGCAAGCAGTTGGTCATCCAGGCATCAGGAGAATAGAGCAATGGGATGATTTGGCAGCTGGAGCTGTGCTGGCTGCTGCAGCAGAAATCAGCACTTTCTACAATTGAAGCAGATATCCCAATCCTAGGGAATCTCAGGAGCTGCTGGGGGTGTCTGAGTCCCTCCCAGACCACTGAAAATCTGCATGTCGGTGTTGGATTTTAAAGATGCAGCTAATGGATATCCTGGTGAYTCAACATGAGTCAGTCCAATTAAGAACTGAATCAGGCTCCCCAAATATTCCCATGAAGCTCTTCCTCTGAAGACTTCAAAGTGCATTACAGAGATTTGAAGTGCTAACAAGGAGGATAATCCAATGATGATATCAATTCTGGCATGACACACTGCCCATGTGACCAGGGACAAGTCCATTTAGAGACACACTTACTGCACATACKTAGAAGCCACACAGAGATTTGGACTGGAATGTAACAAAGATTGCACCTTGATAATCTTCTCTGTGGAATTCTATAAACTGGTAGTAAAATTTTATAGAAAGGGCATAACACTAACTGTGGCACTCTGGGGACTTTTCTACAATAAATACCTGTCCTGCTTTATTTTGGAATATTAACTGAGCTTTACTGCTTTGCCATATCTGTTGTCTAAACCACAAAGGCCCTGCTCACAGCTTTCACAGAGGYTGTATCTGTGATGTAAATGCAGATGGAGAAGGGCACAGTTTGGATCCATGATCTCCTATGTTGTGTCACTRTTAGAACCCTCCTGTCATGGCTCTGGCCTGTAACAGCTACTGCTCTCCCAGATGATGCCTTGGAATACATCAAAAACCAAGGATTGTTCCCTGTAGACCATCTACATGGGGCCACCTGCTTGGGATGCAGGAATGGGGGGAAAGGGTTGAATCATGTGGATGTGAGTCATGGTACGCTACTTTGTGTTGTTTTATTTTATTTTCTACCCATAGCCAGAGAGACCAGGGAATGAATGGTCACCCTTCCTGAGGCACTGAACTACTCTTCCTGAAAAAAAGTTCCTCCCTGAAAATAGCCCTTGGGTGAGAGTGTGCAGAGAGAAAGCTCCTGGCTTTGGCCTGGGTTTGTCCCTTGCTGTGGCTGAGCTGGGGACGGCCGTCTCCCGGGCTGCCATCCAGCTGGATTCAGCACCAACTCATTCACTGCAAAAAGCAGAAAAAGAAACAGGAAAAAACGATATGAGGTTTCCATGGCTACCGGACTGTTTACTTTCTTCTCACTGTTATCACAAATTTTGCCATCCAAACAAGCAACAGATGTCGGAAATAACGTTTGGGTTTGGGGAGMGTTCATTTTGGATATGCCACAGGGAAAGGTACTGACTTGGAGCCCAAGGAAGTGGCACAAGTTCATCAGTGGGCAAAACATGAAGTACAGACATCCAGACTTCTAAAAACAGGGCTTGGAGCTCTKCCTCAGTGGTGCTTCTCAGTTGCATTGAATTTCTAGATTTCATGTTCTTTTGTGATGGTCGCTGAAAGTAAAAGGTCAAGATTAACCCCACATCAGGCTGTCTGGATAAACAGCAAAAATGTTGATTTTAATGAAGAGAGAGCAGAAATCAAAGCCATCAGTTCCTGTTATAAATGATGCTGGAGTGCAGAACAGGTTATCCTGTATTCATTTGTGATGTATTCCAGAGCAACAGGTGGAAGYACAAGCAGTGCTGTTTCTGTGTGTCTGGTCAGCTTATCATTATTATTCAGATAACAAAATACAGCTTAAATGGAAAAAAATCTCAGAAATTTTCAYCAACCACTAACCCTCTCCTTGCTTTCCTATGATTCTAGTTCATCCTATTTCCCTGTTTCAGCCTCCCTACCCTGGTTCACTTTTTGGAGTAGCACCTGKATTCTACCTTTGCTACAGAGCCTTTTTCCTTCACTCCCCTGTTTCAGACGAGTTAATTTTTTTTAACATACCGGCAGCATTTACTGAAAAGTTCTAAAGAGAATTTCACAGCTCTGCACAAATTTCCAGCATGTAGTCTAAGGACTTTGCTAAACCACARTCTCAGTGCTGTTGATTTGGTTTTCTTGTAAATCAGACCTTTTTTTTTCACAGTATAATAGATCAAAACCCCCAGAGAGTTTCCATAGATGTCTCTGCTGGCTAAACAGGCTGCACAAACCACGAGCTACTCAATAGTTAATAATAATCAGCTTCTCCCCCCAGCACTTGGTTTGAAAGGACTACAAGCTCTGAGTCATTGCACAGTTGATTTGAGCTTAACCCTAATAGCTCTGTTATGTCCCGGCTTATTCCTAAATCTTCTTGGAAGCAGGAGAGTGTCAACAATAAACTTGTAAGGTTTAACACTCTTAACACCAGGTAAACTGCTTTATCTCTATTAAAAATATCTGTTAGTGTCCTTTCCACTACCTCACGGAGCTGTAAAGTAACGCTGGAGCAAAAGCATGTGCCTGCTGGTATAAGCCTGAAGAGGTTCTGGGAATTAATTCTGCTTTGCAGAACTATTCCAGTTATTCATGTGACTCAGCGGCGGAGACCGGGATCTTCCTGCACTCCAGGGTGACGTGCTGATTCAGGCTGGTTCAGCAGGAGACACCTTATCAAAAGAAAAGCCCTCTTTGGGACAGGCTCTCCCAGCAGCTGGGAAGGAAATTTCCGTTGCGCTCTCTGCTCCGCTCCGGTGGGGTGAGATTAGYGAGTTATTATTGGAGTCGGATGATTTTCTTCACTCCGGGTAAAAAAGGGAATCGTTCTTTTCAACTGATAAATTATTCCTGGGTAACGCTGCTGTGATGKGTGTCCAGATGTGATCCCAGGGCTAAGGGCAGCCTCGTGTCACAGGAAAACAGTGCTCTGCACCTCTGCTTCCAGTCATACCTCAGCGTATTTCAGCCACACTCCGGATTCGAGTTTTATTTATAAATGTTTTAGAAAGGATTAATACCTGGCTGACTCTTGTTACACACACAGAGGGAACAGTAAATGGCAAGTCATTTATCAGGACYCCTGAGATTTATTCAACTTTGTGTGGAATGACTGATCAAGACATTCAGAATAGATTAACCCCTTATAAACCRACTGCAAATAGTGTCAGCCCCATTATCTGATCCAATGCAGGCGTCTGGGATGGAAACCTGAGCATTTCAGCCAGACAGTCCACTCTCTGTGGGCAAGAGAGTGAGCTGAGTCCTCCAAAAGTAAACATCCAAAGTAGGTCTGTCAAAAAGCAGCTGAAACATTTTAAGTGACCGGCCCAGGATCTCACAGAATAAACTGTGGCAGATCAAGGCAACTCACATTTCCTAATTTCTGTCCTGGTTGTGAGGCCACCAGACCACAGCTGCCCTATAATCACATCATCATAGCTCTGCAATTCTGCAGAGAAGCTGTGAATTCATTTAATCAAGACTCTTAAATCTGCCAGCTCCAGAAAAACAGATTTCCTTCACCATTGTCCACAATCCAGTATTTTTATGGGAGCAGCCAGTGTAGCCAAGCCAGCACCCACCCAAACCTTGCAGCACACAGAAATACCTGGTGAGGACAGGGGTTMCATCCCACACCTGGGCTGTGGTTTCACAACTCATCCTGGTACAAATAACAATTTCAAAGTGTTTGGAAATGTGCTGTACCAATTGCAGTACCAAAGTATTGCTTCCTGTACTCACTGTTCCTCCACAGCCTCCTCCCCTGACCTTACACTGGATTTTCTCTTGCAGGAGACATTGTTTTCATGTACCACAACAAATGGTACATGCAAAATACAGGGGAAGCAGTAGATTTAACCCCTCCAATGGATAAAGAAATAAGTACAGAAGCATGTGGTACTGAAATGAATTTTAAAAATCCATCAGCTGATACAGGATTTAATAGTATAAATGGATTGGAGCACAAGAAGAGATATTGTCAATAAAACTGAAAACAATGCTAACCAAAATAAAAAGGAAAGAGAGAAAAATCTAAAACTATCTTAGGATGTTTTTTCTTTTCATTCTTAAGACCTGTAAGGCTTTTTCATGACTAGTCAGACTACAACTGCTGATTTAGGTACAGCCTCTCTCAACTGCCTCCAGCCCATAAAGCTGTAAATTCTTTCCAAAAAGAGAACCTCAATATTTTTATCTACATGAGAAACTTAACCGGCAGGTACTCAGGGGCATAAATCCATGTGGTATTTGAAGGTTAAAAAACAGAGGAAATCTGTAGCCTGGGAAAATTAGGGACTTTCCATTCCCGGTGTAATGACATGACAGATTTAAAGTTCAGAGTGAGAAAAGTCATTGAAAGGAGTTAGACTTCAAGCTTGCCGAGACATACAGGCTTTGTTTTTCAAGGCTATTGATAAATCTATCAGTCTCTCCYGATTACTGTCCCACTCACCCCCTGCAAAATTCTCTAAAAGAGGAATTTGCTGCCTTAATTGGAAGAATTAGAGAATATCCACTGTAAGGTCCCTCTGAAGAAGGAAARTCCCCGGAGGCAAAACAATAATTGGTTTTGACCTTCCGCAGTTCAGGAGGCGTTGGTAAAGACGAGACTTAAACACAGCCTGACAACTGCGASTTCCAATCGAACTCAGAAAGAGACGGAAATCGGATAAGCAAATTCCTTTTTGTTCATGACCCCGGTGCTGCTCTCCTTTCCCCCTGCAGCATGACACATCAGAATCTGTCCTGCGTGCCATAAATCACTGGCGGGCCAGCAGGAGCCCTTCAATGGCCGTGTTGTGCGAGGGCCGCTCCGGCGGGCGSTGTTGGCGGTGCCCAGGCCAGGCTCAGAGGGCACAAAGCCTGGCTGGGGAGGAAGGAAGCCGGGTGATTTCATTGCTGTTTTCAGCGTGGTGTCAATTCCCTCGTTCCAGCCTTGGAAGGACTCTCCGCAGCGGCACCAGGAGCCGCTTGCCAATTGAAGGAAATTTGGTTTTGAATGCAGGAGCCCACAATCCTCATTCTGTCAGAAGCTGCAGCTGACAAAACGCTTTCCTTTTTGTGCATCTGAGCTCATAGAGGACACTCTTTGTCATTCCCTGCCACGGCTCTGGGAAACGTAATGTTTCCTGTGTCACCTTCCGCATGGCAAGTGCATCTTGTCTGGGTGTCCCTGCGAACTCCTGGCAGAGCTGGAGGCACCTCCACACTTCCCACAGCTTGTCCCCGTCTGTGCCTGTCACCTCTGCTCYGCCTGCCACGYTCCTCGTGTTGTTTGTTACCTTCAKACCCCACACAGAACTTAAAACTCCTCTTTCTGCTTTAAGAACAACTTCGGTGTKGTTTTRTTCARCTCYGGTGAATAAAACTTCCAAGGCCATSAGAGGAAAGTTTTCYTTACARTGGACCTGAATGYCAACATACAATTAAATGTCTTTAAAAACTAAAAGAGAAATGGCAAAGACTCACCACAGCAAGGCCGTGGACCAAATAAAAACCCATGAACTAATGGTGAATTTTTCCACCAGCCACTCTGAGATGGTCACCACTGAAATCTGAGCCATGTAATTTGTAGATGTGACTCACAAGAGCTGGAGGTCCAAAAGCAATAAGAGGAAAGATTGGAGAGATAGCAAGGTTTTGGAGACAAAAAAAAAAAAAAATAGTTATTTTTAGGGTCTGATGAGACAGAGGTGAAAGTGTCAGTGGTCTACAATAAGCTAAGTGTGATGTTCAGGTATTTTTGCAAAGTTGAAATAGTTTCAGTTTCTCCTGGAAAGGAGGAGAAAGCTGAGAATGGTTTTGCACAGTGAAGGTTTCATGAGTTAYGAGCAGTAGGGCTGTCCCAGAGTGCCAGCTCCACGTGCCTTGACCTTTTCTCAAGTTTTGGGAAAAGCTGCCTCTCAGACAGGCCTCCTTGAGCTGARCCCCAGCCCTGTTTCCATTTGCCATGGCTCACCAGCCTTTTCAGTGTSAGGACAGCTGGCTGCTGCTGGGTCTGTGGAAAGGACTCTGTCCCAGAAGGGCAGCCTGGCTCTTTTAGGCCAGGGGTGCCCCGAGATCCAGTGTGACATTCCAAATGGAATATCCCAACAGCATCCAAAGCCACACTGGGGCTTAGCAACGCTGGGCTCTGCTCTGGCATCTCTCAGTGACCAGGAACACCGGGCCCCAGCTGAGCCCCACCACCACAAAGCACCACCACCATCACTGGCCTTTGGAAAGATCAGATTTGGAAAATGCTGCAGAATTCCACATCTTTGCCCTTTGCATCCTCCAAGTCTTTGCTACCAAGATGCTTCCCCACCATGAGTCCATCTTGTCTCATTCCTATTGAAAAAGATTCAGTTAATTCACTGTGATTTGGGGAATTCTATAGCAAAAGATAATTCCCTTTCGTGCTCAGAATTTCATTCTACATCCTGAGACTTCTACAATGCCCTGCTCCCAGTTTTTCTCTCCTGTCCTTGGGAAGTGTTACAGACTGTGAGCAGGAGAATGAACCCTTGTCTATAATGTTCARGCTGCATGTAGACAAGGGGAATTACGAAAACTGGAACAGACACAGCACTGGCACTTTATGTAGGACAATAAGTACCTCCCRAGCTGGGTGTCCTTGCTGAAGTGACACCTCTGCAGAGGAATGCTGACATTCCCAGGGATGTGTTGTGGTAGTGCAGAGGCTCCTGCAAAGACCCAGCAGGGCAGGTTAGCTGGGAGCATATAAAAAAAACTATAAATAACATTCTATAAACAAGGTTCCATAAAAAGACCGCAAATAAAAATACCAAAAGGGAATTTGTCGGTTGTTGGRGTTTGTAAAGTTCTTTTATTTGTTTTTGTTCTACTGAATGGGAATGAAGCTTTAGAACCAGATAAGAAAAGAGAAAAACATAACATTCAAACTGCAAGATTCTGTGTGCCTTTGACGCCCCGAGAAACCAAACTGTGCTGAGTTCCCATCACAACCTGTCCCAAACCTATGGATATGTCCTAGGCTGATAGGAGGGGTCTTATCTCATCGTTAGCTCTTCACAGTCATCATTCAGCACTTGCTCAGCACTCACAAAGGATGATCCTTGATTCCAAGAAGTCTCAATTTAAGTACTAAGGAATACTTGCAACTTTTGTTTCTGCATTTTGTTTTCATTTTCATGTTTTAACTTCCTCTGCTTAACATACCCTCTTTAACTTCCTCTGCACTTCATAGTGAACAACAGACTTCAGCCATTGATCTCAAAATGGTGCAGAAACGTTCCCCCCGATTTCAGAAGGCAAAGCAGAGTGGCAGCACATTGAAGGAATTTACCAAGCTCCCTGGGCAGTTCAGGAGCAGAAAGAGCCCAGTCTTTGCAGAGTCACAGTGACTCCTCCATCTCCTCCTATTTTCAACGCTGTGAGTCGCCAGAAGGAAAGGCCATGATGGCAGGGGTGATGTTAGGGCAGGAAATGAGCCAAAACAAGAGTCCTGAAGTTGCTTCCTAACACAGGAGAAGGGCARAGTTTTCTATCAGAATCCTTTGGCTCTCCCCATTGAGGCTACAGAGGATTCTGTTGAGAGACTGGACAAGGACCTGAGACAATTTTCACATTCTGTTCCAGTGCAGGGCAGGACAGAGCCCAGCAGAGCCTTCATGGCACCTCGTGTCTGAGACCACAGTTATCCCTGCTCAGCTGTTGTGGGAGACACAGGATCCTGCTGGGCTGTGAGTGTGCCCACAGTCACACTGGAGACGTGGCTGCTCTCTCACTGGGAGGAGAGTCCAAGTCCACTTTGTCCCACAGATCATTTGGGGTCACTACATTTGTTTTCAAGGTCTGTTAAACCCCTTGAATGTATATTTTAGAGATCACCAAGGCAGAGGCCGCTTTTGGTGGCATCTCTGTCCTCAGACAGGGGGCACCCAGCACTCCCAGACATCCCTGCTATGGGAATGACACACCAGTCACACTGTTCACACCAACTGGGGCAGTAAACTTGAGTTCAACTTTGACATTTAGCTCCTGCACAGTGACTCATGGMTGCCCATGGTGCTCTGTTTAGGGACTCCAAAGCCAATGCAGGAAAAAATCAGCAAGCTACAGAATTTGGAAAGAGGCGTTTGCTGAAATGAGGCACCTCATAATTTTTATATTTTTATTGCAGGCAAGAAACAATAGATGAGGGCAAGTCCCAATGTTGTCTCTTTGCTGTGAGAACTGGCCATTTATATTTAAAGTACTTTTCACTGAGTGTACTTTTACCTGGTGTACTTTTTATAAACAGTCTACCAGTCAATGGTGTCATCAAATCCATTCAGTTCAATGAAACCATCAGCTCTTCCAGTTTTCAGAGTTTAAAAAAAAATGGGAACACAAAGTTTGGAGTGCATTGAATACAACTGTAAAGAACACCACATGGATTGTCTATTATGTCCAACTGTTTATAATCTTGTACAGCTTCTGAGAGTCACTGGATGAACATCTGTGTCCCTTCTGGCCACATGGGGAAGGTGACAGCAATAAAGACATTCTGTTTCTGAAGGAAAACTGAAAAATGTGGGAGCAGGGCTCCACTGTCACCCCAAGGATCCCACTCTGGTGAAGCCAGGATATCAACCACAGCTGACCCAGACACAACCAAGTCTCCTCTGCCTGTCCCTTCTAATTTTACTGGCAMTATGCTGAAGCTATTTATGCAGCTGGTGCAGAGAGAGCACTAGGAAAACCAGTAATTTTTAAATCCTAAATAACTTTCTATATATGGGCGTCTGGAATTACTTCACAAATACTGATTAGGACAAACAAGGTTGTATGTAAGTTAACAATTACAAGTTTTCTTAGGCTGAGTGAAGATGTTCTGAAGACAAAGTAACACAATTCAGCATTTCCTTACAAACATCTCTTACAAGGATATGTCCACACTTTTTCAGAGGCTGAAAAGGTGCTCCTTTGGAATGTTTCATCTCCCAAGGTACAATTTCCTTGTGCCTCCAACATCTCTATGAAACCATGMCCCTYRYTTTAGAGGTGGAGATGAGCTCTGARGTCTRTKATRACTTCATGAGCTGAAGAACTGTCCAGAGTGCCCAAATTTCCCTTATATTTCCACCCACAGGTATAAAATGCATTACCAAACTCCTGTAGCAGAAAATCTGAAAAAAACAGCTAAATGAGGGCAAATACACATCTGCTGCCTGGAAAATATCCAAGGGGGCGTGCTCAGAAACCCACTCCTTTCCCTCACCTATTATTTATTTATTATTTAATTATTTATTTGCCTAACAGCAGTTTGAGTCAAGCAGTACATTCAAAGTTTGGTTTAAGACTTATTGACAGTAGTGTGGGGAGGAAAATTGCAGTGGACGTCAGTAATGTGAACATTTTTGGACTCGAGCAGTGCTCAGATTTAGGAACAGTGATGCTATTTCAAGGTTATGTTTGCTAATATTAGTAAGTAGCAGACATACCAGTGCTGCTTTTATTTTTTTTTTTTGTTTCTATTTTTCCTTAAAGCCGAAGTTTTGATTGAAGACAAAATGCAGCCATGGCAGCAGGAGTAGCAGAGGGGAAAACATGGCACCATTCAGCCAAGTCATTTGGATTAGTAAGTTTTGGAGGAAAGGAGTTTCAGTATATTTGATTTTCTTGTCTTAGATTTCTTGAGTTTGTTTCAAACCACTCAACCCTTAGAATCTGTGATGAGTCAATGTTTCTAACCCAAGACTCGCAGGAGATATTAAGTGGTTTAGGATCCTGTTAGGCTAGGGATGAATTTAAACTCCCAGAAAGGTGCAAAATAAATAAATAACAATCCTGCAGGACCTGAGTGCTTATCAGTGGGTATAGATAATCATCCCAGAATCCCAGGATGGTTTGGGAAGGGACCTCAAAGCTCATTTCATTTCCTGGGCAGGGACACTTTCCACTGTCCCAGAGTGCTCCAAGCCCTGTCCAGCCTGGCCCTGGACACTTCCAGGGATCCAGGGCAGCCACRGCTTCTCTGGGCACCCTTTGTGTGGTATCTGCAGCCAGGGGTGACCTGCTGGTCACCAGCACACTCAGTTAACTGCTCCTTACACAGATTACATCACACAATCTGCATGTCACTCATTTGTAGCCCAGCAGTGGTCATTAAATAAACATCAACGTGACGGGCAGGCATCTTAACCAGGCACGCAAAAATAACACCAGGTGCAAAGAAACAACTTATTGTACACACAYAAGTAGGTAACACAGTCCAGGAAGGCAGCAGGCAACGCTGTCCAGGTGCCCTCTGGTAAATCCTTAAAAATAACCTCTTACATCTTTCACATAAGATCCTTTCCCCACTTAATTCYATCTTATTACATTTTATAGAAAAYTCAAATGATGAACCTTCAGTTTCTKCAACAGCMCATTAGTGTGGTACAGATGCTCTGTTTGGGGGTCAACTGCAGTTCTTAAAAAACAAATTACTCACAGTATGTGGGAGGGAAAAGTATTATTGTTTACCTACCTAACTGCTCTGGAACCAGTAGATACCCCTCACTTCTGGACTACCTTTTGGCCATCATGATTCCAAGAAGATAACTGGCAAATAACAGCCTCTGAGCAACTGTGCCAAGGGGTAAAATTCACAGTTAAATATAAAATTCATCAGTGGCATTTATGTATCTCTGTACACATGACAAGGCATGTGGAGGTATGYAAGGCTAAGCCCTGAATTTGGAATTCTAATCCTGGACTGGTTTGTGTGAAATCCTCACTTTACTGACCTCAAACTCAGTTTTTCTGCAGGGAGAGTGAGCAGCTCTCACAAACGGAGTCTTYAAGGTGCTTAGGAGATTATTCAGTGGACCCAAGTCGTCTCTTAAACACTGGGAGATTCACCATCATAAAACCCCTGTGGGCATTCTGGAGGATGACCCTTCAATACTGTGCATTTGCTAGGAGTTCTGCAGTTAATGGCATTTAAACCCCCAAATATTATCCCTATTTAAGATCTCAAAATTTAACTCAAATATGAAACCTTCCTTCAACCTACTGCCATTATTTCCAAATTCCTCAGTGGTGAACATCTCTGACAGCACCCAGAGAGGCTTTGTAGGGCAGGAGGAACACGTCCTGCTGTGGGTGCTGAAGAGTTGGGACCAGGGGTGGTTTTTAGAGTGGGGCAGCAGCGTTTCCCCCWTGGTGTTTGATGCCATTCCCCTTCCCACACACACCTGGGGAGGTGGACACTGATCCCAGGGCAGCTCTCACATTTCACTGCCTCTAAAAACCCAGACTGACACTGTGCTCTGACTGTTCTGCTTTTAAACAAGCCCTTTCATTTTGGTGCCCTGTGCAGGGCTTTTTGTTTTGCCTTTGGGTTCAAATCCTTTTAACTTGGGGTTCTTTTGTGAGAGTTTTCATCCCCCTTTTGGATGTCCCGCCCACTCAGCATCACTTGAATTGAAAAGATCAGATGCCAACTGCTCTCCAAGCACAGAATGAAAGAGAACAACAAATTCTACCAAGGATCTCTCTCAGACTGTAAAAATAAAAGATGAGTTTGTATTGGCAAAGGCCTCTCTTGATCTGTTAATATCAAGGAAGACAAAATTATCTGTGTTCTTTGTGAAGCAGCAGTTGTTTTAGTGGGGAAGGAAGCCAAGACAGCTGTTAGATAGTTCAGTACAAAATACTGACAGYGACACACCAACAACAACACCAGCACTGAGGGACTCGGCCAAACCGCCAAAACACCAAATATTGTTGATGTTTTTGCTTTTCAAAGATTTGACAAACTGCAATAATTGAAAATTTTCAGAGCGAARGATGATTTTTGAGTTCATCTTGGCCTATTCTGCTTAATGGACGCTGTGGAAAAAGCAGCAAAATCTCTCAGCTACAAAAGACCTCATTGAGAATAAGGAGGCAGGTCCTGGTCAGAGCTCAAGATTCCATGGGGAAGGAGCCATCCCTGTTTAGTTTGGATGCAGAGCTTTACTCCTTTGAGGAATGAGAGGCCGTGAGATTCCAACAGCTTTTGAGGAGTCCTCAGGTCAAGCTACTTGAACAAATGGCTTTGTCCAATGACCTGCAGCGTACCCAGCCCCTCGACAAAGGATTATGAAATCATTTCTTCCACTTCCCTCAGCCAGGATGAAATACAGGGTGCTCTGAGGCTGGGAGCAGACCGGAGGTCCTGGCTGGGACCTCGCTCTGGTGGCTTGACCTCCCCTGACCATCATTTCCTCCATTTGGATCTTGCCAGGAAGGGTTTATTTGCAGATCTCCAAGACTTGCAGACAGGTCTAGTATCTAAAAACCAGGAATTTTACTCTGCTTTCAGCTGTCCCCTTATCCAGCCCACCAGGTCACACCTGTACAGCTATAGAGAAGTTGCAGGTTAAGTTCAGCAGCAGAGAGATGAGGTGGGGAGTGAGATTTGGCCCATCAGCAGGAGCTCCAGCCACCAATACAACACAGGCTGTTGAARACTGCAATAAAAGTGCCCTCTGGCCTTTTCTGGAAGGTTTCACATCCAATTTCTCCCCTTCCAGGCCCCTGTGTCCTCTGGAAAAGCTTTCTGTTACTCAACTACACCCTTCTACAGGGCACTCTACTTTACTCTCCAGCTGCACCTTCTAAACTTTGCTAACTCAAATTACTGTCTCAATTGCATTTATGGGGGAAAAAAAGTAATTTTCTATGAGTGCAGAATTCCACTGACTGTTTTCTTATAGATTTGGATCATAAAAGAACTTAGAGAAAAAAAAAGGTATATACACTTAAAGCCCAGCCTTTGTCCTGCATCAGTGGATGTAGTAGAGAACGGCGTTTCTCTATTATACATTTTTATAATAAGGAACAGGAAAAACCCCACAGCYCTGATGGAAATCAAAGTCCACCCCACCAACAGAAAACTCCCACTGATGAACCTGTTCCAAAACGGAGCTCAGCCCTGGATCTCCCAAAACACTCATTGTGAAATTATAATGAACATCCTTTGCACAGCATCAGTGACTCCTGCAACCTTTTCCCCCTTCTCTCTTTTTATAAGAGATGCATCACATCCTAAATTCCATAACAGATGTTCTTTACAAGGCTAGAATAATTCAAAATGAATGTTGTGTGGATGGGGGACTCAGACTTTTCAAAATCCCTGAGTTTGCAGTGGGCCCAGCTCACCTGCAGCATGCACAGTCAAACCCAGTAAAAATCCCGAAATCCTTTAACCTACATGTGGGAACTTTCCCCAACAAGTGGATTTGACAAGCCAGCAAACAGAGAGAGATAATTCTTAGAATTCAAAGTCAGTAAAAATATTTAAATGTCCACAGCAAAATTAACTTTCTGGGTCTGTTATTTGCTATCTCAGCTCTCTGCTGTGGCTCAGCACAGTTTTCACTCAGGGAGCAAATCCTTTTGACTCACCAGATCGAAGATAACCTTGCCAAAAGGGAACTTTCAAGAAGCTGCCCACTGAATTCACAGGAAATAAAARGAAAGTTGCAATTCTAACAGCAGCATCACCTGACAAAGTCTTTGGCATTTTAGACCCAGGAAAAAAAAAAAACAACAAAACTTCCCTGCAACTTCTCTTAGTGTTTTCAACAGCTGGATGTTTTACTGGATTCACAGGCAGGTCCAAATATAAATAGTAGTTTCTCTACTGACCCACATACTTGGCCTAMATTCAGAGTCTTTTAAGATGTTTCCATTAGCTGCACAACAGTGTCAGGTCTTTCTCCAGTGCAATCTTATTTATGATGTCTTGTTTCCCAGCACAACACAGCACAAGATCAGCTGGAATTGGGCTCCTCACTCACAGCTGGGAGCCTGTTTTCCTCCTATCCTCCATGGACATATACTTTTATCCTCAGTGTCTTTCATGGCTGCATTTTTAGATGTAATTTCCAGCACTGTGTGAAGAAAGAAGACTGAAAGAGAGGAWAAGCCATAGCTAGGGGGAAAACTGAGAGAATAAAATCAAGGAAGGAAGCTAGTAGAAGCTGAGGCACATGGCTCCACAATTACTATTTTTTACARCTATTTACTATTTTATAACTACATTTACTGTACTCTTAACTCATCTAGCCTGTGAAATCTCCACTCCAGAAAATCCAGAGTAACTGAATTAATCTAACTACAAAACCCATGGCTCAAATCCTCTGGCCTTTGTCTGGGGAAGTCTTTCATTGGAGCTTTCAGCTGGAAAGAGACTGCAGGAATTTGTGGCCGTGGAGCATGCAGTTACAATAAATATATAATTCATCACGGAGAGGTTTGTTAAAACCGTTAGGAAGAAAATAAATGTTCTTCTTTCCTATTGAAAAGAGATGTCAGTTTTTTTCTCTTACGATTTCTAAAAGGGCCAGCCAGGGAGAATAAAGGCTTATTACATGGGAAAGCATATAGAGCCCTTTTATGAAGTCTGGCTGCAGCCCCTGTCTTTGTGAGASTCTTTGTTTCAGTTTGTTTTTCAGCAGCTGTATCTGATCTGTATCTCGTGCACTTTCATCCTGTGACAAAACACAGCTGCAAAGTGACTACAACTTTCTCATCTGTCCATCTCTGTGCATTCTCACAGAGGGGACAGGTATGAGAAGCAYCAAATCTGCCTTTGGGGTGCTGAATCTGATGAATAATGGCACAGTGAGTCACGAGGCCTGGCTATCTCTCGGCTCATCTTTCTTGGAAGGAGCAGTGGTAGCACTGTATCACCAAAGATGCTGAGGTTCACCAGCATGAACTAAAGGCAATTACTGTCCCAACACAGGATCTGGGGTTGCCATCCTTTGAAAAGGGATTTTAAGGATAGAAATATTTTTTTTATCAATTGCAGAATAAGAAAATTAATCACTTTAGTTTAGTCTAAGCTCTCCACTCTGAAAAATCCTCCAAACAGGAGTGGCAAGAGCACAACAAATGCACAGCAGTCTCGAGCATCTCCTTGGCTGATTTTTGATGACTGAGTTAAAAATATTACAGGGTCCCATTGTACAAAATGGGCACGTTAATGCTTCATTCAGACAAAGCTGCCTCAAGAGAAAATGGTTGATTTTACACAGAGGGCTGCAGGGAATTCAGTGCATTTTGGACACCAAAGAAGAGCCATGGATATCCTATAACTTCGACACTCACCATCACCCTACAAGTATTCCCTCTCCTGAAGTTTCCTCGTTTCTTGAAGCTCATGCTCTGTGATGAGATGAGTTACCCTATTCCAAGCCTGCAAAAAGACCATCMCTAGGAACAGCCACTTCCCAAAAACTCCCAAGGAGCCCCGTCCTTCCTGCCCCACGTGCTGCTAAAGGATCCCACAGTTGCCAGTTGTGATTTACAGAGAGGGGTAAGACACACTAATGACTGCAGCTCTCACCACTAATTACCACTTACTCAGGCACTAATGGACTTGGTTGGTCAATGCAAGTYGAATGTAAAAGCCTTTGCCATTTGAAAAGAAGCGTTTTAAGTTATTAAACATCGTGGATCTGGTAATGGTTCTTGTGCTCACTTTTGAGCTGGAAAAAGGAAAGTACAGGAACAGCAGCTGCACTGCCTGACCTGCCATGTTTGACCTGGGCTGCACCCACAGCTTTTACTGCTCTCCTCACTTTGGTGGCAACCACAGAACCAGCAAACACCTCCAAAATCATCAAGGGACACCTCCCACTAGCCMAGGTTGCTCCAAGCCCYGTCCAACCTGGCCTTGAACAGTTCCAGGGTTGGAGCAGYYWCAGCTGCTTTGGGCAACCTGTGCCAGGGTCTGCCCACCCTCACAGGGAAAAATTCCTTCCCAATATCCAATYTAACCCCACTSTGTGTCAGTGTGAAGCCATTCCCCCTTGTTCTGCCAYTTGTAAATACTCCTTCCCTCTTGCTTGTAGACCTTTCCTGTAATCAGAGAGAAAAGCAAAATATCAAATATTTTGCAGGATGGAAACTCTGAGTTATTTTTAGTGAAAGGATCAAAATTAGTTCATTAASAAGTTCTGTCTGATAATGTCAAACCATTCATATCTATAATTAATCTTTAATATTGTAGTAATTTTTAGAACCTGAAAAGAGCTGAACTCTGAAACGTAGAGTCAAAATGAAAGTTGCTTTTTTCAATCTCAAGTAGTATCAGTGTTTCCGTTGAAAACTTCATCAAGATCAACTTCCTCCAAAATTCTGATTTTGGTGCCAAAGTAGCATTTTCAAGAAGAAATTTATTCTGTTAAAATTAAAAAYAAATTTCAAAAACCCAACAAAACAAACCAAACAAAAACCCCAAAACACAAAACTCTGCCTGGAAGCCTCCACTTCTCTAAAAATAACTGAGCCAAGTCAAATCCACCCACCTTCCCCTCTCCATCACAAAGGCAACCTCTCACAGTTTGATTACAAACCTCAGGGCACGCCGTGGTTTCGCTTCCAGCTGTAGGTCCCGGAGTCGGGCTGGTTACAGGAACACCCCATGACTTCCTACACGAAAAAGGGTTTTCTCAGAAAGAATTGGCCCAGACAGCATTGCCAGTAGATGTGTCTTGGCAAACAGCAGTGATGGACACGGCAGTGCAGGATAAACTCTTTCCCCACACAGACAGGTTTAAGGTGGAAGCTCAATCCCATCACATATTTGGCAGCCCCACTGCTGCTCGGACTTTCCTGCTCTCTGGATGGAGGCAGCTGTGCCAGTAGAGCTTTCCAGGGAACATCTTCACACTCATTCAAGTGAGGAAAGGCTTCTTTTGCTTTCAGGAGTGAATTTCAAACCTTAGCTAAAATCATTTTGGGATCCGAGCTTTGAATTTTTCATTGTGGGGTTGAGAGAATGCACTAATTTAATTGAAAAAACAGAAGGAACTCTAAATAATAATAATAAAAAAAAAGAGCAGCATTTCCAGAAACTGATTTAAATACTCTTTTAGGAATCATTAATTRTATATTAAGTTTAACTTTTTACTTACTGAACACTCCTTTTCATTCCTGCACACAAACCCCACCATTCCTCCACTTTTGGGCAGYYTGGTCTAGTGGAACGGGTCCTGCCCATGGCACAGGKTTGGAAATGGATGAGCTTTAAARTCCCTYSCARCCCAAAYCATTCAATRATTCCATGATTTAGAGCTGTGCAAAATCTTCAAAATTCTTTTGATTTGGTAAATGTTACTTCCAATTTGCACCTCATTTCATGGGGGTGAGGAACTTTAGAAAGAGGGGAAGCAAGGAGGAAAGGGAGATCCACCATCCACGGCAGGACAGGGAAGACAAGAAGAGCACACCACTGTGCATTTACAGGCAGGAGGTCTAGGGAAGGAGAGAAATCAGGTAACCACTCTGGTGAAAACAAAGGTGTTTCCGGGTCACAAAAATTCCAGAATTATTCCACATTTTCTCCAGTCTTCTTTTCCACTGCAAAGACCAAAACCTGCCCCGTCAGATGCCAACCAAGCTGTTACTTGTTTTGTTTTGCAGGTTGCTAAGGAACGGGGCTGTTTTTGCTTACTTGCCTCCCTTGGGCTATTTCACAACACTTTGTAATATACACTGCTCTTTTTTGCTGCACATCTGGTTTTGATTTTAGGTTTCAGAACCCCCTCTGAAAACTGAGATATTAGTTTTTCATATCTATCATCTAGACAAAGTGCATCAGCCTGTTAAACYGAGTGCACCGGTGAGACGCATTTAACCCTCTCAAGTTACCCTCCCAAAAGCTCTTTTCATTTGTTGTCGAGTTCAGACASTGGAAGTAGCTCAAGTATTTTGTCTAATTTGTTGTGTGAAATTAGCTGCAACCACCATTAAATTTTAGGCATGAAATAAAACTGCCTCTTCCTTCAAATCGTGCCATTGGACAGGAAATTCTCCTGCCTCACAAATGCCGTGCTGGAGATTCATTGCTCGTCACCCCATCAGATGCTCAACAGCTTCTCCCAGAGCTCCTAATCTTTCATTTTCCTTGGAAGCAGCTACTCCCAGAAAGCAGCTAAGCWGCACGGAGAGGGTTCTCCTGTGTCTCTGGTGTTGTGGGATGGAGGAACAGYGCAGTTTGTCCTTTGGGGCAGCTGCAAACACGTCCCCTCAGCCCAGAGCTGGAGATGGACACAGGATCACCGAGTCCCTGAGGTTGGAAAAGCCCTCTCAGATCATCGAGTCCAACCATTAACCCAGCACCACTAAAYCATGGTCCCAAGTGCCACATCCGTGTGGTTTTTGAACACTTCAAGGGATGACGACTCCACCACTGTTCTGGGCACCCTGTTCTGATGCCTGACCACCCTTTCAGTGAAGAAACTTTCCCTGATATCCAATCTAAACCTCCCCTGATGCAACTWGAGGCCATTTTCTCAACCACATACAAACAAAGTGATGGGAATAATGTATTTCTGCTCTGCTGCTATCCTAAACCGAGTCRCCCTGACCTAAGGCCTCTCCCAAAGCTTTTCTCCATACTCTGCAAGCAAAGCTCTGACAGAGAGGGGGTGGCCAGAGCTAACAGTGCTCCTTTAGTCTTCACCCATCTGGTCCCAGCATCATTTCAAACTGCAATTAAAATTTATATCGCTAGGCTAAGGTCACTGGGAAAACTGCTGCCAAGAACTACATACATTTGACACCCTGCAGAGAAAAGAAACTGCCTCTGCTTTTTCCTGATAGTTTGCTTTTCCCAACACCCTGAGGATTTGTCTCTGTGCCCTTCTCAAGCCAGTCTGATGACTATCTGATCCTATAAAATTGTGTATTGCAGGGAATCCTCCTTTCTCAGCAGGACACGGGGTCCAGCAGGTCCCACAGCTCCAGAGCAAGGCCAGGGTGATTCATTCTGGCCCTGCAGGCTCTGTCCCTGAAATGCCAGGCAAGTCTTGTTTGAACAATGCAAGTTTTTCCAAGAATCACCAAAACTATCTGAGATTATTTTTTTAAAAAATACCAGCCAGGAAAGACAGGCCTGGCACCTGCATTTGTGCAGGTGTGCTAACAGCTACCAGAGTGGGATTGCCAGGTGGGAAAGAGTGAGATCCTCCACAGGTCACTCACCTTCCTCAGCAATACCAGACCAACCCTAAATCCACAACCTTCATCTTAAAAACCTTAAGTGAATATAAAATCTCAAGTCTGATTTTCAGCTTTCTCCTGAGACCTACCCCAGAAGTGTAAAACATTCCCTTTGAAAAAGTAATTGATGCCATGGAGGTTCATACCAGTAAAAAATAAACTTGGAGAGTCCCAAATTTTGTCTCATAGAGACTGCCCTTACCACAACAGGAGGACAATACCAGAGGACCACTCCATCCTGGAGGGGATGTAAGTTTTACAAGACTGCACAGATGCCAAATGTTGTGAATTTTAGAGACCTGCTGAGCTCTGGACACAGTGCCAGAGGCTGCACCTCAAGGTGCTGTCCCAGTGCTGCCCAGCTTCCTTCTGACAGGGCACTGGRATCAGCTCAGCAGCCACAGGGAGATGACTGAAGGACAGCTGGGCACTGTGACTCTGGATTTTCCCTTCCCCACATTCTCCTGGATGCAGCAGAACTCTCTGCATGGCAAAGCCAGGGCCTGGCAGACATTCCCTCTCCTGTTTGGGGCTCTCTGGATCAGCCAGGGCTCGTTGCTCACTGCTACAGGGTCCCTGTGATCCACAGACACCGTGGTCCTGCAGCACAGCTGAGATGATTGAGAGCAGATGGGACAAGAAACTCGTGGAAAAGTCTCAGGATAGAGCTCAGTCAGTGTCGTCATTACCCCGTCACAGCTCCTGAGCTGCTCCGAGGGCAAAAACTAAACTGGAAATATTAAATGTGGCAAACCACATCTTTCCATCTCTTTGCATCAAATCTAAACCAACCCAAGGCTGGGAGCCCTCGGATCCAATTTCCCCCCACACCCCTCTTCCCTTTGGTGTGGTCAGGCTTTCCCCTGCCGCCAGGCCAGCCCTGGAACACTCAGGCTGCTCCCTCCACCCAGTGAGGGTCCTGCCCAAAAGCCGTCCTGCGGCGTGAGCTCACCCTGACCTTTCAGCAGAGCTCAGCCCTTCGTCCCTCCCGTGTTTGGAGAGSCTGGTGGAGCCTCATCTGCAGCCCTGGTGCTTCACACTTAACCAGTTCATCTCTCTTCCCCAAAGGCAAAGGGCAAGTGGCTCATCCTGATGGATGGCAGGGCAGGAGAGGGTTAAGAATATCATGGAGCACTGGGGGCATAGGAGAGCTTAATCTGGAAGCAGTTTAAGTAACCTAAGGAGAATCTGATACAGACCAAAGACACACAAGTCCAGATGCATTTAATAGAAGCTTCTCTCTGCTCAAGATCTACAGCTGAGACTCCTGCAGCAAAATGTGCTGTTGGGAACATCCTGTGCTCCAACCACCATGGCCACGGGAGGGGYTGGAGCAGTGTTATGTGCTGGTGCTCTGAAGGACTCAATGTTCACTTCAGACACACGTTTGGGGGATGTATATTTATGCACAGATTTTGGGATGCAGCACATCCCACTGCGAACTTGGACAGCAGCTCGCTCTTCAGTCTAAGAATTCCACTCTTAAGAAATCCCAGTGTTGTGTAAATAAGGGCACAGCCTGAGCTGCTCCAGCAGCAGCTGAGCCAGGTTAAGACATTTTCACCTCAGGCCTGCCCACAGCTGTGTATCCACTGCCCCCCATTAGGGGTTACCACCCTTTTCCATGAGCCTCATAACCACATCTGCGGACACTCCCAAATCTGGCTCTGTCAGAATGATCCAGCTTAGCTTAAGTACATTTTAGTAAGTTTATTGTTTGAGTTTCTTTTTCTTTTCTTCTTTTCTTTTTTTTTTTTGTTGCCTTTTTATCTAGCTCATCTTGAGATTGATATTTTCTTGATTCAGTTCAGCTGCAACTGGAACAGCTACTCTGACCACACTCCAATAAACCTGTTGCAAAATTGCATCTGTCAGTCTCTTCAGTCAAAGAGCAGGAGTATTCTAAACATAATATATTTTATATTAATCCTCTAAATAGTCTCTTGTCTGCTATCTCAGTGTTTCCTGAGTACTACTGGAGATTTAAATACCTCACGGTGGACTGATCAGTTTTGTGTGCAGCAGTTCTTATTCTCCAGCACCTTAAGATAATCAACACTGAAGGAACCATCACCAAAAAAARAGCAAAMCCMAAACYTCCAGTTCCTCCCTTTTCCAAAGAATTCATGTTTTCCCTTAGGTGCAAGAATCCAGTAAGKCACTGGGGAAGCTGATCAGAGACTGTTGATGAGTTTACACTCTTTGTATTATCGCTCTGCTTCATTTGCAGTTCTTGGCATATGGGATTTAGGAGAGTTGTGCAGCCAGAGCCTCGCCTGGCTGTGCCAGGAGGCAGCAAAGGTAGTTTGGGGAGACACAAATATTTGCTTCGCTGACCTCTGTGTTTGGCTCCTAAGTAGGYTTGATTTGTATTCTGGGCYGTGTTTGTGCTCTCAGGGAACACASAGAGCTCAGGCCAATTGTATGAGATGGGAGTACAGAGAGGAGCCCAGCTCAGCTCTGCCATTTAGAGAGCCAAGAGGTTTGAAAATGGAGCCAAGAGCATTGCCTGGCTTGGCTGTACGAACCAAAACACAAACCTCGCCACTGGAATTGATTATAGACACATGAAAAGAAAATATATAAAATGATACATAAGGTTCTTGTAACCCCCAAGAGCTGGTGCCAGAATGCTCTCCTTGGCTTGGTGCTGCCCTGGCTCGACACAAGTGAGTGCAGAGCTCAGCCGAGGCCGTGCTCAAGTTTTCATCAGATTAACTCTTCAGCCCGGCTCAAAGCAGCTCTTCTCTCCTGCTCCCAGATCTGAGGATTCCCTGCAGCCCCCAGGGAAAGGAGGAGCTGAGTGTGTGAGTGCAGGATTTACAGCCCTTCAGCTGCTGCAAAAGGTGCTGGGGCTGCCCACAGGAGGAAAGGAAATTGAATTAAAGGAGATTACAAATCTATACAACAGAAGGCTGGTTATGCTAAATGTAAAATACTCCATGAGCCAGCCCCACATAAAGTGTATTCTTCCTCTGCTGCAGATCCCAGTWATCCCTCAACACAAACTGGGGGCTTTGGCTGGCATTTCTTAGCTTAATTACAGCTCATAATTTAATTAGGAAGCTTAACCCATACAGACMACTCCATTGATTCAAACAACAAAACCCAGCAGGCACTAAAATGTTACATTTCTTGGAAGAGGGAGAGTTATTAATAGCATTCTTTCAAATGCAAAGATTTGTGTCTTTCTGCAGAGTCTCACTATTCTCCAGAAAGACACTTTTTTCTCAGTTTGAAGTATTTGATACGATAGCTTGATATGATTAACGTGACACTTTCAGGAAGGGCTCAAAAGCAGACATTATAATTTTACTGCAATACCAGTGAGACTCAACATTTCCCTGGAAATGGGCAGAACTAAGAGGATGATAAACATTTTCCAGTAACCCTTGTGYGAGGTGGTGGGACCTTTCTGAAATGACCACTGAAGGGTTTGTCTGAAAAATTAATCAAGTCTTTACCCAAAAACCTTGAAAATTGAGTTTCCACAGCTGATTTGCTTTTGGACAAATACYTTTCCCTTCTGAAACCCAAGGAGTTAAAGCAAATGAAATGTTCCTGGAAAAGGGCAATGAGATGATCTTTAAGGTCCTCTCCAAGCAAACCATGCTGTGATTCTAGAAATACTGGAGTCCAATATTCAGGAATATAATTTCTTCTAAAGAATGAGTAATTTACTATTAACACAGTTAATCSTACAGCAATTTCCCTTTAGATTTCAGAAACTCCTGTGTTCTGCTAACAGAAAGCAGGAGTTCAATAGTGCACTCAAACTCTCCCAAATTAACTTGAGGGTTAGTCTTTTTTAATTCAAAGGCATTTCATTTGAAAGTGTTTTTGCTTTATAATAAACAGATAATAAACAGATTCTTGGTTTCCTACAATAAAAAGAGAAAAAGACTGTAAACTTCAAACTTTTAAAAAGGCACATGGGACTATTCTCTAATTTTACTCTTTGGCTGTGGAATCTATACTCATTAAAAGTGAAAAGTTGAGCTCTGATTACTATTTGTGCTTTAAAAACTTGCATTTCTAYCCCAAATGAAAGGCAAAATGGGCTGATGTGCTTTCACATTTTGGTTTTAGACTTTTTTTTCCTTTCTTGTTGCAATATGGCACCAAAATGCAAAATCTGGATTTCCWAGAGGGCAAAGAAATACACAACTAATGTAATGCTGTTTCAAAGAACCTTTTTAAAAGGAAATATGTGTAATTAAACATGTACAWTATTGAAAACATTTTACAGAGTATGAATTTTAGCCACTAAATGATAGAAAGGGTCWTGAAATGGCCCAACTCTTTCCTTGCTATGAATCATCCCAATGTGCTGATGAKCCAAATATGTAATTCTTCCCTGTTTTGCTGCATCTTTCTACAGGAGCATAGTAGATAAATACTAAAAATAATATAATTGAGTTGCAGACATAAATGGAGAKTGGATTCCTGACAGCTAGCATGAGATAGACAATAATCTAACCTGAAGGGAGAGGGCAAGGAACAAGAAAATGTTTCCATCTCCTCATTTTACTATTGGAAATGGAAATATGACATCGCACAAAGGTCATATTTTGGAAGATGCTGAGCTTCTGTACATGCTGTTGTTGTGCTATAGTAACAAGCCTGCTGAAAGCCTGAAAAATAGGATTTTATTTGAGGCTAGGGAAGGGGTGGCAGAGGCAGGCCCCACATTTTGGGCTGATGCTGCTGTGGGTGTGCAGCATCTCCCTGCACAGCCCGGCCCCAGATGCAGCTGCAGGCTGGGCACACCCTGCTCCCCACGGGCTGTGCCAAATCCCAAATGTGAGAGCTGAGCTGTCTGCTCTCAGCAGAGCATGTGCAAATCAACAGCACATGCACGAGTTTTCCCCACGTCCCCACGGCTTTCGTTGGTTTTAGCCAGAGAGTTCATAACATCCCACACTCTAAAGGGTGTTTGGGAACTCTGTTTTCTCCTACAGCTTAGGAAAAAAATCCTTTTAATTATTATTTCATTAAAACTGTTATTTCAAAACTTGTTTTCATTCCTAAAGCAGAGCTATAATGATCCAGCCAATACTCTCAATGCAAACACACTTAACACAAAATGGTTTTTAGAACAAACCATTAATTTCAAGTCTTCCTGGTAATATATGTTGCTGTTAAAGCAAATATTTTTCCATAGGTTTTGAGCCTGTGTTATCAGGGTTGCAATAAATTYTGCTATTCCCACATAAAGTCATTAAAAATAGAAAGGAATTATGTGTCAACTAAATTATTTCCATTGGATCAAATAAATTAATCTCATCCTTATTTTCCAGCCTTAATTCTAAACATTTCTTGAAGGAACTGAAAAATATGTAAATAGGAACAATCGCTTGAAATAAAAATATGCAGGGCACGTTCTGAAAATATTGACATGAAATGATTGACATTATCAGRGGATCTCTTTGCCTCAAGAGCTCTCAATGAAATTAAATTGTTTCTGACAAGTTCCTGAAGAAATTTTTAGTTCAAATGAAACCATATTTTCAAAGAAAAACATTTTTGAGACAAATTGTGTTTCCCCCCTTCAGTGCAGAGTCCCTCTCAACTCAGGAACAGAGGGGAGCTCTTTGCCCTGATAGGACTTTCAGTCTGATTTTGCCTATTTTCAGTGCCCTGTGTCAGATCCCAGCAACCTGGGGATTTTACTTGCTTTTTTTTTGTTTGTTTATTCTCACTATGAGTAATTTGTGCTGTAGATTGATGCTGCTGCTGTTTGTAAACAGTGAGTTATGAGCTATTCCTAAAAGCTAGGATGGGTTTTACCAGAAGGGCGCTCAGCCTTTCCTTCAGTTTTTCTTTCTCCCGTTCCCCGCGTGTTTAGCTACATTCAATTCCACGTATTCTCGTAAATGTGAATAAATAAAAGCAGAATAAATRTGGGAACCACAACACTTTCAGCTGCCCCACCTCATTCTCACCCCCAGAGGTTTCTAAACTGCTCCTCACAGCCAACTTCTGCAGATATGCACGAGCAGCAAACCACGGCTGCCTCCAAGGCATGTCCTGTCTCCGCACTCATTTGCAGCATTTTTCTTGGGACAAGTCCCGTGGGATGGATTCAGAGGCTGTTATTTATTTTTGCAACATGGCTGTACTGAAATGGGGAAAATTCAAAATAGGGCACGAGCAATAGAAACAGAAATGAAAAGACAAATGAGTTTCACCCACAAACTCAAGCATGCAAACATTTTTTGTGTTAGGGTATCCCTCAGCCTGAGGGTCAGGAGTTTGGGGAGCTCTTGTGGGTCCTGTACATCAAGTTATCCATGTGAATAAAACATTTGGCTGGATGTAGCTGTATTTCAACTCACAGATTTTTAAGCTCTACTTTAAATATTCCCCCTCTTCTCCAAGACAGAAAGTTGGTAGAAATGATGGGAGAGGCCTTGTAATACTTCCAGAAGATCAGCTGTGCTGCGTGTTGAGGCTCTCTGGTGCTGTTTCAGCATTTCTGCTTCTGGGCTAGAAAACTGGAAGTGAAAAGGCATCTCRCTGGAAGAACCCAGAATCAAGAAGTGTGGAGCCAGGTTGCAAAACAAGGAAAACAATCAGAGGGAAGTAGGTGACCGAAAAAGAAGGAAGAAGAGGTTTCTTAATAATGCTTGTATTTGTCTAGCTGGGCAGAATAGTTGCTAATTAACAAATGCAATGAAATGAAATCTGTATTTTGACCCTKTTTCTTATGGCAGTGTCTGGAAACATCTCCTGCTGGAGTCATTGCTCACTTCTCCTCTCCCCAAAGGTATCCATACTGTGAAATTCAGCTGGTACATTTTTGGCATGTAAAGGAGAGAGCTGAAGAAATGCAACATTATTTCATAAGAGTTTCTCAATAACAAGGTTTTTGATCTTCCTAACATTATCCAGAAATAAAGCAGATATTTTCTGCTCAGCTGAACCCAGCTGGCTGCATGAAAAACATTTCAAAATCTGCCACAAATCTTGGGGATTTTTTCCTGATGTCTGTTAATTTAGTTAAAACAAATCAATTAAATGTCCTAATTACARCTGAAATATATAATTACACTGTGCACTCAGTTCAGTGCATGCTAATGAAGCAATCACCACCTTCTTATTAGTCACTCTGGAAAACTAAACCCAAGTGGGAACTGAGAAATGTTTTTCTGTATCTCCAAACAAGGCACTCRGTCCACTCTTTGCTTGTTTCTAAACTTGAGACTTGAGCAAAACAGGCAGAAAAAGATACAGAATYWTTATATTCTTTTCTTTAAYTTATAGCAAAAATTCAAGAGGAATKATCAKCCCCTAATGTGGATCAATTCAGAAATTAGAGATTCTTTTTAACGTATATGTTAATATCTTGTTTAAAAGTTTTAGTTTACTTTTACTTTAGTTTACTTTTTTAGTTTACTTTTCTATAATGTCTAAGTCAGGATAAACTTCTGAACAGGTAGGGATTRATTTTTAAATATTGGGAAAATAATCTGCTGCTGAATATTGACATTTGTCAAAGGTGAGAATGCTCAAACTGCTGATCCCTGACCCTGTCAATGCTGTTTCCTATCAAGAAAAAGCAGCTCTGAACTCTTTAGACCTTGAATACTTCCCCTGTTTTGCTTCATCCCAARTCTAATTCAGATGAGAAGTATTTCAGTGAATGTGCTTTGCCTGCCTAAGCAGAAATATTAGAGCAGCTACTTAAATGGTAATTGATAAGCGCATAAAATTACTACCATTCAAACTGCAAATCAGGGAGCAAAATTCAATGAAGGTTTAAACATTTCATTGCATTAATGATATAAATGAATAAATGTACAGAGAACAGCATCCAGCCACTTGGCATCTATCCACTGTATTTACTTAAAGGTGATAATGCATTTAAAAAGCATTTGAAGCAGAAATGTATTAAGCACTACTAAACTTGCAGAGATTTATTAGCACAAGCTTTTAGACTGTCTCTGCCCTGAAGCACAYTCATTTTTATTTCTGAAAATTAAAAAAAAATAGAGCAATACATCATTTTAAGAAAAATCAGTGAGGTTGGTATGGGAGTTATCTTAAAATCCAGTATTTTTTTGTGACAAGTGCAGGTCTGTGGCCTTTAGCTCGTATGGGACTGACGGATAAGGCTGCCCCAGAAATGCTGATAATATCCACAGGATGTTCATTTACACATTAGTGAAAGAATGGAAGTTTGGAAAACGCTCAGGATCTCCAGAGATTAATGATCTGGCAYTTCCAGCACCCTAAAGTGCTCTGATTTTTCAGGCAGCACTGAAATCCTGTCCTGTCCAGACAAAAATCAGGCACTGCCAATTCTTTGGAGAACTTTAGSTGATGAACATTATTAATCTCACAAYRGATATGAGCAAAGGGAGCAGGAAAACACTTGCAGGCATTTACAATAGTGTTCTATGAGCACTTTAAGGATAGAATGGATGCAAAAGGAAATATCCTAAATACTAAATATGGATCTCAGGATAAACCTACTGGGTACATGCCTGCACCTCTATCTTCACTGAACAGAGATCCACAGATCTTGGAAAGTAAGTGGGAGGAARGGCTTGGGACTTCTTTTTGAGCTGCAATAAAACAATGTGATTGAGGTGGTTGCTCAAACAAATATGGGAACTGCTTGTGTTGTGTGTTACAGCAGCTTGGGATGGACTCCCATTTCATCCTTTGGACAACTGTACAGCTAATACTGTTTGAGGCTGAAGAATCAAATCAGAATAAACTCACCCACTGCGATCCATTCCCAGGTGTCCAGACTCCTAAATGTACCCATACCTGAAACACAAAGGGCAGCACCTTCATTTCCATGTGGAGGACATGGAGGGCATATGAAGGGTGGCTTATTTGTCACCTGGCAATAGCACAAGGCACAGCATTCATGTCCCAAGAATCGTGTCAGGGCTCTCTCTGAAGTCCACAACATCTAATGAGTGYTTTTAGTGAGGAACAACATAAATTAGTGAAGATTGAAGCATGAACCTTCCCACTTCCCACCAAGGTCAGAGGTACTGAGGCTCTGTATCCTGAAGGCAGCACAACTCCTGCAAACTGCCATGGTAAAATCCCTCTGTTTCATGCCTGCTCCAGTCAGGAACAYGGAGTGCATGTGTGAACACAGCCTGTCTGATCTGCTCCACAGACACACATCCTGCCCTTGGTTTTGGGGTCTACACTGACAGGGCAAGCACCCTCCTCCTGGCTGGGGCATGTTCTGAATGGCTGAGCTGCAATGAGCAGATGACAGAGATTTGTCTCCATTTTAATGCATTTCTGGCCAAAACCCTCAGTAGAATTTAACTCAGCAAGATCTTTAAATACAGCTGAGAGCAGAATTTGGCTCAGGGAGCGTTTCCCCATTTTATTCCCTCCAGCTTTTCATTACCACCTTCTAAATCTGTAACGAAACCAGGAGTGTTTTTACGGTGCTCCGTATGAGAGTGTTGCTAATAAGTAGCTCCATTAAAAATAGTAAACATAAATCATTTATCCATTTTATGCATTTCTAAGTCCACTTGAGAATATTTTTGGCTGAGCCAAGGCACAAGTAAGGGTGTTAATTATTATCTTASTAGAGCAATCAGTTAATAAGGCAGTTAGGAGAGATGTTTGTTAGGAGGTTCTGGGGTGCCCGGAGGCTACTGAAGTCATTGTCTGGGAGAGAACACGACCGCTGGAGCTCGCAGGAGTCTGGTGGCACCGACCCAAAGCCCTCGAGGCCTCTGTCTGCAAATGAGCTGAGAGGAGAGAGCAGACACCAGGTCTGAGCAGGGAGCTGTAAACAAGAGGTAGGAACTCGCAGCGCAGGCTCTCACTGAGCAGGGCAGGGTCTGGGGCCCCTGYGAGGAGGCTGGGAGGGCTCAGTCGATGGGGGGGAGATGGAGAGGGAATTGGGTTCWGTTTSCTTCTTCCCCCAAACAGCAGCAGCYTTTTCTGGGCTCTGCTGTCTCCTCAGGTCGAGGAACAGGACTGTTCACCACCTACAAAGCTCTCAGCACCTCAGAGTAGCTCCACTCCCTCGCTCACTCATTCATCCCTCGTGAGGACCCAAATGCTTCCAGTGTCCTTCAGGAGAGCTGAGCTCCTTTATTCACCAGAACCAAATGGACATCCAGACCAGGGTGGTACTGACCAGACCCAATGACTGTTTGCCATGACCACATGGCCTTGGCTCCCACTGTACTTCCACCACTCATGTAAGTGGTGCTTCAATCTAGAGGCTGAAGACAGAGAAAGTTTTCAGATTAAGTGCTAAAGTTTCAAGGAGAGCAACACACTGGGGCATCCTGCTCTTCTCCAGGCTGATTTCTGCCTGTTCACAGCTCAGTAACTTTTGTTCTCCACTCACCACTGCAGCAGTGGGTGCCAGGAGCCAAACATCTCCATTAGCGCCTTGCAGGAGAGAGGTTATCCCAGTCTCCCAAAACTGAAGGGAAACCACAGYTGTCAGCCCTCAGCCTAGGGTGTGTCAAGGAACCTGTCCACAAGGGAAGTGTTTCTGCTTGTGAATTATATGCTACAACATCCCCGTGACTCTATTAGGGATGCACTCKGAGATGCTCCAGGGGAAGCCTGTTCCAGGAGTTAAATTCTTCCTGTAGGATGGAATAAATATTAGAGGAATTGCTGGAGAATGGAGGAAAAGCCACTTTCTGATATATTTCAAAGCTAAATAACCTAACTGCTTCTGCCCGAGGGATGATCTTAAACAACTTCAAAACACTTAAATTGATTTGCCTCACAGAAATCGTTTTAAAATGCTGTTCCTTTTACTTGKCCTCCCTAATCCAGTTAGCCCTCAAAATATGGCTGTAGGGGAGAGATCCCATTTCCCTTGCACATGGAAGACCCTCTTTACTTGAGCAAAAACAACAAGTCCAAGAACATATCCCAGATCTATCCTACAGTTTGGGATAGTACCTAACAGAGGCCTGTTCCTTGTCAGTGAGGGAAATACTGTCATTGCTGTTTTGCAGATGGGAARTTGAGAAAGGACGGGTTGAATAACTAATCCAAGGACACAGGAAAATCCAGAATCAGGCTGAAAAGTGAACCAGGATCTCCTGACTTCATCCAGTGGGATTGTTGTTGGGCAGATTGTTTTTTCTCTCCGGAGAGTGAGTAAAGCTTCAAGAAATCTTGCATTTACAGCCCAGAGCTGACAATGGGAGCTCCCACTCCAATGGGAGAATGTAGATGGAAAATAAATATTGGATAGATTTAATTCATTATTTAATAATCTACCGCAGGTTTTGCTGGAATGGCTGGTTCACGGGTACAACATTGTCCCTGACACTACTCCAGCATCTCTCTGCCAGAGAAACCCCTCCCTCCCACAGACAGRGAGACATTTCAGAGCTATTATTCTGTAGAGTTCAATTGACACTTCAGAAGATGGCTTTGCTTTTAAAGAGATTAAGTTGATTCCCTCCCATAAATTCAGTAGCTACCCCAACTATGCCTCATTGAGAAAACTTAGTCTGACAAGAGCCATGAATTATAACCAGGATAAAATGTTTCATTAAAATACWGATAAGGGAACTTAGGAAGTGAGGGGTTTGCACGGGTAAAACCGATTTTGCTGCAAAAGCAAATCCGCAGCCATTTTTCAGGTCASTAAGTTGAAGTCTGGGTGTTATAAATCCATCATCGATGTTTTCTTACAGCTATAGTAGCTGACACATCTGAATCCCTGGGAGCTAAAAGCATGCCAGGAGAAATGAGCGCCATCAAAACACATCAGGAGGAGACGGATAGCGATGGCTGTAATGTACCTGACTGCTGACGGGACAATATTGGCTTCCCTTCCCCAAGAGTGCCCCCGCGTAAAAACGAGTTCATCATCAGCAACTGCCTGTCTGTGAAGGAATTGATTTAAGGGTATCAATTAAAAATTAGCCCCGGTATCGCTAGARGGATGGGTTCAAGTGTAATTAATGTAAAAAGCTTAATAGCATTTTTTTTTGAGGCTCAATTGAGTTCCCCTGATGGTGGTGCATGTGCAGCACTCCCTGCTTCCAGGGGAGTGTAAATTACTCCCTCCTGCTCTGATCCATTGAAGTTATTGTAAAATCTTGATTATATCCATGTCAGACGGGTTCAGTTCAGAATAGAACTGCCCAGAAAATTATCCCTCCCTCCCACACAAAACATTACCATTTCATTAAAAAAAAACATGTTAATAATTAAACAAACAATTGTGGATAAAAACATCTCCAAGTTTTTGTTTCTCTGGTGAAAAATGCATGTGAAAAAGGAGCTTCTTCCTCACAGTGTTCAAAGGTCGTGTTTATGTCTAGATTCAAGTAAACAACAAATTTGTCAGCAACGTTTTGATCAAGAGCATTACTTGCCCTAGGTGATAATCCAARTTAATTTACAAGCAAAATGGGGTTATAACTTTAATCTGTGAAGGAAGAAAGTCCTAGAGATTATTGCTATGTCATCATTAAGTGTAGGGCACTTCTGCAAAAATCCATGTCAGGAACCAGAGTTTCAAATGTGTCTTGTAAGATGAAATAACCTAAAATGGAGGTACCAGGATTTTGAAAGTGGATTTGCCTCCCACCCCCACAGTTCTGGGTGATTTKGGCCCTTTCTGCTCTGTCCCAAAAYRCTGCCATCCACAGTGTGGGATGCAGGACAGGGAAGTGGAGAGCTTGGGGTCAGCTGTAGGGCACAACAATGATCCACCATGATAACTCCCTGCCCAAGCCAGAGAAGCTCCCAGGAAAAAGCACAGCAAAGCTGTGAGTGAGGAGAATCCCTCTGGAACATGGTGTTCCATGTATCTCTTACCTCTGTCCCAAACAACCCCTTTTCCTCTTTTTTTCCAGAATTTTGTGTCACTGGCATGTAAATGATGAAGTCAGAAGAAACTGTCACTAACTTCTGTAAGAAAGACTCAAATTCAGTATTTCTTTTTTTGCTTGTGTTTCTCTAATCTGGACAGAACTGTAGGCACCTGGTGCTTCAAAATCTAAAATTTGTAATATGATGTTGGAGGCCTTAATATTTTGGAAGCCTCTGTATAATCCATTCTGAGGACATTCTGCCACTCTAAATGCATTTGTATTTTAGGTAGACAATACCACCACAGTTTCAAAAATAAACATCTGAAGGAAACTCTGGGGTTTGAAAAATAAGACATTTGTAGCTTAATGTTAATGATGTTTGAAGAAATCTGGAATGGTATTAATCATTTTGTTACTCACCAATTTCAATACAAATGTACTGAGAAATTAATACACATCTACTGGTCATGTTAACCTGCCTTCACCAAAAAATAATACTTCATGTGACACAATGAAATGTTAAAGAAATGAATCATTACTTTCTAAATCTAAGACCTTTAAAAACTGAAATTATGGGTGATTTTTAAAGCAATTTTTACGTATTTTTGGAATAATTTTGGCTCTGTTTTTTTATGCTGGATTTATTTATGTATTTAGAAATACTCTTTCTATAGCCATTCAAAATTATACTGAGAAGTCAGTGCCTGATTACTTAGCTCTTCATGACCTGGCAGCTTGAGGGTCTGTGCAGTGTCAGAGACTTCCACAATAGGAAATAGAAGGATGAACTTGCAGAGCTTTGGCTCAGTACACTGGAACTAAACTGGTTTTCAGAGGCAGAGGATGAGGTGTGGGGCTCAGTTCCTCACTTCCACAAAGTGGGATCAGGAGCACCACAAGTGATACAAAGGCACCTCTAGGCTTTCAATATCCCCCTTGGTTACTCTATCAGTTTGAAGAGATTTTTAGGAGGAATAGGAATCACCAATCTGCTTCGCAGCCACAGCTCCAATTTCTCGTGTTCCACCCAATGCCATTATTTGGACTGGCTTGAGCAATTCTCTGTTTATTACCGCTTTGGTTTTCCTTTTGTTGCAAGAATGAAGCTGACAGCTAAACACGTGTACCTACATTATGAAATCATGCTTAACAAGGAAGAGCTAATTAAGCTGTTGCACTGTTGGCCCATGCCCTGAACGCTGACAGCAACACCCCACAACTGCACTGCCCTGGGAGGGACAGGGAGGTGACGCAGCACGGTGACACTCGGGGATTTGGGGATGGGAACATGACAGGAGARCCAAGAGCCATTCCAGCCATACATTGAGAGACTCTTCTTGGCATGGCCAGAGCCATCAGCACCTCCTCTCTTCCCAAAATCAGCGTGCACACGATAGGGAGCACAGAAACTTCTCACACAGCTTTTTTAACCAAGCAACCCTGAGAGCACAGCAACAGAAATTCTGTCTGGGTCACAGCTTTCCTTTTGGAATTCTTGGCCTCAAAGTTTAAGGTTGGTACCCCAAAGGTGAAGTCAGTCTCCTCCATACCTTGGCTGGGATGACCAGTCAGCAGCAGTGAGYGGTGCCTTTTGCACATTCCTAGCACCCACCATGTTATTCCAAGAGGATTGCATTATTCCYGATGTAGTAGGAATAAAAAACATTCTGTATTGTAATATGAACACAGTGTAGCCTTTTTGCACAACAAAAGCCTCCAGCCACAACACCAGCAAGAATTAAAACCACACTTCCAAGATGTCCAGTTACAGTATATATTTTATCATTATTCTKCAGACATATGTTTTGTGTGACTTGGTTCATTTATTTCCTTTTTTGTTTTCAAAAGCTAACACATGGCCCTGAACAAAAATTACACTTAATTTTTTATTTGTTCAACTCAGTTAAAATCACAGCACTTGCTTTGTATAGTTTTACATAACAATGTGCTGCTTTGTATGKCTTTTATGTAATTTAATTTCAGTAAACTAGCTTGAAATAATTTAGACAGTCTACAGAGAGTTTGTGTATKCAGTGTTAGGGACTTGCATTTTACACATTTATTCATGTCAGACTTAAAATTCGATTTGAGTGTGGGAGTTAGCAGCTTCCCTGTCCCTACATAGAGATAAAATCCACAACAGGTGACAGGATAAATTCTTCCATCCTATCCAGAACTACAAGAGAGGGCTGCTAAACTCTGGTGCTCATCTGTTCAAATGGAGGACTACTTAAAAAAAAATGAGATGGTTCAGGGAAAGCATTTTACAAGTTTAAAGAACTGGGAATCACCTTGTGGAAGGTTGGGATTGCCTGATAAGAATGGTTGCCTGATGGACAGAGTGGATGGAGGAGATAGCTGACAAATGAGATGATGACAGACCCTCACTGATCTGTCTGGAAAAAAGGACAACAAAATGTCAGCAGGAATAAGACAGAATGTATAAACTGGGGAGAAGCCATGAGCTGTGGGAAACCTGCACAYCTCAAAGCTGCTGACCAAAACACACTGTGGAGCAGTCTGGAAATCAATTCAGGGCTCCTCATGTTTAGTTTTGTCTGTTGTTAACAGTTTTGGGAAGACCTAAATGATGCCTTTGGAAGAGCTGCCCTSCTGCTGAACAAGGCTGGACCACTGGGAAGGAGTGTGGCTGGACAGGGGGAAATGAGGGGATTAACAGAGATTCTGAGGGTGAGATCCTGGATTTGTGGAAGGGGAGCAGTGTGGCTGGTGCTCCTGAAAGCCAGGGAAAATATTGGTGTGACCACAGGGCCAGAGGAGTCTGAGAGGGAGATGACCCTGAGCAGTGGGGCCAAACACAAGGATCAAGTTGGGGTTGAACTAAGGGAGCTTTTCCTGRCTCTGCTGTAACAGGGAATCAGAAATAAGACAGAAGTGACTCACAAAGGATGAAAAAACTCAACACAAGCACCCAAGGTGTCAGGAGGAGAACCTCACAGTGGGTCTGACTGCAGCAGTTCATGCCCACACAGCACTGAGCAGTCGGYGTCAAATCACCTTTGAAAACAGCAGCTGCTTCTTGCTGAAATTGCTTCCCCAGAACTGTTTCTTCTGAGGAAACCCCTGGAAATCAAACGAGCCGTCAGACTTGTAACACTCGAGTCTGCGTTTCTTGTCCTTCGTCTGCTTTCCTTCCTYTTTTTGTGCCTCTTCTGCTTTCGTAGGGACGGCGTGCGGAGCAGCGGAGCTCTGACATCAGAGCTGGAGGCGGCTGCGACAGAGCGCCGGCTGACGAGCAGAGGAGGAGGAAGGAGGGCAGGAGAGAGGAGGAAGGGCAGGAGAAGAGGAGGAAGGAGGGCAGGAGAGGAGGAGGAAGGAGGGCAGGAGAGGAGGAGGAAGGAGGGCAGGAGAAGAGGAGGAAGGGCAGGAGAAGAGGAGGAAGGGCAGCCGAGGAGGAGGGAGGGCAGCAGAGGGGGAGTGAAGGCAGAAGGGAGGAGGAAGGGCAGGAGAGGAGGAGGAAGGAGGGCAAGAAGAGAGGAGGAAGGAGGGCACCCCAAAAAAGGAGGGCAGAAGGGAGGAGGAATGAGGGCTGCAGAGGAGGAAGGAGGAGGACAGAAGAGAGGAGGAAGGAGGGCATTAGAGTAGGAAGGAGGGCAGCAGAGGAGGAGGAAGGAGGGCAGCAGAGGAAGAAGGAGGGCAGTAGAGGAGGAAGGAGGGCAGCAGAGAAGG
>NW_026623357.1:1736299-1782993 GCF_030028575.1 Malurus melanocephalus
GAGGAGGAAGGAGGGCAGCAGAGGAGGAGGAAGGAGGGCAGCAGAGGAGGAAGGAGGGCAGCAGAGGAGGCAGAAGGAGGGCAGCAGCAGACATCAGCAGCTGTCACATCCTCGGCCCTGCTATCAGCACTGCACTCCTTATCCTGACACCGCTCCCACCAAGGACTGGGCTCCCTCCTTCTTCCTTCTGGAGCGATGCTGCAGTTCCAAAGGCTCCGAAACACTCTGCACGCATGTTTTAAATTACAGATAATTCATTTTGATACGCCTTTTCCTTGGATCCGTAGACAAAATCAAAGGCAGGTTTCCCTGGGAGATACACATCAAGCTCTGCCTGCAGTTCTGGGGTGTTGCAACACAGCACGTAGCAACCAGGCAGAAATCAGTTCTCCTGTCTACAAAAAAGGCGTTGAAAAACAAAATAATTTCATTGTATCATAGGAAAACCAGCTTTAGCAGATTGGTGAAGGCGACTTCCTCTGTATTTTTGAGGCCTGACCAATATCAGGACCACAGCTCCAGCACAGTCAAGATTCAGCCCATTGTCTACAGAGATCATTATTACACTTAGATGCCTATTAAGGTTTCATGGTACCAATAGGAGGGGGCTGGGAGGAAAGTAATGAAGTTACAGGCCTTTATTGTACAAAGGCAACTGGAGACTTTTTTTAGGATGTTATCTATCAGCCTGTCTGGCAAATGTCTGCCTGGTAATAATGTATCCGTCTGCTGAAACAAGCCTAAATAATGCATCATTATATCAATAATTAATAGGCACATGGGTCAACAAGTTCAAGATTGTTACAAGCAAAGGAGATGTGAAGGAAATGGTTCACTCCAGGCCCTGTCAGGCCCGACATGGCAAGCACAGCTTTGCAGGAAAGCGATGGAAGGAGTGTTGGCAGCCAAATTCCAGAGCAGAATGTGCAGGAGACATGGCTTGTGTCTGCTCAGTCCCCACTTACTCAACCAAAACTGGAGCCCACCAAGATGAAACTTCCCATAGAAGAGAGGAGGAGAGGCAGAGAGAGTGTCCCAAGCTCTTGATTTGGGAACCCAACCTCTCTAACCACATTCAATAGCCCAGATGAAATGCAAGTCAAGGAGGTATTGCTGATTTTAGTACAAGCTGATGATAATGACAGTTGAGGTCATGTACCAACCAAAAACTCTGTGCCTGAAGTACCCTGAGGTATTTTAAAATTGAAAGAGAAAAGAATCAAAATCAAATTTAAAAAATCAAATTACCATATGAAAATGAAATAAAAATCAGAGAKGATATTAAAATAGAAATACAGAGGAGATATTAATAATAACATCCCTTTTCCTGTGAGAGTGCAGAGTCAGGCTTTTCATAATTGTAATTCCTCATTCTCAGACCAGGAGGGTGGGCTCCCATTTGAGCCAGAAGCCTCCTGACATTATTTGGGATCCAGGGACAGAAATGCAAAATTGAGGTTGCTGTTTGTAAAACAAACAAGGRAAGGAGGCAAACCATGATCGTAAAAACTTCATCCCCTGCAGGTTTGGTCAAGTATCCACATATCACATGTTCAAGCTGATCTATGCACACACTCCCCACACACAACGGGACCCTTTAACCATGAAAATGTTATTAAAAATCTCAGATATGATGTGGTGTGAACACAATATCATGATGAARTAATTATACTGTCTGTTAAACTTGTCTTAATAGTAGGAACTCAAATGCTTGGGGGAAAGAATTAAGATTTTGTACAGGTTGGGGTTTATGGTGGTCATTTGGGTTTTGGGAGTTTGGTTTCTTGTTGGGTTTTTTGTTTGGTTTTTTTTCTGGTTTTTTTTTTTTTGTTTTTTTTTTTTTTTTTAACACAGGTCTTGTATAAGAAAACACAGCAAACATCTCAGTTCCATTTTCAGAAAACCACAGCCTACTTACAACCAAGGCAGTACAGAGAGAAACTGAAAGTAGCAAAGAGAGTAACAAGTTGCAAAGGCAGTTYGAGTAACAAGTTGCAAAGGCAGTTCTAGTAACAAGTCATTTTAAAAAGCAGATGACCAAAATAGAAAAATCCTGAATTAATAGTTACAGTAAGTTGTGTGATAAGTTTTAAAGTTGTGTGATAAGTTAATTACTGAAGATTCTGTCAAAGGGATTTCCTTCAGACTGAAGTCCTAGAGGAGTATATGGAGGCTGGTTTGTCCTCTGGCCCATTTCTAACCAGCAAACATCGATTCTGCTCACTCAAGGAATTCCACCAAGCTCAGAGAGAGGAGTGACACCAGGACAATACACGATCCATTCCTGCACTAAGATGAATTAATAACAGAAAGTTGTGCAGTCCCACAGTTCACACAGCCAAGGCACCTTCTATCAACACAAATGGTGCTCACCATCTTCTGACTCTTGAGCTGTTGTTTCTCTGACCTCTCCTTACACCAGCTCCATTTTTATTGTATGAAGTTCCTCTGTTCTATTGTGCCAAACACTTTTCATCCATTCAGACAAAAGAGCTGGACTTCAAGAGATCCTATGAGCTCATAGCAGAAATTTGGTAGCCAGCAAATTCACATGGTTCATTTTATATGTCCAGTTACTTGATCCCAACTCCTTTCCCACCCCCATGATAGGATGGATTATTCTTCTATTCATTCTCACAGTCTTTTAATGGATTTAGGRCACAGCTCTTAAAAATGTATAAGAGAGACAGGCATCGCATGATTTTGCTATGGATATTTTATGAGCAAGTCTGGGTGCATGCTGTGTGCTTGAAACAAAAGACTGCACAATGTGCTACCAGGCCAGGAGCTGTGTCATTATGTCTTGCATTCAAGGCTTCTGGGAATCTTGGGCAAGGAAAACAGCAAAACAAAGSCACGGGAGAGACACCAGGATCGAGAAAATGGGTCAAAGCAGCACCGATACAATTGGTTGTTATTAAGACCTGTAATTCAGTCATTTGTCAGAGAACAAATCCGATTTAGGAGGCAGCAGCCTGGCCCCTCCTTTTTTATTGGCTGTTATTTGGGGGTTGCATTTGTTAGTTAATTGACTTAAACTATCACCTTGAAAAGACAATACTGGTACCTCCGTGCTTCTTAGTTCTGCACCTGCAGAAGCCACCATGAGATGTTTTGGTACCAAGAACCTCTTCAGCCATAATTTATCATCAGAGTGATTAATTGACATCTGGAGCATAAACTTCCACTGCTACTGGCCTGATTAAAGGTGTTGGCTGACATTTTTCAGAGCACTCAACTGCCAAAAAAGAAATCAATGATGTGCAGGCACTTGAGACTTTCAGATCAAGCTCTTGCAATGCTTGATCTATTTATTGAAAAAAATGGACAGAGGATGGAAGTATGGACACAGCTYCCAATCCAGTGCTCACCAACCTTTCCAAATTTACTTCTCTCACCACCATTGCAAACACAAAAAATGCTATTTGTATTTTCTTTGTCCTATCTGCATCATTTTCACTATTATCATTTTCACAATTTTCATTTTCACAGACCAGCACATTCATGTGGTGCTTTACAAGAGCAGAGCTGGAGGAAACTGCCCAGCTCAGTACCAGTAACAAATACCCRAATTCTAACTACAAGCACATGCATATAAGGGCATCTTCATCTAAAAATGTGGGTGTTTTTCTTGCAATCTTACTCAGAAATGAACTTTTAAAGAATCAGCTTTGCCAGAGATATTAGCTTCACTCTTCAGTTTCATGGCAGATTCATCACCAGGGAGGCCACGAAGGAATTTTTATGCATTACTTTTATACRTCACTATTTTTCCTGTTGAGAAATGTGAGTCTCTTAACAATATGGTCCATGGATCCACAGCAACCCCATAATAATGCTTWGAACACACACTGTCTTTTGTAAATATTACCTTATTATACTAAATGCAACAACTTAAGTTAGCTATTTATGGGAATGCTCTTTCTCAAGATGCTTCACAGTGGAGCAATGTAAATACCTCTGAAGTGGTAGTTTCTATAGAGACTTACTTTTCCACTGAATTGTGGAATAAACAGCCCAATTTTCTACAAATCTGGAGCATCTCTCCAAAGTGGCAGATAATAATACTCTACCAGTCTGTAGCCATTTATGTCTTTGAAGCTTGCTGTAAATATGAACCACTCATGCCTTTGGGAGTATCCTTAGGTAGTATCATTAGCCTCACTGAGAAAGGGAGGTGAAAGAGCAGGTGAAAGACTTCACACAGAGCAGGGTGGCACTGCTCAGCAGCTTGRTGTGCATCACACTTTTATTGCTGGCTCTGTGACAGTTCATCTCATCCCGGCCTCAGAAAGCACCAGTTTCACTCCCAGCAAGGACAGGTCTCTCTCAGTGGTATATCTGGAGTGAGGSATGACCCCAAAACAGGAAGAAGGATTTTTGGGAAGCTCAGTCAGTTTTGCCCAGTGGATGTGTGAGGAGTTAGTGAGTTCATCTCAGGTCCGGCAGCGTTGCTGAATGGAACAGCCCTGACCTGGGGCTGGTTTGYCTACAAGAATTCCAGCCTGCAAGGAAACCAAGACTGGGAATCCATTTTTCCTGGTGTCAGCACAGCCTGAAGAAGCTTCCACTAAASTAGCCATGAGGAATTTCCTCCTCCCCTTAGCCACTTAGGGAATGCTGTGYCCATCATGCAAGTTGAGGAAAGATGAAACCTCCCCAGGCTGAGCAAACACTCCTGATTTTTTTTGTTGCCCTTTTTTACAGGGAACAAACACAACAACACTTAAAACACGRTGAGAGTGCAAAGCCCCACTTGCCCATGTGTGTCCTCTGACCCCTTCYCTCTGCACCGGGGCTGTTCCTGCTCCCTAGGCTGCTAAGGGAAGGGTCCTGGGCATCATCACTCATCCCCCAAGGTGTCTGACTGCCAGATCTGTGTGTGGCTGATTGTGCTGCACATCTCTGTCCCCGCCGCCCCAGCCCCGCGCAGATGCCGCGCGTTCGTGCTGAGTTCAGTGTGGGAGTCGTCCCTCCTCCRCACACCAGATGGTTCTGTGCTTGTTTTTAGTGCTTACCTATCTGCTCCTCGGCTCCTGAGAGTCATGTGAATCTGGGAAGGGAAAAAAGAAAAGACTTTCCCAGCAGCTAACAGAAAAAATAATTATCAAGAAGTTTCCTTTTCACGTGTTATCTCAAAACACATTTGGAACCTTCTCAGAAAGGAGGGAAATCAAGAGACAGGGGCAATGTGGAAAGTTCCTCGGTATCCAAACAGTGTGGACRGCTCAGGCAGCTCCCTCTGCTCCAGGGACAGATGAGACACCCTTCAGACCAGACCAGATTGGATTAGATTGTCCAGCAATCAGTTTTGGACTAGATTGTCCAACACTTTGGCTGCCTTCCAGTTCCACTGCATAATGAAGAGCAGGTATTTTCCACTTCAACCTTGTCCTTCCTAAACCAGCAGCATTTAAAAGCTGGTGAATCTGCCTAATTTAGCMATGACAATCCATCTGACTTCACTCTTTCACTTTTAGGAATACACATGTTTTGATTTTATCTAAACAAAACAGTTTGTATTGCTGCATTATCTGTGCAGTAAATGAGCCCATAAATATATTAATAAATAGAAAYTTGTGCAAGTAAGGCATTTTATGTGTGATATTTCTTCTCTGGACTTTTTCAATCCAGTACAGTCYTACTAACTGTTGTGATTTATTCTGCAAGTTGAACGAGATCCAGTTCCCGGGGGTATATAATTATGTCTAAAAATTTTTTTCTCTAACTTGATTGCAAGAAGAAGCCTTAAAGTGTAACCGACCCATCTGCATTTTYAAGACTTAAAAACAAGAAGTCAAATGGGGAGATCTCCAAATGAATTGGTAAGAAAARCATCTGAGGGACACCTTGTAAAAGCCCATTTCAGGTTTGTGGATATATGAATGGACAAGTATGCTAATGCTGATATTCCAAGATAGAAGATGGGTCATTTTATCCCTGGAGCCTTGGATCCTATAAGGATTGCTGCTCCTTCCCTAGGAACCCTCGCTTAGCATGATAAGCAGGTCAGGAGCAAATCCAAAATGTGATGAGGTCAAAATTGCATCTTTTGTAATCACATTGTGGTGAAGGGAACCAATAGGAGGCAGCAGTTCAGCTCACAGCAAAGGAGATAATGGCAAAGTATAAAACCTAAAAATAGGGATCCCTACAATGAGAACACCCTCACCCAGCTACGTAAGCAGAGCTGCTCTTCCCTGATCCTTCCTTTCCTGCTGCAGATCTCTCCCACCTCTGCTTGGGCTGCTCAGCTTTACACTCAGAGCAAYCAGAGCACACAGAGGGGTGACGTGTGCCAGACACCAGAACTGGCTGCTGCTTCCTGCAGGGAACTGAAAGGGTGTCCAGCAACTCCCACGGGGATGGCACTGCTAAAATCACTGCTGGGGCCTGCAGGGGTTTGGCCAGAAGTGCAGCACCTCRTCCAGCTAAGGAGAGCAGTTTTGGAAAGACAAGGGTCACCTCAAATCATCAGGCTGGGTATCCTCATGTTAAAAACCCAAGTTTTAGGGTTTTCGCCATCAGTGTATTATCCTTCCCTTTCTTCCTATGGCTAAGGCTTGATGAAGATCCATTTTCCCTTTCCCCATTGCCAATGTCTGTTACTCTCTCATCCTGGTCCCACTTAACTCCAKCCTTATCTTCCCATACTGCAGAACCCACTTCTCCCCAAAAGTGGTTTCATTTCCTCCCCCACTTCTCCCACCACCAGAAACCCTCTTTCCTCCTATTCCCAGCAGAGAGTGCTTTGCTCCCCAGCTGATTTGAATTCCTCCCTCCTTCTGTGGGCGAAGAATCATTCAGAGCAATGGCATTTGAAACTCTGCAGAGAAGGGAGGTAGACTCAGTCCCGAGTGGGAGTGCATATCAAGTACAGTGSTAGTGGGTGCATCCAGCCCCAAGACCACAAGTTCCCAAACTTTCCCAGTTTGTGAACAGTGCCTGAGGGCTGCAAGCTTCCTCCTGGATGTCTGTGCWGATGGCAGCTATCACAGTCAAAACCACTGCCATGTCATATACATGAATATATAACATTTAATATTTAATCTTTATGTATAGATAATCATTATTGTATATATAATTACATGATGCCATTATGGCAGATCATGGAAGATTCAGAAAGAAGTTAGTTAGAAATACTATATGGAAGAAAAGACTGCAAAAAATGGAAAAAACAAAAGGGTTTCTATTCAATTTTAACATCTGGGAGGACRGACTTCTCACCATCAACTGCTTCTATTTCATCAATAATGCTCTTTCTATGAAGAACCATTGAATGTAACATTTTTTAATTCATAGCTCATCAACTACTGCTTTTTCTGCTGAAAGTGGAGTTTGGCTCCTGAATCACCAGCAGAGCCCATTCTGGTTACAGGGTGATTGGAACCAGCAGCCAGAGTCTCACCAAAGCCCATGTCTCAGTGACATTTTCATTCTGAGTCACAATTATATTCAAGGCAAGAAATAAAATTGCCACTGATGGAGGTTCTGCATAATTCTTCATCACCTGAGCACATGAAACAGAAAAGCTACAGAATGAATTCGTCCAGAACTTGGCATGCTTAACAAATGTTGTTTAATGACTCTGTTCAGAACACCTACATGTTTTGTTCCTGTTACTTGTACAGCTCTTACACGTGACAAAGAAACTAATTTTTTAACAGAGGAGGGAGAAGGAGAGAGAACAGCTTATGGGCTCTTTTTTTTACTCAGTATAATAATAGTAATATGGGGTTCTATACCATCTATGTCTCAGTGACTTCTTTTAAACATGTTTAGCCTATAATTAAAGGATATTTTTTCTTATTGCCAACTCCATCAGCTCACACTGACATCAGAAAACCCAACAGTGTTCTGGCTCACATTTCATCACCAGTAAAGAATTTTGAAAACTGATTTTTCCTCTGTGTGGATGAAGATAATCCTTAAAATTATGGCTTTGGTTGTGCCCCGCAAAGAGGCTGCAGCACATACGTGCCCCACCAGTCCTGTATGYACTGGACATGAATCAGAGAGTCCCAGACTGGTTTGGGTTCGAAGGGATCTTAAAGTTCATCCAGTCTCACCCCCTGCCATGGACAGGGACACTTTCCACTATCCCAGGTTGCTCAAAGTCCCACCCAACCTGGCTGTGAACACTTCCAAGGATGGGGAAGCCATTCCAGCCACAGCTTCTCTGGGCTGTAAAAGAACCTTTGCAAACAGATGTCAACTTGCCTTTTTAGGAAAGTCACCTCTTAGATTGAAAAATCTACTTAAAACCAATAAAACTTCTGTTTTCCTTTGGCCATGCTTTTTCTGTGTCTGATCCTGCCACAGTTCAGATTCCCATGGTATAATTAAAGAGACCAACAAGCGACAGAGAAAACAAAATACGTGTAAGTGTTAAAAAAATATAAAAGTTTTAAAGACAAAGGTTCTTTTAGAAGCTCATTTTTAAGTSAACTGACATTGCAGTTTTTCTCACTTGAATTTCAGACAGAGGCCAGCAAAATTTACAGTAACAAACCCTTTAATTCTCACTCCATTCAGAGAATGACTCAGCACTGCAAGGAAAAGCAGCCTAAATGTTGTGAAGTTTTGACAAACCAGCCGAGGAATGAGCAAGCAGGAGTCCAACGTGGAAGCATTCACAGAGTTTGCATCTGAGGAAAACTTTGCTGATCACATTTTGGAGGTGGTTTGTCACAGGGCAGCCTCAGTGCAAAGTGAAATCCCATGTGTGTATCGAATCCAGTGCCAAAGAATTCCCTTCTGGGTATAAAACCAGTTAAAGAATTCCAGGAAGCCCTTCCTTACAGAGGAAGCTACTTCAAAATCCCCAAATGCATTCCAAAAAACTRATTTTCCTTCCACATTTCTCAATCTCAGGCACCTCTTTCTGCCTTCAGGGTGCCTCASCACTATTTTCAGAGTTCTCATCTTTGGTCCTGAGGAGCTCACCAGCCCAGCCTCCACTTGTCTCCAGCTTGGGATGACTTGTGCTGCTCCCAGATACATTTCTTGATATCTGCTATATGTATCTGCTATATGTATCTGCTATATGTATCTGCTTCCCAGATACATTTTCTTTGATAACCTGCACACCGAGATAACCCTGGGTTCCCTTCTTGCATCTCCTGACAGATCTGTCCATTTGTCCAGCTTCTGGAGGAGACACTCTGAGAGCAGGAATGGAGGGGTCAGATGAGGGGTATCAGAGATAAGGAAGATGCCAGGAGCTGGGGRAGGGCAGGGGGAAGGGGAAGAGGTTACACAGGACCAGAGGCTGGAGCTGATCACCGTGGAAGATGCTCTGGGGTGAATTTGCAGTGTGGGCTGCAAACCTCTGTGACAGCACAGTTGGGAAACCTCAGTGAGAATCCCTTCGGTTTCTACACTTCACATACAAAAAGAGCATAAATATTTTTCTTCCTCTGGCTAATTCTTATGCAAATAGAGGGAAGTTACAAGTTGTAAGAAGCTGCTGCTCCMCCACCCAGGTTCACATCAAGTCTCTGCCTCACAGACACCAAAACAAGAACACGTCGTGTCTGGGAAGAAAAGCTTCATTCCAGAYCGGGGCTGATCACAGACAAAAGCTGGCATAACCTCAAATCTCCAGGAGAAGCCATCAGGGGACACTAAGACTGATCTCTTCCTGTGCCTATTGCAACACATCTGTTTGGGCTGGGATTGCAGACCGTCCCCTTTYTGACAAACGTCAGCAAGCAGCGTGTGCTCCTGAAGGCTTTTACATCTGCGTCCGACTCACRCTCGCTCCAGAGGTTCCTGTTTCATATCCTGTTCTGATTGCTCTGTGTGTATCATGGACATTAATTTCAAGTACACACAGGGGCAAAAACGATTGTATAAAGATTATAAAGTCGGAGAATTTGTTAGGGGCCAGTTTGGGGTTAAAATCACACTCCCACTACATAAATGCACATGGATACTCAGCACAACTGCTTGTATTTCAGAGGAAAGTTATAGCACAAAAATAAGAAATGTTCAATGCCCAGCAAGCTTCTAATGTGCACCTTCAGAGACTTTCTAATTTTCAGAATCCTTACCAATGTTACAAACTGACTGCTAGAATGAGCACTTTCCCCTATCCCAGTAAAGTCCATTGGTGTAAATCCTTCAGGGGCAGTGAACTCTGTGAGATGGGAACAGTGAGCAGTAACAGATAAAAGTGCTGGAAGAGAAACATTTCTCTCAAACAGTTAAAGTGTGTTGTGGAACTTTGAAAACCTTGTGTTTCTTACCTTTGGGAGATATTTTGATTTCTAACAAACGGATATTTTGATCTCTAACAAGGCCGCCCTTCTGCATGGACACAGCTCTGACAGGGAACACAGGCCTTTTTGCCATCAGAGAGCTCCTGTGCTGCCTATTGCTGCAATTCCAGACAGCAGAGTTGGGATTCCAGGCTGCTGTGGGGCGTCCTCAGCTCCCACCCACAGAGACTCAACACACAATTCTCTGCCGACATGATTTTTCCCACATCTACCCCTGTGCTGGGCTCTAATCCAGGGAAGTTAAAAACCCTCCCCCATGACACCCACTCAGCACTACAGTATCTGTTTCCCAACCCTTCTGATAAGTGTGCCTGTTATTCTGTGCTAATCCTGTCCCAAACACACCTGCGTGCCCTGAAATGAAACACCAAAGGAGAACCAAACTAAGCATTTACCTGCAATGAAGTTCTCCCAAAAAAAACCTACAAAAAATTGTTCCAGTCAAAACCCAACAAAGCATTACAGCTCCTATCTGTGCTCCTTAATAGCAGGGAGCCTGCCAGGATATTCAAGTGCTAAACACAGCAGTCACACAGAAATATTTCCTGCAATGAAACACCAAGGGCAGGTTGTTTGGGGCAGGTTGTTTGGTTCCGTTTTTCATTCTGCAGGTTACAAATGTTTTGACAAACTTATCTGACTTGCAATCAGTAAAMAAGCAAGTCCTAAGACACTGGATGAAGGAACTGTATTTCCCTGATAGAAATACTTTTSCATGTCATCCCCAAAGGGAATGTAAGTCCTCAGTGAGTAACACACCAGTCCTACTCCTATGGCCTACTCAGTTAGGCTCAGGTTACCCAAATCCACTGAGCAAGGACTGCAACACAGTTACTGCTGCTTCTCAGAAAAATCTGAGCATGGTCCAGATTCTCTGAGTTACCTGGTTGATGCTGTCTCTCACTGTGCTACAGATGTGCTCCTGTGAGCAATGCTTACACCTCCTGTCAGCTCTGAAAGAGCAAGAGTAGGGAATATCCATGGAAAAGACTMATGAGTTCCTATTTCAAGTTAATCTCCATTGACAATCAGCATTTTGGGCTTTAGGATGCGCATGCATTTCCTCTCTGAGACAATGTGAAGATCTTATTTCTTCCAACTTTCAGTATCAGATGTGCCCTAAAAAAACCCTGAATTGTTTCAATACCAACATAAGGATTCTTCAGACTGAGRAAGAGAAAGGGAGGGCTGTATATCAACATGAGAAAAATAATTGCTCCTTAATCACTGGTTCTCCTTAGAAACTTAGAGGAGGTTGTTTTGTGTGCAAAACACTGCACYCTGGGAGCATGAAACCCCTCTGAGTTCACTGCAGGCACAGCAGATCCAAGCAGATCRTGGAGATGGTTATTTGGATATATTTATAGCACCTCACAATTCAGAACAGGTTGAAGACTGAACATGCAAATAAATTCATCTGAGGAATCAGAGAGTAGAGTTTTTTCGGTCACCAAAAATGCTCTGCAATTTTTCATCTTCATTTATGTCTGCTTTTCTGTCTCCTAAAAGAAATCTCAAATAGAGCTTGTATATTTTCTGTTTCTAATGTACTTTATAAAGAACTGTGAAGATTTTACACTTCCCTGAATATGACCTGAAGGTTTCAGATTTATGCAGACAGAAATCACTGAAAATACTCCATTAAAGATAAATTAAGTGACTACAGAATCAGATATAATTAATATAGTGTGTCCTCATTCTCCAAGGAGGGAAAAAARAGAGGGATTATCACCATGAAATATCAGCCATGGATTAGACAGAGAAAGAAAGAAAAGGATTAAAAAGTGGATTGTGGCTCTTGGTCAGATACGCATCTTTAGTGGAGCAAATTTCACCTAATAAGTCATTTTTCCTCCATCACCAACCACTAATCTCTGGTAACTGTGTTCCAGGTTATGGACTAGAGTGGGAATCCATGGAAAATGCATGAGGGTGCAGATCCTGGATACCTGTATTTGTGATGCTGTTGACACAGCAGTGGCTCGGGGTGCTCCTGCTCCAGCCGTGTTTCCTGTTTCTATAAACATGCTCTGTTTGAAAAGGGGCTACTCTGGGCACACGTGTGCACTTTATGGCCACTTCTGTGCCAACATAAATCAGCCCCAAATGCCATCTCRGTGACATAATGTAAGACTTATGCTTAAGGGAGTCCACATCCATAAGTGAGTGGGTTCCAAGGTAATAAATTTGAGGACTCCACTTGCATTTCAATCTCCAAACCAGACAGGCTGCCCCGTGGTTCCCTTGGCWTTTTTGCCTCAGACTCCCCAAATTTCACTCTTCCATTTCCTTCACTTCCTCACCTTTCAGGGTCAGAGTTTAACACTGCAAAGGGAAATGAAACAGAGAAAAACAAAACAAAACAAGCTGTGAAGCAGATTAAAACCACATTTGACATCCAGAGCTACATGGTTCCTTTTTCAGCTGCAGGTATAAAGTAGTAATAATTTTGCATCCACAACTCACAGTGTAGGGTTGTGTTTGGAAAAAAAAAAGGAGGTTTTCTAAGTGCATCTTTGCTCAAAAAAAAAAAGTCATGGCTTTTTAAATGTATTCTATTTAATGGTCAATTCAGCTGATTSCTTAATTGCTCTTTTTTATTGCTTAGAAATGGTCTGGGAAGTAGAGAGAAACCCTCTTACACTTCCCTCCACTCTTGGTGCTCTAAATGCACGGTCTCTGAGGGGAAGATGTTTGCAAAGRGAACCACAGAAATTGAGAAGATGGACCTGCCAAGTGCCTTCTCCTGAGCACCAAGAGAATTGCCACCAGCCCATGGCTCTTGCAGAGCTCCTGCTCTCACTGCACTGCTCAGCACCATCCATCTGCTCAGAGAAACTCACTCAAAGACAGAGTTCAATTCCTTTCCCAGGAAAATCAGAAAATTAACTCCTACTACCTTCTGTGGAGGCTGGATCAAATGTAAATGAGGAGACATGCAATTAGTCATGGGATAAAATGGCCCATAGGATTYAGGAGGAGAGATGCTTTACAGGAGGTAATTAGCTTTTGCTTGCCCAATTTATCCACATTGCCCTGAGTCAGTGGGCATGAGGCCAYTTCATGGGATCAACCCTGAGCCAAGGATTCCCATGTTTCCCCAGCAGAGAAAGCTGGAACTGTTTCACAGAGCCAACACAAAGGTTCTTAGCTTGGTCCCACATTTCTTCCTCTAAGGCTCTCCCAGCTCAYGAGGAGGTCACAGGGATGACCCTGCAGATCCCAATCCATTCTGAAACTGCAGCGTTCCCACATTTGTTTGTGCAATMCTGCTGCAGAACCTGTTTCTATCAGACAGCCTGATTAAACCTTCATGCTTTTTAAGGAAGACAGGATAGTGATGATGTGGACATTTCCAATGAGATCTCCTCTGGTTCATTTTAAATATTCAGCCTCACTTTCCAAAGGATTTCAGTTTTGTTTCTGGCTTAGTCTGATGAGTGTGTAACCCATGCTGGGGCAGACTCAATATTTAAAGTACAGATTTCTGGGACCTTATGTAGAGGTCATCATTCCAGCATGATCAATTTAGAATGAAGGAATATGAGAAAACAGTAAAAGAGGTCAGACTTCATTAACCTAGTGAGAAATCCCAGAAAAAAAAAACAAAAAAACAAAAAAAACCAAACATAATTAACAGCATGCATAAGAAAGCAAGACAGGGACTAGTCTTACCTGGTGAATAAATATTTTAGCTAAACTTTTACTAAACTGCTAACCAGGCAGAAATGAAAGAGCTTCCCTTCCAAGTGGATTGTTTCATTCCTTCTTCTTTCTTATCTGGGACACAGAAAATCAAAGTTCAAAAACCACTGCCATGGTTTTGAAAATCTAATGTAATTTGCTGAACACCAGTGGATTTTTCTACAACACCTTAAGTAAACGTGCAACACTTAGCCATGATTATGGAGATCTGAGGGAGGAACAAGATTTTTCTTTTTTACACTTGGAATTCTTCCTCTGTACTTGCCTTATGTCTCAGGAGATTTAAACAGAGGGGGGAAATGTGTCTAAGGGAGCTTTTCACAAAATAAAATGTGCGTGTGTACAGTCACAGAAACAAAAAAAACATGCAGAGAGTTGAGTTTTTTATAAGAATCTCCTTTAGAAAAGAAAGATTGCATGATTTTAATGTTTCTGTAAAGATAAATGAACCAATAAAATAATTGAACAAAGCCATTAAAAAAGATGAAACTTCCCAGGTACTATTTGAGTTAATTCATGGTCATATTGGACACTCTTGCTCATGTTCAGAGTTTAAAAGAGTGGCTTTGGAGATCAGAGGTGAAACAAGCAGCTTTTCAACACATCAGCCCAAATTCAGAACTGAATTCTTCTGCCACAAGGCAAATGGATGATTCTTCCAACCTGGAGAGGGAAGAATCCTGCAGGGATCAGCCCCAGTTAATGCAGGAACAAGAAAGATGAGAGTGGAGGAGACAAAATGARTGTGCAAGTAGGAAGGAAACACAGCAGAGACTGGAGGCTTGTCTARAGTTTTTGAGTTATTAGGAAAATAGATGTTTTCTATCACACCCTGTCTCTTGCTTTAGTAAYCATTTTGCAACTTCCAAATCTTTATCAGCCAAAACAAGAACAACACCATACTTTGCACGTGATGGTGTAACGTGCTAAACTGATTGGATGATACCCTGTGCCAGATTAGGGATCTCTCTGGTCCTTCTTGTGTCTGTGGTTGCAGCCACGCACAAAAATGTAACAAAGAAGTAAAAGGAAGTTTGCAATAGGCAGCTATGGGCAAATCAGCCCACAAGAACTTACTTACTTCTGCCTAAAAGTCAAAGCCTCATTTGCACTGTGAAGAAATTCCTGKGCCTTACACAACTCTTAATGATTTTCATCCCTTGCTGTAGTCACTGTAAGCATCCTCATAAACTGGATAAATGCATCTTTTGCAGAGTTCTCTTCTTCGTGGTGATTTTGTGGCAATTAATTTCTTTTAGGATCCAGATACCTTTCCARGATGCCTTAATCAACAGCACATCCTGGCTTGACCACAAAGCTCCTGAAATTTGCATGTGTTAAGTGCAGACTGCAATAATTCAGAGAGGTGTCCACAGGAGGAGGCAAAAATGCCAGAATTTCCTATGCTGGGGTAAACACGCCACACATTTGGGAAGAGGAGGTTTGAATCCAGCCAGTTACTGTTCCTTACCCTGGTGCACCACCATCCACCCATCCTGGGACACCTTCATGCCCACCTTCCAACTGCCTCTGGAATGGGATTCTGGCTGCAGGAAGTCCTTCAGTGAAGAGTGAGGGATGAAAGAAGTGGGAACAGAACAATTGCATGGATACTCCCAGAAGTTKTGCTCTTGGGGACAAGGGGCAAAGAGCCTGAACTGGTGGTTTTAAATCAGGGGAAGAGGTGGAACAAGCCTTAAGAGTATGTGGGAGGACCTGGGAAATTAAAGCAGAGAATTACTGCACAGAACCAGAGATCCTTTGGTCAGCAAAGGATCACGCAATTATCCAGGAATGAAATCATGGCTCGAGCAACAACTTTGTGCCACAATTGAATCCAGTGGGGAGTAGACATGGAAAGGGTGGGCTCAGCCTGGAGTTTTCACACTTAGGAGCACAGGCAGGGAGCCCAGCTAAAGAGCTGAGGGCGAGTGATTTATGAGGACAGAGCTAAATGGTTAAACAAGTAAGGGCAGACATAACAGTCTACAAATACCCACAGGAATAAATGCCAAGGAGTGTGAGGAATTTTTGGAACAGCAAGATAAACTTCCCAAGAATAAGGTGCAGTGGCTTGTGACACACTTGCCCAAGCAGCTGAAGTTTTGCTGGGCAAAGGATGAGCGAAGGAAAGGCAAGGAACAAACCTGTGTTGTACAACAGGTGAAAGGGATTGTTCAATTCTGTTCCAGGTAAGTTCCAAGTCTCCATCACCAGAGAAGCTACTGGCAATGTCCAGCAAGGTAAAAGAGTTCGAGACAGGATTTTGGAGCCTTCCTGCAGCTGCTCTTCCCCTTAGGATTCTTTTGTTAGCAGCAATTACAAATGTGATTTAATCCAGACAGTTTCAGGTTGATTGTGCAGATGAAGAAGTCACACAGCTACTATTGCACAACAGCACTCAGAGCTAGAAAAGCTGTCCACCACAGCAGTGTCAYCACAATTAACATCCAATTTGCCCTGGATAAAAGATGAGTGTTAAAATTGCACCTTATCTCATGCCCACTTGAGCCCCTGAAMCAGCTCTTAACAAGACTTGAAGTTTGTTTTGAGCTGAGCACCTGCRTGAAGGGTGAGATCCAGCCCAAGGTCGTGTTTCAGGGAGGGAAAGATTTCAGCAGGAGGCCTGGGGGATGTGCCTGATGCTCCACATGAGGGAGAAGAGCTGTTAGGGCTACACTGAGCAGRAATGCAAGGGAAAGGGAAGGAATGCAAAGCAAAAATTGAACAAACAAAAAGGACMTTTGAGTTTTGGTTCACAGCRTGGCATTGYGRCTGTGGCAGGGTCAGGAAAAGAGACARCAARGTAGAAAAGGACAATGGGATTGGCWCTGAATCCTTCAGATTGCAAAATTATTGCCTAATTAAAGGAAATCAATAAATGTAAAGGGGAAAAAAGAAACTCATGAACGGTCCTGAATTATGGTATGGGGGAGAGGAAAGGGATAAAACAAACCAAAGGCACAGTCACAGGAAACAAATGTAGCCCTRAGATACCCTCTAATCTCCCTCTTTTCTGACAGATGTCCCATTCCCAGTCCCTGGGGRTTGGTTTGTGCACTCAGGAGGGTAAAGCAGTTTCCTTACTTCCTGCCCTGATTGAGACACTGGATCACCAACATGGGGTGTTGCTTAACTCAGGGCAGGAACCTCCTTCTCACTTAGCCCTGACTCCTGAAAAACAATCCCGGTGCTGGAGTTCAGTAAAGAGGAGCCACACCACTCCCATGGTGAGGAGGGGACTGAGAGAAACCAGGGAAGCTGCAGGGGATTTATTGTGGCTGAGCACCTTTAGGTGGTCAGGGGATGATGGCTTCGAGGTTTCAGCACATGCACAGAATCAAACTCATTGCTAATATGTTCTAAAAATAAAAGATGGATTTCAGAACTATCTAACAACAAACTGCACTTTATCTCCCATTTTAAGGCTTGGAAAGAGCTGGCCATCCTAGGGAGAAATGCCACTTAATGTCAAAACAACATTTCAAAGCATTTAGGAGATTTAGGTGTTGATTAATGAGATATTCAGGTTCACAAGCCAAAGAAGCCGGGGAATTCTTTTTGCCAAAGGTTTACAAGTGGCAGGCAAAAAATTCCTGAGGAAGAAAGACCTTGTAATTAAATCCTTAACTTGAGATTCAGGTTCTTCTTCTCACCTTAATGCCTWAAACACAACAAGAGGTGCCTTATATATTTGTAAACACTGTGTTCCTTACAGGGACAGGATACAATGTACAATTCCCTGGCCTTGGCAAATTGTCAGGAGCCTACAGTGGGAGGAGCKGCCTGATTTGCAGTAGTGTCATTCCTGTGGTAAATATTTCTAAGAAAATTCAGGTAGTGGCGTGGAATCCCAAATTGTGCCAGGGAGAGATTTTGAGTCTGTTATGCTTGTTTCCTTTACTGAGGAAGAAAAGTGTTTTTCACCTCCCACACTTCTTTGTGGCTTTTTCTCCTCAAGGTTTTTTAGAAAACTGTGAGCAGGAAGCTAAAACAATTACCTGAACAGACCCAAACAGTCTGTAAACTCTGACTCTCCCAAAGAAGCATTTTTTGATGTACAACAACTTCCAGTGAGGGAGACACCTTCTGCCCTTTATTTCTGTGGGGTGTTAGAAGACATCACACTGAAAAGTGAGAAAAAAAGAAAACAATCCTTCCAGTGAATCTTTACTTTTGTCTGGAATCCTTTTCTCGATGTTTATGGCAACCCATAAAGTTGCTGAAACACGCCTGCTGTATTTTTAATTGTCATTTTAAATGCCAAAACCCAGAAGYCTTGCTTATATTGTATGTGAACACAGTGTCTGCTTATGTTCAAACCCTCAGGCGCTTKAAATAACTCCACTGTACACAGAGAACGCTGTTCATTTTGTTTTTACAATTTTTGCCCGTGCAGAAGGAGCTCTAAGGTCCTGAGAACAGAAATGTGCGTTCATAAGCAAGGAGAGAGATCACAGCTGGACCTTACCTGAGCCTTGGATCACATTTCTGCAGCGGCACGGCCGAAAAAGCCGCTCATTTCTGCGTTTGATTTACAAGAGCCACAAGTGGAACAGCACATAGTAGACTTACTGACGTAAGGCACAGGTGAGTGCACGGCACAGGTCCACCTCTGTGCCTGATCCACAGGGAATATCAGGCTGTTTCAGCCAGACTTTAGAGCCCTTTCTGCCACAGCCCTGCAGGAACCCGGCCTGAACCCTGGTGTTAGTAAAGGTGGCAGCTGCCATAACAGACTTGTGTGTAGCTTACAAATTTGGGGCATGAAATGGGGGTTTTTTATTGATTCCAATGAGTTTTGTACCAAGCCTCCATTGTTCTGCCCTAAAGAATAAACCATTAGAGAATTTATAAGCTAATTTGTTGGRTTTTTTTTTCTTTYAAGGATTAAACAGGAGCAGATCGTAATTTCCTTTAAATGCATCTATTATTCATGAGCATTCAGTAAGTTTTATTACGGGCTTAAAAACAACAGCATATATATCTTTATACTCAATTCCAATCTCCTACATGGRCTGAGAAACTCACATTTTATGTTCAGTTGTGATTGACCATGAAAGTCAGAGGGTATCACGTGTTCCCTGAGTAAAGACACAGACAGGTATCTGGCCAATGTTCATTTTTCACRTTAGTTTTCTGTAAATAATCTTACATGCAATTTTGCCACTTCCTCTCTGCAGGAATCTCTGGGAGTAGGTTAGCAAACTGTGGTTTGCAGAAAGCTGACACACAATATTTATGAACAGAGAGGAAGTAAATGAATTTCAGTGTTTGATTTAACATTGGAGAAAATCTTTTTGCAGTATTTAATCATCCACAGCAACAAGAGGAGGTASAGTCCCACCCCTAGCCCGGACTTATGACCAGGAAAGCAAAATTGTGCTGAGTTAGGACTAAAAACAAGGGGTCAAAGAAAGAGACACTTCATTTCTCAGTGTCCATCCCATAATGCCAGCCTTGTGACAGCTGCCACTATTTGTAAAACGTGCAGAAGAGGGATGGGTGGAGAAATGAAGCCACAYACACAAGGCAACACCCTTTTTAAACAAGCACCACTTTTTGCGATGACCTGTACAAGGGTCATTTGGGGTTTTCCTCCCCTTGGAGTCTGGGTTTCCTGAGAGGAAGGAGAGCTGAAATACAGGAACCAGTGGCTGCACACCATTTCCAGCAGCACAGGAGACCTGCCTCATTGACAGAGGTTTAGGAACCACATCTGAATCTCCAAACTTCCTGGTGTTCTCCCTTTGAAAGGAGGGAAGACGGGGGAGGACATGGGTGGAGAAGGTGAAGAGGTGGTTCTGTCCTTTGAAAGGCCTTGCAAACACAGCAAAACCGCTCCCAAACCCTCAAATCCACCAGGAAAATGTGTTGTGATGCAGTGGGAAACACAAGGAGATGTTTCAGCTGAGAAAACGTGCTGGGCTAGCATCACACTTGTGCTTAAAAAGCTGTTTATAATAAACAACAATTACTTACAGTATCGTGACAAGGTTGTTAGAGGACTGAGATACTGCAGAGCATCTGGTTCATCTGGGTGAGCCCTGGAAAACAGTGTCAGGTATCAGCAAACAGCARCAACAGATGGAGTTTTTGTGAGGCTGTTGGAACAGGAAGAAATGCTCAAACTCTGATTGCTGGGCCATTCTGTGATCTAATCMTGGCCAGGGAGAAGAAAATCTTCCTCTCATTAGATCTGATAAGAGAAAAACTTCAGTTCCTTAGATAAGAACATCAGTTTGGCTGGGCTATGTTGCAGATCCCTTTCAAAGGGTTAATGGGACCCCAGAGATAATAAATGGATTAAGCAGCTGTGTAGGTGCTCRGGAGATGAATATAGGTTGATTTTTCACAAACTTAACCTATGCAGAGTGAGTCATAATTTGCACCTTGCGTCATTCAATAAATGGGTCTTTTAAAAGTCAGCCCACTGTGAATGGGCTGTGAGCTCTCCCAAAGCAAGAATCCTGCTCTGCTGCCCACAGGAGGATCAAAAAAAGCTCTTCTCCCTAGGTGACAGTGTGATGGCAATAATAGGGACCAAACAAACAACTCTGTGTTTGTGGGTTTGCCACACCGCTCTTAAAAGGTCAAAAGGTTTTGGCTGAAACAACTSTTTCTGCTTCATGAAAGATGAATTCTTAATAATCAATGTGTATTAATCTCATTGCTGCTCCTGCTGTGCCTTGCAACGCTGATTTTTCATTCAATTATGCCTCGCACCAACTTTTTAATTAATACCTATGTCAGGAAAACCTTGAAAGTTTTGATAAATAACATCTGCTTTTGTGCCTTTCAACCGTACACTTCTGTGAAAAGGAAATGTTTCTATTTTGTAGTGAGCCAGGAGAAAGAAAAKCAAGTAGAGAGGAGGTCTACATGTTCACAGGGACCTCAGCACTGAGCAGACAGAATAATCATCTTTTGTTGAATACGAACATAACGAAAAACAAATCCAACAATACCCTTTTGTTCTGAGCAAGAAAGGCAGGGCTTTAATAGTCTTTAAACGAGATAGAAAATTTCCATCCAAATGGAACCATGGAGTAGGTAGACACATTACAATGTTTTGGAGTTCAGTGATTACATTTAATACTGTGCCAGGCACTGATTAGTTGATGAAGGGCGTTCAAAACCAGAACAGAAACAAGGGAAGTGTGGCTCCAGTTTAGATCTGGGCCTCCCAAGCAGTTTGGTGTTCAGCTTTCTACTTTAATAACAGTGTCAAACAAAAAAAAAAAAAGGTTTGATTTGATTTATTTCCCTAAGGAAACTCAGTACAATTRTAAACACAGGCTGGCTGATACTCATTCCTAAACTTCAGCATTCAGGGTCAGATCCAAGAAAAGATCTGAGGTACCAACCTAAGCACAGAAGCACATCCTTTTGTTCAGTWCTTTCCCAGCTCACTACCTCACTGCCTGCACTCAGGGTACTGATACATGTAAATCCCATTAGTAGGCACTGAATTTTCCCAAATCACTATGAGGACACCCCTAATGAAGGCTTCTGAGCCACAGCCTCAGAGTTGGGTGCCCATGTCCCTTGTGGATCTTTGAGTGCATTGAACCCCCTGGCGAGCSCAATATGACCCATTGTCCTTAACACCACACAATCATGACCAATCCCCCTGGAGAACAGGAGCAGAAATCCCTTTTAACTTGGCTGTGGCCTCCTCTCCTGAGCCAGCCCAACCCAGGCCACGAGCACGTGATGCTCTGAAAAGTCACAGCACAACCTGAGCCCTGTGGATAAGGTGGATCAAGTCAACCTCAGCAAAGACTTCACCAGCTTTGGAGAGGATGAGCAAATTCATCTCCTGGGTTTATCAAATGGAGAATTATGCCCTAAATTTCGATCAGAGATCTTTGAAGGAAATAAAACTTTCACTTCACTTTCTGCCATCCATCTCAGTGTCTGAAGTCCTAGGTAAGACTCACTTAAGTCTCACAAAATATAAGGAAACTTAAGCTGAGATCTATGTTCTGTAGAAGACATGCCAGGTCTTTTCTTCTTCCTTCCTTGTCATCAACTATTCCTACCATCCAAGCGAAGGCTATCATCATTGTAATTTGAAACAAGTCCTCTTGCATTAATACCTATTTTGGACCAGACCTGCTCTTTGCTGCCTTAGTATAAATCTCTTGTCTTTTCATGGACTTTCTCCAACTCTACTCTGGTCTAAGCAAGATCAAAATTTATTTTGGTGATAATTTGCAGGGTTGTGCTAAAGGTCAGCATTGTGCAGGCCACACATCTTGGTGAAATCTCATCTATTCAAGGGGGAAAGGATTTATAGTTATGATTTAGTGTAACAGTAACATGATTTTTTAAAAAAAATTATAACTTGTAGATAATTTCGCAAGCTTCTCCTTGAAATTTAAAAACCCATCCATCAATTAACAATAATTAATCATCAAGCATGTTAAGTATTCAATAGAAGTGTGGATATGGCACTTGAGGACATGGTTTAGTGGTGAACAGAGTGACAGTGCTGGGTTGACAGTTGGATTTGATGATCTCAGAGGTCTTTTCCAACCTTAACAATTCCATGACTCTATATTATGTGTGCTAAGTTAGCTGCAGCTTTCCCTACAAGAAAGGAAAACAAAAAAGTCTGGGAAAAACTGTGTTGGAGTCTATTTAACACTTCAAATGAGTGCTTGTGTAAAGCTCCTCTCGGAATCCTCCATCACAGGCAACTTYCCTGACTGCCAGAAGGCCTGGGAGCTTTTCCCATCAATGTGAGAAGYGAGAGATTTGCACCTTAAGAAAAATTTCCAACTTATCCTTCAYGTATTATTTGTGCTCCAGGTGGTGGTAAGACATAAATCCTGGAAGCTCTCTCCACAATGGTCGAATGCCAAGAAATGGAGCAGTTTACTGGAACAGCAGCAGTTTCTGCTGTCTTTGCAATGCCAGTTTCAACTAGGAAGGTACAATATTTTATATTCTGAGAAGCTGAGCTAGACCATTTTGGCAAAAGAGTCTGTCTGCCTGYCGAGGGTGGGGTAGGTATTTACTATCTCTATAATGACTTCCTACTGCAAGTGGGTCAGGTAATTCAAATAACTCGCCAAAACTGCCCTTGGTGGAGTCTGGTGAAGTCTCGCCTGTAAGTAAATAGTCCCCGAGCTGCAGAGGGCACATCCTCTGTCATGTGATGTCTCAGCCGCTTCCTGGCACTGCCCCTCCAAAAAATCCTTTGCTTTATCTCCCTCCCATTGTAACAGTTTCACCGCTGAGCTGCTGCTGCTGCACTTTCTGCTGTCAGTRGCCTGTTGTGAACTGGAAAAATACCTGCTGAAAAGACTGGTCAGGTACTGAAGTGATACCAGAGGCTCCTCCTTTCTCTGCCTCTGTTGTGGGCAACTATCCAGTTTGTCAGTTTTGCTTATCCAGCTCCAAAACCAAAGGTTTCAGCATCTGGGCTGCACAAATAATCAGGTTTTAAACAATAACTGCAGCAGAAGATCAGTTTGTTGCCTGTGATGAGTGCAGTGCTTGGCTTTCCCTCACCTGAGCCTCAAACACATGGCTCTTGTTCATTCTGGTATCTGCAGTGGGGTCAAAGGCATTGTGTGTGTGTGTGTGATGGGAAATCCCAAACTCGGCAAGATCACAGAGGTGCTGCCTTGCAGGGTGGTTGAAAGTTAAAAGGGAAGTATGAAGTAGCTCAAATGGTAAGAAATAACTACCAGCTCCTGCATGGCTCCTGAGGCACTGTGGATGGAAAAGGATGCCCTGTCCACTGGCAAATCAGGGCYRGGAGTKGGACTCTGATGAACCTTGGGAGTCCCCAGGATATTGTATGATCCCATKAAATCTTCCTTTGTGCAAAGCAGCCTCACCTGAGAGCTTCTGGGGAAGGACACAGCCATTGAAAAGATCCTGCAAGCATTTCTTATGTGTTTGTTTGCCAAAACCAGAGTGGCATGGCTTGGTTCACCATCAACATTTTGGGCAATGCTGTTCATGTTGTACCAATTCGCTAAACCAAGTCAACAAAACAAAAAGATGTTCAAAGACTTGTGAGTTCTGGATTAGACTGATGYCTTCTGGGAAACATCTTCATGGATCTTGACAGTTTAGAATAGCTTTTTAAAATAAAAGTTTGGAAAATTAGCCAGTTATTTCACAGATGAACTGTGTTGTCATTAAAAGTTTTGCTTGTCTATCTTTCCAAACAAGCATGCTCCCGTAAAGAGCAAATGAATGTCAGTATTACCCTTAAATGCATTTGAAAATTAATACTGTGCCCATGTGTCACTTCAGAGTACTCTGTTTTGATCTTCTCAAGGTTATCCCTTTGTTTTGCCCCACAAAATGAACCACAGACACAGCAGGGAATGAGTCAGGACACAGAGAGAAGGAGCAATGGTTCCGGAGAGCATGGCCAGTGGGGGCACGGAGTGGAGCTAAGGATGCAGCTGAATGAACAGGGACTGGCACAAAGAGAGAACACTCTTCTGTTAAAATTTTATTTCAGGCTCCTCCACCTTCCAGCAAGGCAAAAGATTCTCTCAGGCTCTGCAACACCCGACCTGACAGACCCAAGTCTGCACTGGAAAGACGTGAGCCACGCAATGCACRCCCTGAGCGGGAAGGTGGCCCACAGGCCCCGGCACTTCTGAGCAGGGCTTTGAAAAGAGTTTCCAAGGGCTCTACACAAAAAGTCCTTTCAAAAGTGCTCCATAAAATACACCTGAAGAAAGCCCGTTAGCTCTGCTCTCTCTGTTTAGCTCAGGTGTTGTTTTTTCACACACAGAAACACATGTACAGACTTAGAGCTCYGTACAATGCCCCACTAAAGGCATCGAGTGCTGGTTATAACTCCATCCAAGATCAACAAGGTCTTTTTCCACAAGCAACCCTTTGTGTTTGGGAAGCCTTTGCCCTGAATTTTACTGTCTCCAAGTCAACCAACAGGTGCTCTGCAGACAAACGTGAGCTATTTAAGTGCAACCTGCATAACAACTTCCCAGGCTGGCAGGGAACCTTAAATAGTAGTTAGGGACTGGAATGGGTAAGTTTTATGCAGACAAACAGAAACACTCCCAACAGGAAAAGAAGGGAGGGGGAGAAGGAGGAAAGGAAAATGATATCTTTCTTGGTTTCCATTTAGTTTTCTCTTTCATATGCTGGCATAATAACCCTCAAAGAAGAGAGCGAGGCTCCCAAAACCAGACACCCTGACAATATGACATTATACAGTGGTTGCTCTTAAAACTTTCCAGTTTTGTTTTGGACAACAACATAATGTGCTGATTGTATGTGGGATATTTTCTCCACTTTTACAGGGCACAGATAGCCTRCACTGCTAATACTGAAAGTGTGTTATTTCAGGCAATTTGACTTATTTTTTTTCCCTGCAGAAAGCACTTTGGGTTAGGAAAAAGAAAAAGTGAAAAAGTTCTCTCAGTTAGATGCCAGATGTGTCATTTAGCATTATAATGCCACACCAGAATTTATAAGCCATACAACTCCTCATTGGTGTTCCATTCCCAGATCAGATTTTTTTTAAGTCTGTTTCTGGGATCAGTGCATTGTAAGACATAAAATGTGATGTTTATCAAACAAAAGTCAGGCCCATTTGAGATGCTATACAATTACYTAAGGGTCAAATACATCCCTGCCTAAGTGTTAAGTTTCCAGGCAGTGAGGGAATTGTATTATTTAGGAGATGGTGGCATTCCTGTAAGTGCCATCATTGCTGCTACTGGGATATTTGAGTCTGCAAAAAACAAACTCTCACCTCTTCTCTGCCCTCTTCTTCCCCTACACAACTACTGGCACYGTGCCTTTTTGTATTTAATCATAACTATTGATATTTGTGAGGCATGGGCAGGAGAGACACAGAAGAGAGATGTTCCTGGGCACTGCTGGTTGTGAAACAAGAGAGGCACAGGGGGCAAGTCGAACCCCTAAAAAGCACCTATGGTATTAAAAGAACAAAAAATAGATTTATTTTTGTTGTGTAATTTTAACACAGGTTATACTGGGCCTGATAACAGAAAAACATAGAATCAGCCATTCCACCTGCCAAAAACAAAATCCACAAAGCACCCTGGATACAGCTGGAGGACAGACACCACCTTCCCACGGGCATTGGGACATTTACAGGGATGTTCAGATCTCTGCATGGGAACTGGCTCTGCTCAYCCCAAAAGAAGGCATCTCTTGTGCACAAATGGCTGGAATTTGATGGCACAGGGAGGGCAGATGAGATCATTTCACCTGGCCTGGCCTGCCAGACAGACTCAGCTCAGCTGGTGCAGTTTTGTTCTTTGAAGACTTGCTCAGTATCAGTTGTGCAACACTTTATCAGCGTGGGCTGCTTCCGTAGATACGGTCGTGACCCCTAAGAGTGGAAAAACTTGTTTTGTTGTAGAGGAGGGATTTTCCTGAATGAGGTTAAATAATATTTATTGAACTAAAGACTGCAGTTTTTGGAGCTGCTCTGGATTGACTTGAGCATGGGTGAGATATTTCATCTTTTCTTTCAYCTGCTACAATGCAGAAAATCACTGTCTGCTCATTTTTGTATTCCTTCAACCTTCAGACCAGAAACTCAGAACTGGCTTTCTGGATCCCTTGATCCTTCAGACAGAGAAATCTGACAATTCCTCAAACCACAGGAAACTTAAAAATAGCACTTGTTCCAGCACAGCCACACATTGTTGTTCTTGAAATCTGGGTTAGAAAATACTTACAGAGTCTCTGAAAGAGAGAGGCCTGAAGCAGAACGTCTCTATTACTGCATTCCTTTATTTAAACAATTAACCCTGTGAATAGAAGAGCTACTGAGACTGGATTTGCTGTTGTTTTTGTGCCTTAAGACTAATTCCTACATGGATTCCCCAGTGTCTAGTAAGTGTTTTACCTCTGCTGCAAAAGAGGAGGAGAGGGGGAGGCACTAAAAAAGGGAGACACAAAGCCGGCCTGTGCACTGTATTCAACTTTTTGTTTTCATTAAACATCCACCACTTTATTTTCAAGACCTTTACCCTTAATTTGAAGAACAGGTTGAACAGTTACCGGAGGAGAAATCCAGGCATTTCTTTATGCTCTCTGCCCTGCAAGTTTATCATCTAGGGAAGCAGGTGCTGGTGACAGTTGTGCAAGAACCCACTGGAGTGTTCTACAAAGAACTTTTTAGAATTTCTTTTAGGAAAGGAGGACAGAGATCTCACCCAGCACTAATCAATAGCTTCTACTGAATGCAGCAATTTTGTATTTATTTACCCTTCACCCTCACACTTCAGGGGMCAACCATGCTGTTTCCCCTGGAGGAGAAGACTCTCAGACTAATCTAAATTGATTAACAGCTCCAGACTTGAACTCAGGTGGACGTGACTCCAGAGTGCTCCTCCCTGTTGAACATGCCCACTGAAGGGATTTATTAGCCCACACAGCAACTGCAGCTGCCTCCTTCCTCCCTGCTGGAGCACACCTGGATTGAGGGATCTCTCTGGCCAGCACAAAACCACTCCCTGTTGGTACAGTCTAACAAAACAATGGAAGTAGAGCAATAGTTGTGTCACCTTAATCCAGTGCAGGGACCTACAMTTACTGAATATGCATCTGCCTTTTTTAAACAGCCCCTCAGTATCTTCTCTTGCCCCTTTTTACACACCAGTTGCAATATTTGGATAACTTCCACTGCATTTTCAATTACAATCTGCTTGTGAAAAGCCTACAGTGTCTTGTTCATAATCCTTTTTAAATGCAGACTTCAACCAGGCCTGYAAGTGTCCAGACAGAATTGACCCAGAGTTAAGAGGCTGTGATCTGCAAATGAAGTTTCTTTTCCACTGTAGGTGGATCAGTATGTGTTTGGGAATRAAACTGCTATCTTTTGGGAATGTTCCCAGTTAACTCCATGCTAACCATATTTGATTTGCTTGGTTCTGCTTCAGGAACTGAAAGTAGCTTGGCTCCAACACTAAATAACTGAGCAGGAAATAGCAGAAGGTTTACCATATACAGGCTGGCCAGGGGTGGAGCGACAGATTGAACTAAAAATACAGCAAAGATTGGTTTGGGGAGATTCAGATTGGTTCCAATTTAATTAGGAGATATACAAGCTCCCAGTGCTGGTGATTAAGTTATCTTCATTGAAAACACATTGACATATTCAAATGTCACTGTGCTTCAAAAAGGGAAGTGTTGAGACATAAAAGCTTAATGCCCTAAAATGAGGATCTGGTCAAAAAATGCTTTCTGCACTTTGTCAGCCWGTCCCCAGGCCCTGCAGCAGGCAGGGTGCTTCCTCTGCCCCATCCCACACACAAGTAAGGGTTAGAGGAAACCTTCAGCTGCATCAGAAAATTCAGTAATAGTGCTAACATTCTAAGTTTAATTATGGGTGGGGATGGGGTTGATCTTGAAACTGAGGGGAAGATAGGAATAGCCTCAACATTCAGATGGAAAGGGGCAAACAAAATACAGTGCTGCAAATTCAGTATAAATATACAATATAATATGAATAGAAATCTTGAGGAAATCTCGGCAAGGTAGTAGTTGCAAAGTCCAAAGACCTTAGCAGCAGAGACTTTAGTACCAAAATAACCTTATAATCAATGTTTAAAATCCTTTGAACTACTGTCCAATTTGTTAATTAACTTGTTAATAAAATGAAATAAAAGARTTTATGCCCTTATTTACCCCTGATATACACTAAGGTAGCATCAGTGCAATTAGTGAATCAAGACAAAACCAGCAGAAATGAAACCCAGTTCCAGACTTGGGTAACAAACTCTAGGTTTGTCCCTGTATTATTCATTCAACACTAAATATTTTACTGTCTCCCAATCACATTCTGGACAAATGAATCCTATTCCAGATCTTAGCTGSACTGCAAAAATAAAACCTCGAAGCTCATTTATTGATACTGTGAAATTCCAAACAAGTAATTTTATTGCTAYGAAGGAAAATATAACAGCTGGAAAAATAAACTTTAAGCTGTCATTGAGAGTTCGGCTACAGAAACAAAAAAAGTGAAATGTTTGAAACAAACAGAAAGAGCCCTTCCTGAGGAATGCTGAGAATGGGGTGAGCCCCAGTTGCTCTGATTCCTGGCAGATCCATGTGGCTGTTSGGTTTGATGGATGAAGAGATAGAAAATCAGGTGGGAAAGTGCCCCTCAAAAGTAAATCTGCATTGTATTTGATCCAGTAAGGAGGAAAACTGTGGGAAAAAAATATTGTTGGCAGAGAACGAGGCAGGAARGCTGCCACACTGTTCTGCTGTACTACAGAGGAAAACAGGAGCCCAGATGTTGACACAGGGTCTCCCTAGCCTGGAGAAAGAAAAGGCAAAGAATACCTAYCCAAGGAAGTTACTCCTGCCATTATCAGTCTTCCCAGTTCTATTTAAAGAAAGCAAAAGGGCCAAGAGAAGAAGCTGTTTTGCAGCTCTGCACAAACACCGGCAGATAAGGGTGGTACCAGGTGTCAGCTTGCCCTGCAAAGTCACCGAAATGTCAAGGATTGTTTTTCCTCTACTCCCTTTCTCTTTCCTCCGACTGGGAACTGCCAATGTTTATTTAAAAGATATCCCTTGTATTTGGCAAGAATGCCAGCGGGGCAGACGTTAATGGAKTATTATTCGGAGCTGGCAGGCTGCCAAGGTGATAAGGATAGCCTGCCTGCCCCAAGGCCCAGAGCCGTGCCATTAACAGGGGAGGCAGGAACGCGATCGCCCGGCCAGATGCTCTGCTCTGCTGAGTGCAGCAGGCTTTAAAAGCTGCCTCCAACTTATATTTGATCTGRCCTATAAAAATAATTAAATAAGTAGAGAGGCAGACACGGGCTATCGAGGGGCACTAATCCATCTGCAAGACCCCGGTCTGGTGCTTCTCCCTGGCAGCAGCGTGGAGAATTTGCTCAAAGCACCGTGAAGTCCCTGCCAGTGTTTCTGTTCACTCCTGTGCCCTTGAACTARATCTCAACCTGGGAGCCCTGAACTCGCCTGCTAAAAGCGGCACAAGTGAGAGACCTCATTGTGCTGCTGCAGTTCAGCGGTGGAATGACAACAAAAGCAGACCTGGTTTGAGCTCTGCTCGGCAGAGGAGGAGCCTGGCTTCGAGCAGCGCAGCGATCCCACAGTAACACTAATGCCAGTACCCCCTGAGAAGCCAAGCCCGAAGGAATGTGATATTTTGTGTCTTGAGATATATTTAGATGAACATTGTTTACTATTAATCTTCTTCGCAAAGCCCTTTCTTTCCCAACGGACGAAAAAAAGCCCGGGATCGCTCCACCCCTGTTATCATGTGTTTTTTGGAAGMCAACCTTTGCCGTGGCCCATCAGACAGCACAGACTATAATTAAGGTGCTTATAATACAATTTAGTAAAAGCAGGAGCTGGGGTACAGTAGCATTTACTGCTGTGATTGAAAGTCTTAAAGGTTATGTGGAACTGACCAAGTAGTAATTTTATCTGTTTGGACCTGGCAAAAAAAAGAAACTTCGTGCTCATTTGAGAAGYTGGTTGCCACTAATGAAGTCAGAGCAAATAGAGTTGTGCTTTCCTTCTTCTCATGAATGCAAACAACAAAGTATTACCCCAGACAGGTGTTCCCTCCAAAAAGAAAGCGTACATAAAGATTTAGCCACCTTTTTTTTCCTCTGGGTTTCCTTTTTGCTTGCTTTAACCAGGTCAAAACAAAGCCCCAGGGTCACATACTGTTACCTCAGGAAGGCCCACCTTTGCTGGTGACCTCTCCTGGCTCTCATGTGGCCCATATTAAAGTCAGGTTCAGAACATGGTAACACCCTCATGTCAAGCTGTAAGTMATTTCATTCTGAGAGTGATGGCTTATACTTCCAGAGGAAATTCGGTGTTGACATAAAAATACATTTCTTTACTTCTGACAATTTGTTGTGCTTTTGCACAGCTGTTCCTGAGGTTTCTAAACAGGACTATTCTTTGAAACAGGATTCCAGCAGCAGCACAAAATTCAAACATCGGGAGCCTTCCTCAGTGTCAAGACCACCACAAGGAAACTCAAGTACACAAGTCCAGAAAGAACTAATCCAACAGCAAAAGTAGGGTCTGGAAGCTGGTTTGACTTTTCTATTCTTTCCTTACTCTGATAGTAAGGCAGAGATTCAGCTCCTGCCCTGAAACTTTACTGAGTTGACAGCAGTGAAAGTTATTGAATTCTTGGATGTTGCTTTGTATTAGCATCAATTCCTGTGGTGCTTATTTAACGTGGAGGTTGTTTGATATCGAAGCGCCTTGGACTCACAGCCATGAATTACTGGAGCTTAAGAAAGGCAAGTCACCCATGGATGCAGTGAAAGGCAAGTCACCCATGGATGCAGTGAAAGGTAAGTCACCCATGGATGCAGTGAAGTTAAAATCACCCATGGATGTAGTGCACAGAGCCTCCAGGTTGTGATGGCACAGGCAAACCAGTCTGAAGAATAAAAAGGAGCGCTTCTGCAAAGCAGGATACACAACTCGAGCCTGTAAACACCATTTATTATTGTTTCTTTATCTTTCACTAGGAAACAAAGATTGTGTTTCTCAGCAGCAGTTTTACCACGGCAAATAGCAATCTGATTCCATGGCATGACAGCTTATTCCTAGCACTAGGAGTGGGTGCACCAAGGCAGGACAGATGGAGGCTGTGCCACAATCAACATTCACTGGGGTGTCTGTCCTCACCCACTCATCTGCCTGCTCRTTCCTCTCCGACTGCTCTGGGACTGCTCTGACCCCACCCGTGAGCTGTTTCTTCCCCGCTGCCTTCTTAGTTGTTTTTCAAGAGCTTTCTTGCTGCCCACATGTGTCCCCTCCTCCTCTTGAACGCTGTATTTTCTACAGAAGCAACAGATTGCTGTGCTGCTGTCCTTTTGATCTAATGAGAGAAACTCCTACAACAATGCTGTGCATGTGCCTCTTTCCTCATTATTTACCAAGGGCTCTTAGATACACACATCTCCCCCTGGCTCCTACTTTTTCCGTGGGTCCTGCCTTTACTGCCCCTGCTCTCTCATAATTTCTGCTGCTTCTCCCCGTGCAGCTTTCCCTGTCCTCCCTTGTCTCCTGCTGCTACTGTTCTCCAAAAGAAAACCTTTCACACACAGCGAGGGCAGCAACGATCTGAGTCTCACTTCACAGATGCTTACTAAGTTCTTAATCACCGTGTGTTTGTCCACGGCTGGAGTACAACACAGCGTTTCTGATTTCAGACACAAAAGCCTGGCTCTCAGTCAGGCRGGCTGGACTCCAGGGTCACTGCTAAAACCACCAGCACTGGTCCATTTTCTCAGCTCTCCCAGCTCTGATGAGCTTTTTTGTGGTTGAGCTTTATTTTACAGGGGTATCAGGTTTCTTTCTCATTTTTGCTCATGGTAATTTTATATCTGAATCATGGATCCCAAGATGGATTTTTAAACTGGCAATGATCATTGTACTGATACTGTTCTAAGATCTCAAAAACCTATAATCTCACACAAATAAATGTTGCCTTTAAAATCATCTGGGGAAGAAAAGAAATGGTACTCATGTCATTACAGGCAGTGTAGTTCTTACAAACCTGTGTGTTGGTGGTAAGAGAACCCAGCTCCAAAACGTGCTCCCCAAATAGTTTTCTAAAACCCTTGGAGCACCAGCTAACAAACCCATGTTTCTGTGCTCTGGTTAATCTCAGAAGAAAACAGCACTGCTTAGCACAAAGCCAAACTCTCACTGACTGAATGAAATACAAAAGTGCATTTTCTTAGCAACTGGAGTTGTATCTATCAAAGGGAACTTACTACAAAGGACAATTCTTTGTATCTCATTCCCTTCAAAGATATAACAAACCTCAGGATTATCAGTTTCTTTTCARACAATTTTCCTTTACACATCTCACCACCTTTCTAAGCACTTTATTGCATTGCTTGTATTTCTCTGTAAATTCCACCTGCCTCCCRAAATCTCCTCTCTGTCCCTGCCATGGCACTGGTGAGCTCCTCCTGCCACTGGTACTGACTGGTACAASGTGCTGCAGCTCCCAGGGCTGCAGTTTGAACCCCATAAAACAGCTCCTTCCCTTCTGGAGCCTTGAAGGATGGTGGAGGTCACTTAGAGACCAGCCAGCAGCTGCTGCTGATGTGGGGGAGGAGGTTGCCCAGACGGAGGATCCTGCCTTTAAGGGAGCACCACACACGGGATTCTTATCCCAGGATAAAGTTTTTCCATCACTGCCAAATCTCTCTGCGGATGTGGACACACTCCACACGCCTGTGCATGGACACACCAGAGCTCTGTTCAAACTCCAGGTTGTTTCTTTGTTGTCTCTTTGGCCAGAGCAAGGCAGGACTGTGAACGTCCCTTCTGGAAGCCCAACCATGCCCTGAAACTGCTCCCGTGCTCTCCAGTAAAGTGGAAATTAAAAAGAGCACAGCTCCTGCAGCTCACTTAGGTCAAATACAAGGTTTCATTTGCCCGTTTGCCTCATTTTGCTGTCATCCTGAGGGGAAAAATAGGGGGTGGGAAGGCACCAGGAGAGAAAAGCATCATAAATCATTCACTGTATTAGCAGGAGGCTGGGTCGGCAAGCCTTGCTCATTTAGCTACCTTAAATTTCATCCAACCTRCTTATCCCCCAGCTGCAGGAATAACAGACCACTTGAAAGGTAATATTTTTGCTATTAGTGAAGAAAGGAAAAAATGTGATCTTTGCTGTAGCATGGGAATAATTTTTCCAGAGCTACACAGAATGAGCCTGAGTGAATACTGCTATTTTTGGCAATAGCCCTCCTGTTTAGCTCACATCAATAATTTTAATGCTTTATTTGTGGTTTGGGCTGTAAGAAATGGTGAAAGCCTGTGGAGAAAAAGAAAAAAGAAAAGTGTCAAAATTAGCTAAATAATTTTGAGTTCATGACATTCATAAAAATRCATGAATGTTTTCAGAATTCTTAGAGTCCATACACGCTCATAAAGCTGAGCTATGAAAGCATTTTATTTTACATATGCAAACATCACTGAATTACTCTTTATGAGGTTTTAATTGGACCTCTAAGGTTTCGGTGGTTACAATGACAGACTGTCAAACACATTCTTAGATTCCTGCATCTTGCAATGTCAGGAACATAGAGAATCTCATGTTTTGTCCCAGTAGCATTTTTCGCAGTATATTTCACTTTTTATATCACAGCAGCACTGAGCCAGAGGCTCTGGTGTTTGAGGTGTTGCCTAAACAAAGAACTAAACCAGACTTTCAAGGTCTCAAGGSTCTTTACATTTGATTTGGAGATATTTCACTCCAAGAACTACAGCTGATGTTGCATCATATTCCTCACACTCCCACAGCAGTTTTGACCCCTCTGTAGGTGGTCAGAGACCCCARTGCTCCCTCTGAGCATCACTTTTCCTCCTTCTGCTTACTTTTTCTGTTCCAAAATCTGCTTTGGGAAAGAGAGCGGTACTACTGGACTGGATGTGGGAAAAGATGTACCATAGGTGGGAATATGTCCAGCTAAAATATCTGTTGTCTCCCAAAGCTCCCTGCAGACTGGTCACTGGGTTGAAATCACTTGATTTCGGAAAAAAAATTCTTAACTTGCCCCTGAAAAGCGTTCCCTTCCTCTGTTACAGCACTTATCTGAAAATTTGTCAAAAATACACAAAAATTTATGCAGTTGACCACCCTTACAAAAACCACATTAAAGCACGAACCAGCCCACCCAAATATTCACAGTGTTTTAAACACAAGAGGAATCACACCCTAGTTAGTCATATTCCTCAGACTGCTGMAGTTGGGCACGTGCTTCATTCCTCAGGTGGATAAATCAAGGAAAGATATTAGCTGGGACAAATTTTGTCTCCAACAAAATCAAGAAATTAAGATACCACTGGCATTCGTGAAAAAATACAGAATTTCTCATGTTTTTACAGGCAAAGAGCTACACAGAAACATCCATTCAGGCTCASCAGATCTAGTTTAGGACTGTTGCTAAGTGAGTAACTTGGGCTAGAGGAGGGATAATAATTTTTACTACTGCATAGCAACTCTGTTTTCTTCTAAAAATTACATGCTGTGCAAATTCTGCAGCCAACATCAAATTCAAAATGATCACACTAACAGAAGAAAGAGTAAAAGTGCAAGAAGGGAAACTCTGTTGCCTTCCCCCAATCAACAAATGCCCTTTAATGAAGTCAGGCTGAGACTTATGCACAGAGAATTAAGTGACCAGTAAATTTTATTTTATTTTTTTTTCCATTGGAAGCTAATAGGGTAGCAAGGCCATCTGCATGGTGTTTACACCATGTCCTGGCTGCAATTAGAAGCTGCAAATTTGCTCATTAGTGGACTGGTTTAAACACAACTGCGTTGGCTGAAACACAGTCGTGCCAGGTTCAAGAGCAGCTGTTGTGGAGTGTGTTATTTTAGTTAAGACCATTCCTGAAAGCTGGATATAAAGGTTCAAGGCCCTCTGGAGAAAAGGGASTAGAAATCAGCTTTCCTATGGCCTGAGTAAGAATTCCATTAATTAGATGAGAGTTTTTTAATTCTATTTATTCTGAATCTAATTATAAGTATTTGACAAAACAGCAATACATTGAAAACAAAGAAAATACTATGGATATCAGAATAAATTAAAGATAAAACTAACTGGGAACAGTAATAAGTGCATTTCCTAGGAGAATTATCATTCTGAAAAATGGTAATGAATGCACAGCCACCCTGATGCATTGAATGAATAGAAGTTACGAATTTTCACAATATCTTGCCAAGATGATGGGTTATCTTTCATTGCACCCCAATATGCTCAAATTGTGTCGTCCATCCTCAGCCCAAGAACCTCCTCCCTTTTCACTCATCTTTTAAAAACCAGAATTAGTGTTTTAAAGTACTGTAGCTTTGCTGCATAACCTCCTACCTCAAGCCACTGCCCGAGGCAGAGCTGCTGTGAATCATTACATAGAAAAATATCCCCCTGCATAAAGCAGTGAAAGTGCATTAAAAGAATATCAGGATCTCCAGACCTGGCACAGAGAATCCCTGCAGTACGAGTTGATGAGAATGAGCAGATTTCCAACAGAATAAAGCTTGAATAACASTGGTTGAAAGGCACTAAATGGGAATCAGCCCCACACTGATTAGGGCTGTAAGGGAACATGTGGCCTCAATCATGACAATGCTGRGTTTGAGAACAAAAGCTGCTTCCCCGTTTCCTGGGGACACTTCTTGAATTACATATTCCTTTACACAGGAGACTGCTGGGCCACGATAYACAGATAACCACCAGCCCAGGCACAAGGCTTCCTTCTGCTCTACACCCCTGTAATTGTCTTAAGCAGGGTTTACAAATAAAAGCACTACTCCTCAGCCCCTCATTTCAGTATATTCCACCTGTCACGATATRTCCCAGGGACCACAACCCAAACATGGCCTTTGACTGCAGTTCAAACAACACATGGCCCAGGGTTTCCAAGTCATTATTTGATAATACTGGAAGGTATTGCAGTGTGTGGTCCATCAAAAGCATCTGAGTTGCTCACTCACCCCACAGAGAAGGAAGGTTTCCCATGCTGGTATATTTTAGCTGTAATTTGAAAAGGATGATTTTTAGAGCTGCTTACAATTTAAACCTTCCAACACTGAGCAAGTTTTGGACTATAATGCCAACCTTCATTAGGGAGGGAAATATGAGAAAAAAATCCATTAAAATTTAGAACATTTTAGACAACTATTTGTTTCATTTCACATTCAGAAGGCTCCAGCATCCTTGTACACACATTACTACATGAAGTAAATGTATCATAGGGAACTCTAATTTATACAGTCACAGGATGGTTTGGGTTGGATGKGACCTTAAAGATCATCTCATTCCAACCCCTGCTATGTGYAGGGACACCTTCCACTAGACCAGGYTGCTCAGAGTCCCATCCAACCTGGCCTTCTGGCTCAGCAGGGGAGCTCAGTTTTATAGAGTTGAAATCATCCTGATGTCTCCTTACAAATCAGAAAAGTGTATTTCAGCCCAATGTGCAAAAGCATCATGTGAATGTCCTTCCCCCCTTGCAGCCTTAAGAGCTTTTGAACCAAGTAGAGGATTTCAAAGACTATTAACAGTGCCAAAGAGATTTGTAAGATGTGAAACTTCTATSAACTGAGTGAAAATAGATATGTGGGTAGGCAAGAAAAAGGTGATTAGTGCTTCCAGCAAGGGAAAGGTTGCAAAATGGGCTTGTCCTTAATGAGACATCATCAGCTATTTTCCTTGCTGGAAATAAGAAATATGATGCTTTTCCCAGTGGTGAGCTATTTARTTACAGTTTTGACCTTATATTCACTAAAAAAATCCAACACAGAATACCAGAGTCAATGTATTTTACTTCTTCTTTGGATTAAACTCCTTGTTTGGAAAACACGGTAACAAGAGAACTTTCTGYTTAAAATAGTTAAAACGTGATGGCTGATCTGGAGGTGAAAGAAATGGGCAAAGAGAAGACAAGAGCAGCATTTTAATTAAAAAAAAAAAAAAAGTTAACAAAAAGGAGCACCTGCTAACTTTGATCAGATTTCCTCCACTCCCCCCAGCCTGCAAATATAAACAGATGGGGTGCCTCAGGTAAAAGATATCTGGCAGCATGGAAAGATCTCTTCCCAYTGGTAATGAGGAGATGGATCATATTATCTCAGTAAAGTAAATATTATTTTAAGCCAAAATCTCAGCTATGTTTCATGGGTTTTTTCCCTTCCATTTCTGAACAGATCCCACTGGGTTCAAGGTRAAATCATTTGGCATGGTAATAGGATTGATCTGTAGAAAATTAGGGACTGAAAAMCCCCACCCAAACCAACAGCGAACAACCAAATGCTGCCGCTGTCACACTTTTCATCTGGGTCACTGCTGCAGCCTCAAACTTGTCATTTGTACTGGGCACCGAGCTCCTGGTGCAATGAATTCCTTGTAGAGAATTGTAAAGACAAGGAATGTTCAGGAGGCCAAGTGGGGAGTTCACCTTGTCGCCTGTGTGGGAGCCCAGGAGCTGCACAAAGCCGTCATTCAGAGCACAGGAGCGCTGTCATTGACACAAAACACTTTCCAAAACATTCTTAACTGCAGTTTTGGTGGAAGGTGTGACACAGCTTCAAATATTTGTTTCTTTGTTTCCATGGGAACAACAGCAYAGTGGTTTAATAATAAAACAACATCGATCCTCTGAGTTTGAGAAAGTTCCTTGATTTTTGTTTTGAGTTAAAGATTTACTTTTCTATGGGTTTCCCCTTTCCCCAACAACCAACGAGTTAAACTGATTTCTYTTTTATTTRTTAAACTGTGGTTTAAYGCCCTTTCAGTACTTTGGGGGGAAATCCAAAACATGAAAGACAAGTCTTCCAAAATTTGCATTGTCCTGCTGCATAAACCAAGCTCTGCACTCAACACATTCTAAGAAATTCACATTTTGTAGACTTGGAAAATTTCATATCAGATCTTTAATATTCACAATCTTCAATTACCCTCTCTGAATTATGGAGTCTTGACAAAACATCATGGAAAGTGCAGAGTCCAGAAGTTGGGGCATAAAATGTTGTCAGCACTTGAGCTTCTAACCCAGTTGTGAAAAGAARGGAGGAGTTTTAAAGGTGGTTATTCACACAGCTTTATTTTAAAATTATGTTTTAATATAGTCCATCTCTCTGGTCCATAGGAAGAGGAAAACTTTTCCAGAGGGTGTGTCAGAGAACAAATTTACTTGGAAAGCTTCAGCAAAAGGCAGCTCAGAGGCATCTGCTCTACMCAGAGAAGCTGAGACAGCAGCCTCTCATGTTAGTCACCAACATCCATRTTTGAAGTTGGGCTATGGATACATTCCCCATGGATTGTGTGTAAATTTACTGTACCTCAAAGTCATTGTAAAAAACTGGAATTTAAATAAATGGTTTTGAGACTGAAGAAATATATTCCTAAAGTGACAGCAATGTGTGTTCAGACCTTATTCCGAAACCTGATGAACATATTTGAATAGGTACAACYCAGACTAAAATATCTGATGCTTTTGGAGAACCAGCTGCATCAAAATACACAAAAGATGTTCTTGCCCCTCAGTGGGATGTGGATGCTTAGGTACATTTCCTTCTCCTAAGCATGAGTATCACTAATGTTACTCAAAAACCCATGGAAATTGTGGCCTAGGAAGGTGCTGTGCCCAAAGTGCCTCTTCTATGATAAACTATGGAAGAGTGTGAGGAGAATCTCAGCACCAGTAAATACTAACCGTGCCACTGGAAAATAAATAGAGACTGACAAATTATTGTTGACGTAATCCCCGTGAGAGTGTCTAGACTAAGGGAGTCAAAGCTCCAGTCCGTAGGCAGGAGCTGGCTCCCTGGAGCCTTTCCACCAGCCTGCAGCTCCTTGTGCAATACCCACTGCAATTCAGCCCACAGGCACCTGCTTGGCGGCGTCCGAGAAGGCCACAGGGTGCAGACAGGGAGCCGGGGAATGAATCCTGCTCCCCACCACAGCTGTCTTGTCTTTCACTTCTGCTCCTCCAGCCCCAGCCCAGGAATCCCCCAAATATCTACCATCTCTTCATMTCTGCATCAAACACAGCAGAGATGGATTCTCTCAGTCTCACTTTGTGTTCACAGGTCTGAAAGGGGTTACTCTTCCACAAGCAGTGCCTCCCTTTTGTCTCCTGCCAAGGGAAAAGAGAGGCAAGATGCAAAGGAAAGATTTTTTTTTCAAGTGGAGATGAAGCAGAGGGTACTGGAATAATCCCAAGCAGGAGCCAGAAATTACTAACATGGAGGGGAAAGCCCAGAAAAACCAGGAACTGGTGGAAAAGCTGGGACAGAGATTCCTTGAGGAAGCAACCYCTGAATAATGAAAAGTAAAAAAGACACATAAATGTTTCACTAAGGCATTTTCTTCTTTAGGTAAAGAAGAGATCTTTTCTCTTTTTTAACTTCAAATGAAATCTGTAAGATTCAAAAATAAATAAATCTCTCAGCAGTGTGAAAGGAGTGCAAAATGTGTCTCTTCACTTGTCACCCACAGACTTGAACTGAAATAGTCATTTGGCCCTTGCCAAGGTGTGCAGCCGCTTCAGCAGTGCTGTAAATCAAAAGGTCCCCACAGTCTCCACACAAGCAAGAGTCTGAAGGTCACTAAGCATGATGCAACCATCAGGCATGAAATATCTCTAACCAGACCTGGTACTTTATCATCAACACTGGGGGGAAAAACATCTATGATGTACCTGTGCTCCTTCACATCTGTCAGGATGGGGTGAGGAACAGCAAGGAGAAAACAACAGATTGGTTCAGAGTAGTCAGGTAGACAGTACAGCACAGCCACCCTGCTTAACATAACAAAAACAGCTTTCCCAAGGAGGGTGGAAATGATAAYTTCCCTGAGATTTGGCAGATGAAACAGATGTGGGCAGTTTTGACATTTCGCTAACATTTAGATCTCTCATCAGGCAGGTGACTTCATTCTCTCTGTCAAATAAACAATCCAGYGCTTGCTCACCATGAGGAGACTCTTGTAGTTATCTCCAAGTCATCGCATCACCGACATCAAAGAGTAAGAACRGCCCCTTTCCAGTGAGGAAAACATCCCAGTACCTGCAGGAACTCAAGGCCTTTTGTGAGAGGTGACACAAGATGAAAATCAGCACRAGATGAAAATCACGTGGCTTCACAGGGCCTCCATGGGCAGCTGTGCACACCCCACTGTGGGATGAACGGTCCTGCTGTTTTCCTGGCAGTTTGATTAAATTACAGCTGCTTGGAGACACTTAAGTGAATTATCAAAATGAGCAGAGCAACCAAAACTATCACACACAATAAATCATTGGTTGTCCTTCAGAAGAAGAGGCTCTGCAACTACTTTGAGCCTTGGGAGAAAAGTGCTCAATTACTTGAGAATCCAAATAAATCCTGTTTCCTTGGGGAACTTCCATCTTGCTCTTGGCCTGTCTGTCAGAACAGTCTCTATTTCAGCCCTTTCACTGGACTTTTGGCTGAAGCTCACCATTTTTGTGCTGTTTTCCCAACACTGGAGAAGCAGCTGCTTTCCCAAGGCCTGAGAAAACTCATCTGACACGTCATGCTCAGGGCAGAGCAGGCAGAGAACCCTCCTGACTCTGGGACGTTGCAACCCCTCCAGACAAACAGATTCAATCTGCTGTATCCCTGCCAGCCAAACCATGCTTTTATTTTTTTTAGTTGCTTCTACCATCTCTATATTAACCAATGACTAAGACCAAAAAGAAAAATACAGAGAAAGGAAGAAAAAAAAATACAAAAAAAAAACCCAACCAAAACTCTGTCAAATAACCAAAAAAAACATTCCCTGTGTCATAAGTATTAGTTAATGAGTCTGATTACTGGAAGGCATCTAAAGCCCTGATTAACTAGGGAAAAAAAAAAACCCACAAAAAGAAAAGAAAACAAAAACCCCAACAAGAATATGTAAATTAACTACTTTCCATACTTTATTGAGGGCAATAATCTTTCTGCAGAGGAAACCCTCGTGCCAGTTAGTGTCTTCCCATTACATCYACCAAGGGCATCTCCCCTGGCCCCAGGAAGGGTCAATCACAGTCTGAGCCACAGCCAGAAGACAGTGAGACAAGCCAAGATAAATGTGCTTTTTCTTTTTTTTTAAATAATGTCACTCAAAAAGGAAACTCAGACCTTTTGAGCCATTCTCCTGTTTACCTACATCTCAAGTAGCTCCAAAAATGTCTTAAATTCTCCCAGTTCCAAGGAGATGTGATGAGGATCTAGCGTTTTGCTTTGAGATCTCTAGAGGAAAGGCAACATTCAAGAGCCAAATACTACAGGTTTCCAGTGGTCTCCAATATCCTGAAAATATGTTATTTTTAGTATGCGGCTGGCAGAGAAAGGAAGTGTTAAATCTTGGACCAGTATCAAATCTGACTGAAAATTAGCAGCTAGGAACATCCTCTTTGATTATTTATTCCACTTTCCATATCTGAATAGTCCCAGAGGGGCAGCAACAATGACAATCACTAGGAAAACACCTGCTGATGGCAGGTTAGCACAGAGCATTTGCCTGGCTCTCCCCACAAAAACATCCTGGAGTTTGTTTCCTCATTTTTGATGAGCAGATTCCTGGTGCGAGCGSGATGGTCTGTCAGGAAAGGGCCCCTCATGCTTTGCTGCAACTCGTAACAGAGCAGGAGACAAGAAAAAAAACCACGGAAAATCCACTTCCAGGTGCCTTTAGGAATTTGTCAGAGGTCCTTATGGCACTGAGATGAGTTGCTTGTAACCATCACAGCTCAAGAAGTGCATTACAATTTGTCAGGGTTGGTAGAGGCTCCAAGGCTCTCCTCTCACTGTCTGCTAGTAGATTTCTAAATTAAGAAACGTGACCTGCTGCAGCTTTAACAGCATTTTGATCTCGATTACATTTGGCATGGTGCTGGGCCAGCCTTCTTTAAATCACTGGAKTTTCTACAGGCACCAGTCAGCGTAAAATTGGAATTCACGCCACTCGCCCACGGGGTGGACACGGGCCCAGGGAGGGATGGTGGGGCAGGACACGGCTCTAGCATCRTGTTTCTCATTTATTCAACACTAAATCAAAATTGAGATGTCACCACCATGCTCGCAGTGCTCCAGGTTTGCCCACGCTGTCWGAGAGTGGCTGAGTCAATGGCTGGGAGTTCCAGGGCACCATCCTCAACAACCAGTGAACCTCCTGAAGCACTGGGTGGTCTCACTCACCTGTTTCCTGCTTGCTGTGTCCAAATCCCTCGTGTCCACAGTGCCACACGGATCTGTCTCTGTCACACTCTCTGCATGTTAAGACAGCAGGTCTGTGAGACATCCTTGTGGATCAGTAGGAATACATGGTGTATGTGCAGCCAGCAGAGGCACAGGYACTCCCAAGGTGCAGAACACACTAGGATATCCTAAATAAAAGCTGCTTTCTTAGTAGCAATCAGTGCAAACCTATTGGGAACCTCCTCCCTGAACCAGCCAGGCTTATCACTACTGTCAACCCATCCCTAGCAGCAAAGGTTTGGGTCTTTATTCCAATTTTGGCTGCCTTGTTGTAGCAGAGATGAAGACTTAGCTCCAACACACAGAAACACAAAGCAGCTTTCAAACCCTGCTCCTCATCCCCAGGTCCCCATGACCCCAGGAACTCTCAAAAGGCACAAGGGCAGGGCATTTCCAAGTGCAGGACAGCACAAGCAGCTGCCACACTTGCTCTGCACCAGAGGAAGGGCACAAACAGCTCTGAAATCAAGGGGAAGCCTGCAGTGCTGCCAGCTAATAAGGTCAATACAAAMGACATGAGCTCCTTCAGGTCAGAAGGAATGACAAGCGGGACATGCCACAGAAGGATGCATGGAGAATTCACAGATGGACAGGCAATCTCAATTAAACTATCCTCCCCTCYCATTCTCCTCTGAATTACTGCTCTAAAACCCCTTAATTATCTAAACTCAATTAGTCTTCGAATATTTGAAGCTTCCTGTTCAGACTAATTTTTCTCTCTTTCCTCATTTGGAGTGCTTGACTTGCATTAAAGAACACTTAGTGCCTGTGGTAAGGAGAACTCTACAAAGGCGGGTCAGGACTTTGGGGTATTCACAATCTCCCCTCTATTCTTCCTGTGCCTGAGAAGATCATGCACTTAGTCCTCCAGATGAAATTTCAGCATTTCTAACATGCTTTTTCATGCCTTTTTTTTAAATATCTTAAGCCAAACATTTCCATTGTTAATAGCAACTGTCATCCATTGCAGCTATTTTCACTCCTAAAGATTTCCGTGTGTATTTTCCWCAGTTATTTGCAAAGCACTAATTTTCTATTATTGTTATTATTATTCCTGGGAAACAGAAAAACCATGGTGTTAATTCCAAGAGAAAAAGAATGTGGGTGGCAAAGCAGATAGTAAGGGAAGACAATAGAAGGAAGCAGTTAAAGAGTTCCCTTTTGTTTCAGTGATGCAGCTTCTCCATGTAGACTGAACCTGTATATTTTTATTCAAAGGGCAGCAATAAAATCACTGAATTTGGAGTCTCCTACTGTTTTAGCTTCTGCAGTGGTGGAGACGAAAAATGATTAAGTTTTTTATTAGACCCTGTAAGAAACCTTGGTCTTAAGGTTTTGTGTTCTTCCTGAAGTGTGAGTATCCCATTTTCCCTCCAAAACCTGTATGAATATAGGGCCATTTCAGGTGGGGAAGCCCAAAGGGTCCCAACTAATAAAAACCTCCAAGACTGCCTAAAATTTTTTAATGAACCTTTAAGTTTCCCTACCTTGATTAAATCAGATTTTTAGATGCACCTCTGCAAAACATGTACTGAGTTGAAAATTTCCTATTTTCACTTAGCTTAAATCTATCTAAAAAAGCTTAAACTGACCTTAAAATGGTCCCAGGTTGAAATAAATGAAAATATCTCACTTAAAGCAGGTCACTGATGCCTCATGCAGGCAAACACTCACGGATAGAAAACTGAAACACAGACATTAAGCACATTGCTCAAGATTAAGYAAGAAATCTCAGGGCAAGCCAGAACTGAACCCAGTCTGAGTCCTGACTCAGCACTGTAACCACAGAGCTGTGTCCATGAGGCACCGACTGCCCSTGCTTTGGATGTTGTGTGRGATCAGATGGAAACTGCTCTGCTGKGAGCTCCACTGGAGAGCCAGACACCTCTGACTAAGGGGCAGCAGCAGGATCACACCTTTCCTGTTGCAGAGGAAACTTCTYCCTCCAGAATCGTTCAGGCCCAGAATTGGCTGGAAAACAAGAATTATGTTTTGCAAACATTTTTSATGTTTTGTAATTAGTTTTATTCTTGCGTTGGTCTAATAGAAAAGTAGATATTTTTCTCATCAAAACAGAGACACAAACCTTTTTCTTCCCTATACCTTAGAAGTGCTCATAGAGAGAATATCACCCATCCCCTGTACTCTCAAATCTTCAAATCCTACAATCTCTTTCCTCCACAAGTTTTACCTCTGATTGAAGAAGGTTTCCAACAGACCAGTTCCTTTGAAACTTACATTTTTTGCTAAAGTTCTGTTATTACCAAGTCATTCTTTCCCAGCAAGTGACATTTTCTTTAGGCATAAAATGCAGGAGGAAGAGGCCAGAGATCATGTTAGTCCTGGGTCTCAAGATGCAGATTGTAATGCAAAGAATCATTTTGTGCAGTCAATAGTTGAAAATGTCCTTGCTATTGTGGAATGGYCCATTTGTGTTTTCAAGCCACGTTTTGGGTTTGGGTTTTTGTTGGGTTTGGTTTAGTTTTTTTTTGTTTCTCTTTATAGTTGTTGGTACATAGGGAAATGATCAAGTTTTGAATTTGTTTTTAGGTTTCAACCTAAAATACACTCTCCATGTGAACCAAGGGGTAACTCCACTTTCAGGTGAACATCAATTCATTGTTGTGTCTCTTTTACAGAGTTTGGAAGAATGTTCCCACCTTCCAGCCACCCAGCTGRGCTGCAGCAGCTATTGCTGAAAATGCCAGCTTGTCATTTTATCAGAGAAATTTCTGCAGTGTCAAATCCRTATCAACTCCAAGTCTGGCCCTACAGGTATGAAAAACACTTCAGCTAAAATACTGTCATTTATGCAAATTTATCTAAACCTGTGAATAGTGAATATTTCAGCACCCAGCAGAGATAAGAAAATTTTTGACTTGGGAAAGAGCCTCCTTTCACCAATAAAACATTGTGGAAAAGACTCAAGTAAATCTAAAACTACATAAACTGAAGTTATTGTAACAGCTTGTAAAGACAGATGAGAGTCATTACATTATTTATGCACATGAGGGTACTGGGATAGACAGGATTAGATGATTTACCCAAGATCAAACAATGAGTCAGTGACACAGTTTTCTGCTGTCCAGTGAAAACACAGATGTACAGTAAGCTGAAAAGAATTCATTTATTCCCCATATCCAAAAAGGATAAAGAAGAGAGCATTCCCTCTAGCCCAGCTAGTGGTTCCAATAAGTGTTGATAGAACTGAATTTGGCAAGCAGGAAATTAGCTGCACTAGTCACACATGCRAAGCATTTGCTGAAAACTAAAATCTTCAATTACTCAATTATCAACAGTTTTCACTTGCCCAAGCCACAGACCTATCAAAGTTGTTCCTTGCTGCTTTCTTGAGGAATTAGAAAGATACAACCCATCCAGTGTCCAAGGCATAGCATAACCCACCAGGACATTGTGCAATGCCAGAGTCTTGCCTCATGTCTGAGTTCAAATTGCCCAAACTGCATTATCAGGTTTCAGTCAACACCAATGTGGATGGTGGGGTTTTTGACTTGTTCATGGCTCAGATTTTAGCAGCCTGATAGGATCAACACTGGAAGAAGGAACAATTCAGCTRAGGGCTTGTCAGCCCTCAGAAAGCCCTGAAGTGGGCCGTATCCTGCCATAAATATTTGCACAAAAATCCTGCTGACCTCAGTGGTGGTTCTGGGTACAAATGATGGCAGGATGTGGTCACAGTGATCCTTCTAATAATAGGTTTTCCATCGAGATCAATGGACATTGGGCCTCATTTCATTGCCAAAGCTTGGTTCGGGGCTCTAAAGAGAGACATTGTTTTCCTGCAGCAGGGAGCACACAATTGCCAAATTTACTTCTGGCAAAGGCAGAGATTTATTTTTAATGCTGAACAACACCAAAACCATCTGACACTAATTAAGAGAGTGTCTTCCTTCTGTAAATCCCCC